>NC_088403.1:67283267-67375767 GCF_034236695.1 Oncorhynchus nerka
TAGTGTTATAGTGTTATAGTGTTATAGTGTTATAGTGTTATAGTGTTATAGTGTTATAGTTTATAGTGTTATAGTGTTATAGTGTTATAGTGTTATAGTGTTATAGTTATAGTGTTATAGTGTTATAGTGTTATAGTGTTATAGTAGTGTTATAGTGTTATAGTGTTATAGTGTTATAGTGTTATAGTGTTATAGTGTTATAGTTATAGTGTTATAGTGTTATAGTGTTGTAGTGTTATAGTGTTATAGTGTTATAGTGTTATAGTGTTATAGTGTTATAGTGTTATAGTGTTATAGTGTTATAGTGTTATAGTTATAGTGTTATAGTGTTGTAGTGTTATAGTGTTATAGTGTTATAGTTATAGTGTTATAGTGTTATAGTGTTCTATAGTGTTATAGTGTTATAGTTATAGTGTTATAGTGTTATAGTGTTATAGTGTTATAGTTATAGTGTTATAGTGTTATAGTGTTATAGTTATAGTGTTATAGTGTTATAGTTATAGTGTTATAGTGTTATAGTTATAGTGTTATAGTGTCATAGTGTTATAGTGTTGTAGTGTTATAGTGTAATAGTGTTATAGTGATATAGTGTTATAGTGTAATAGTGTTATAGTGATATAGTGTTATAGTGTAATAGTGTTATAGTGTTATAGTTATAGTGTTATAGTGTTATAGTTATAGTGTTATAGTGTTATAGTGTTATAGTGTTGTAGTGTTATAGTTATAGTGTTATAGTGTTATAGTGTTATAGTGTTATAGTGTTATAGTGTTATAGTTATAGTGTAATAGTGTTATAGTGTTGTAGTGTTATAGTGTTATAGTGTTATAGTGTTGTAGTGTTATAGTGTTATAGTTATAGTGTTATAGTGTTATAGTGTTATAGTGTTATAGTGTTATAGTGTTATAGTGTTATAGTGTTATAGTGTTATAGTTATAGTGTTATAGTGTTATAGTGTTATAGTGTTATAGTGTAATAGTTATAGTGTTATAGTGTTATAGTGTTATAGTGTTATAGTGTTATAGTGTTATAGTGTTATAGTGTTATAGTGTTATAGTGTTATAGTGTTATAGTGTTATAGTGTTATAGTTATAGTGTTATAGTGTTATAGTGTTATAGTGTTATAGTGTTATAGTGTTGTAGTGTTATAGTGTTATAGTTATAGTGTTATAGTTGGATAGTTATAGTGTTATAGTGTTATAGTGTTATAGTGTTATAGTGTTATAGTGTTATAGTGTTATAGTGTTATAGTGTTATAGTGTTATAGTGTTATAGTGTTATAGTGTTGTAGTGTTATAGTGTTATAGTTATAGTGTTATAGTGTTATAGTGTTATAGTGTTATAGTGTTATAGTGTTATAGTGTTATAGTGTTATAGTGTTATAGTGTTATAGTGTTATAGTGTTATAGTGTTATAGTGTTATAGTGTTATAGTGTTATAGTGTTATAGTGTTATAGTGTTATAGTGTTATAGTGTTATAGTGTTATATAGTGTTATAGTGTTATAGTGTTGTAGTGTTATAGTGTTATAGTGTTATAGTGTTATAGTGTTATAGTGTTATAGTTATAGTGTTATAGTGTTATAGTGTTATTATAGTGTTATAGTGTTATAGTGTTGTAGTTATAGTGTTATAGTGTTATAGTGTTATAGTGTTATAGTGTTATAGTGTTATAGTGTTATAGTGTTATAGTTATAGTGTTATAGTGTTATAGTGTTATAGTGTTATAGTTTATAGTGTTATAGTGTTATAGTGTTATAGTGTTAGTGTTATAGTGTTATAGTGTTATAGTGTTATAGTGTTATAGTGTTATAGTGTTATAGTGTTATAGTGTTATAGTGTTATAGTGTTATAGTGTAATATATAGTGTTATAGTGTTATAGTGTTATAGTGTTATAGTGTTGTAGTGTTCTATAGTGTTATAGTGTTATAGTGTTATAGTGTTATAGTGTTATAGTGTTATAGTGTTATAGTGTTATAGTGTTATAGTGTTATAGTTATGTTATAGTGTTATAGTGTTATAGTTATAGTGTTATAGTGTTATAGTGTTTATAGTGTTATAGTGTTATAGTGTTATAGTGTTATAGTGTTATAGTGTTATAGTGTTATAGTGTTTGTAGTGTTATAGTGTTATAGTGTTATAGTGTTATAGTGTTATAGTGTTATAGTGTTATAGTGTTATAGTGTTATAGTGTTATAGTGTTTATAGTGTTATAGTGTTATAGTGTTATAGTGTTATAGTGTTATAGTGTTATAGTGTTATAGTGTTATAGTTATAGTGTTATAGTGTTATAGTGTTATAGTGTTATAGTGTTATAGTTATAGTGTTATAGTGTTATAGTGTTATAGTGTTATAGTGTTATAGTGTTATAGTGTTATAGTGTTATAGTGTTATAGTGTTATAGTGTTATAGTTATAGTGTTATAGTGTTATGTTATAGTGTTATAGTGTTATAGTGTTATAGTGTTATAGTGTTATAGTGTTATAGTTATAGTGTTATAGTGTTATAGTTATAGTGTTATAGTGTTATAGTGTTATAGTGTTATAGTGTAGTAGTGTTGTAGTGTTATAGTGTTATAGTGTTATAGTGTTATAGTGTAATAGTTATAGTGTTATAGTGTTATAGTGTTATAGTTATAGTGTTATAGTGTTATAGTGTTATAGTTATATTGTTATAGTTATAGTGTTATAGTGTTATAGTGTTATAGTGTTATAGTGTAATAGTGTAATAGTGTTATAGTGTTATAGTGTATATAGTTATAGTGTTATAGTGTTATAGTTATAGTGTTATAGTGTTATAGTGTTATAGTTATAGTGTTATAGTGTTATAGTGTTATAGTGTTATAGTTATAGTGTTATAGTGTTATAGTGTTATAGTGTTATAGTGTTATAGTGTTATATAGTGTTATAGTGTTATAGTGTTATAGTGTTATAGTGTTTATAGTGTTATAGTTTATAGTGTTATAGTGTTATATAGTGTTATAGTGTTATAGTGTTATAGTGTTTATAGTGTTATAGTGTTATAGTGTTATAGTTATAGTGTTATAGTGTTCTATAGTGTTATAGTGTTATAGTGTTATAGTGTTATAGTGTTATAGTGTTATAGTGTTATAGTGTTATAGTGTTATAGTGTTATAGTGTTATAGTGTTATAGTGTTATAGTGTTATAGTGTTATAGTGTTATAGTGTTATAGTGTTATAGTGTTATAGTGTTATAGTGTTGTAGTGTTATAGTGTTATAGTGTATAGTGTTATAGTGTTATAGTGTATAGTGTTATAGTGTTATAGTGTTATAGTGTTATAGTGTTATAGTGTTATAGTGTTATAGTGTTATAGTGTTATAGTGTTATAGTGTTATAGTGTTATAGTGTTATAGTGTTATAGTGTTATAGTGTTATAGTTATAGTGTTATAGTGTTATAGTGTTATAGTGTTATAGTGTTATAGTGTTATGGTATAGTGTTATAGTGTTATAGTGTTATAGTGTTATAGTGTTGTAGTGTATAGTGTTATAGTGTTATAGTGTTATAGTGTTATAGTGTTATAGTGTTATAGTGTTATAGTGTTATAGTGTTATAGTGTTATAGTGTTATAGTGTTATAGTGTTATAGTGTTATAGTGTTATAGTGTTGTAGTGTTATAGTGTTATAGTGTTATAGTGTTATAGTGTTATAGTTTATAGTGTTATAGTGTTATAGTGTTATAGTGTTATAGTGTTATAGTGTCATAGTGTTATAGTGTTATAGTGTTATAGTGTTATAGTGTTATAGTGTTATAGTGTTATAGTGTTATAGTGTTATAGTGTTATAGTGTTATAGTGTTATAGTGTTATAGTGTTATAGTTATAGTGTTATAGTGTTATAGTGTTATAGTGTTATAGTGTTATAGTTATAGTGTTATAGTGTTATAGTGTTATAGTTATAGTGTTATAGTGTTATAGTGTGTTATAGTGTTATAGTGTTATAGTGTTATAGTTATAGTGTTATAGTGTTATAGTGTTATAGTGTTATAGTGTTATAGTGTTATAGTGTTATAGTGTTATAGTGTTATAGTGTTATAGTGTTATAGTGTTATAGTGTTATAGTGTTGTAGTGTTGTAGTGTTATAGTGTTATAGTGTTATAGTGTTATAGTGTTATAGTTTATAGTGTTATAGTGTTATAGTGTTATAGTGTTATAGTGTTATAGTGTTATAGTGTTATAGTGTTATAGTGTTATAGTGTTATAGTGTTATAGTGTTATAGTGTTATAGTGTAATAGTGTTATAGTGTTATAGTGTTATAGTGTTATAGTGTTATAGTGTTATAGTGTTATAGTGTTATAGTTATAGTGTTATAGTGTTATAGTGT
Source organism: Oncorhynchus nerka (assembly GCF_034236695.1). Classification (NCBI taxonomy): domain Eukaryota; kingdom Metazoa; phylum Chordata; class Actinopteri; order Salmoniformes; family Salmonidae; genus Oncorhynchus; species Oncorhynchus nerka. Next base: position 67,287,611 of record NC_088403.1, read on the forward strand.
TATAGTGTTATAGTGTTATAGTGTTATAGTGTTATAGTGTTATAGTGTTATAGTGTTATAGTTATAGTGTTATAGTTATAGTGTTAAGTGTTATAGTGTTATAGTAGTGTTATAGTGTTATAGTGTTATAGTGTTGTAGTGTTATAGTGTTATAGTGTATATATGTTATAGTGTTATAGTGTTATAGTGTTATAGTGTTATAGTGTTATAGTTATAGTTATAGTGTTATAGTGTTATAGTGTTATAGTGTTATAGTGTTATAGTGTTATAGTGTTATAGTGTTATAGTGTTATAGTGTTATAGTGTTATAGTGTTATAGTGTTATAGTGTTATAGTGTTATAGTGTTATAGTTATAGTGTTATAGTGTTATAGTGTTATAGTGTTATAGTGTTATAGTGTTATAGTTATAGTGTTATAGTGTTATAGTGTTATAGTGTTATAGTGTTATAGTGTTATAGTGTTATAGTGTTATAGTGTTGTAGTGTTATAGTGTTATAGTGTTATAGTGTTATAGTGTTATAGTGTTATAGTGTTATAGTGTTATAGTGTTATAGTGTTATAGTGTTGTAGTGTTATAGTGTTATAGTGTTATAGTTATAGTGTTATAGTGTTATAGTGTTATAGTGTTATAGTGTTGTAGTGTTATAGTGTTATAGTGTTATAGTGTTATAGTGTTGTTGTTATAGTGTTGTAGTGTTATAGTGTTATAGTGTTATATAGTGTTATAGTGTTATAGTGTTATAGTGTTATAGTGTTATAGTGTTATAGTGTTATAGTGTTATAGTGTTATAGTGTTATAGTGTTATAGTGTTATAGTGTTATAGTGTTATAGTGTTATAGTGTTATAGTGTTATAGTGTTATAGTGTTATAGTGTTATAGTGTTCTATAGTGTTATAGTGTTGTAGTGTTATAGTGTTATAGTGTTATAGTGTTATAGTGTAATAGTGTTATAGTGTTATAGTGTTATAGTTATAGTGTTATAGTGTTATAGTGTTATAGTGTTATAGTGTTATAGTTATAGTGTTATAGTGTTAGTAGTGTTATAGTTTTATAGTGTTATAGTGTTATAGTGTTATAGTGTTATAGTTATAGTGTTATAGTGTTATAGTGTTATAGTGTTATAGTGTTATAGTGTTATAGTGTTATAGTTTATAGTGTTATAGTGTTATAGTGTTATAGTGTTATAGTGTTATAGTGTATATATAGTGTTATAGTGTTATAGTGTTATATAGTGTTATAGTGTTATAGTGTTATAGTGTTATAGTGTTGTAGTGTTATAGTGTTATAGTGTTATAGTGTTATAGTGTTATAGTGTTATAGTGTTATAGTGTTATAGTGTTATAGTGTTATAGTGTTATAGTTTATAGTTATAGTGTTATAGTGTTATAGTGTTATAGTGTTATAGTGTTATAGTTATAGTGTTATAGTGTTATAGTGTTATAGTGTTATAGTGTTATAGTGTTATAGTGTTATAGTGTTATAGTGTTATAGTGTTATAGTTTATAGTGTTATAGTGTTATAGTGTTATAGTGTTATAGTGTTATAGTGTTATAGTGTTATAGTGTTATAGTGTTATAGTGTTATAGTGTTATAGTGTTATAGTGTTATAGTGTTATAGTGTTATAGTGTAATATATAGTGTTATAGTGTTATAGTGTTATAGTGTTATAGTTTATAGTGTTATAGTGTTATAGTGTTATAGTGTTATAGTGTTATAGTGTTATAGTGTTATAGTGTTATAGTTATAGTTATAGTGTTATAGTGTTATAGTGTTATAGTGTTATAGTGTTATAGTGTTATAGTTATAGTGTTATAGTGTTATAGTGTTATAGTGTTATAGTGTTATAGTGTTATAGTGTTATAGTGTTATAGTGTTATAGTGTTATAGTGTTGTAGTGTTATAGTGTTATAGTGTTATAGTGTTATAGTGTTATAGTGTTATAGTGTTATAGTGTTATAGTGTTGTAGTGTTATAGTGTTATAGTGTTATAGTGTTATAGTGTTATAGTGTTATAGTGTTATAGTGTTATAGTGTTATAGTGTTATAGTGTTATAGTGTTATAGTGTTATAGTGTTATAGTGTTATAGTGTTATAGTGTTATAGTGTTATAGTTTATAGTGTTATAGTGTTATAGTGTGTTATAGTGTTATAGTGTTATAGTGTTATAGTGTTATAGTGTTATAGTGTTATAGTGTTATAGTGTTATAGTGTTATAGTGTTATAGTTATAGTGTTATAGTGTTATAGTGTTATAGTGTTATAGTGTATAGTGTTATAGTGTTATAGTGTTATAGTGTTATAGTGTTATAGTGTTTGTAGTGTTATAGTGTTATAGTGTTATAGTGTTATAGTGTTATAGTGTTATAGTGTTATAGTAGTTATAGTGTTATAGTGTTATAGTGTTATAGTGTTATAGTTATAGTGTTATAGTGTTATAGTGTTATAGTGTTATAGTGTTATAGTGTTATAGTGTTATAGTGTTATAGTGTTATAGTGTTATAGTTTATAGTGTTATAGTGTTATAGTGTTATAGTGTTATAGTGTTATAGTGTTATAGTGTTATAGTGTTATAGTGTTATAGTGTTATAGTGTTATAGTGTTATAGTGTTATAGTGTTATATATAGTTATAGTGTTATAGTGTTATAGTGTTATAGTGTTATAGTGTTATAGTGTTATAGTGTTATAGTGTTATAGTGTTATAGTGTTATAGTGTTATATAGTGTTATAGTTATAGTGTTATAGTGTTATAGTTATAGTGTTATAGTGTTATAGTTATAGTGTTATAGTGTTATAGTGTTATAGTGTTATAGTGTTATAGTGTTATAGTGTTATAGTGTATAGTGTGTATAGTGTTATAGTGTTATAGTGTTATAGTATAGTTATAGTGTTATAGTGTTATAGTGTTATAGTGTTATAGTGTTATAGTGTTATAGTGTTATAGTGTTATAGTGTTATAGTGTTATAGTTTATAGTGTTATAGTGTTATAGTGTTATAGTGTTGTATAGTGTTATAGTGTTATAGTTATAGTGTTATAGTGTTATAGTGTTATAGTTATAGTGTTATAGTGTTATAGTGTTATAGTGTTATAGTTATAGTGTTATAGTGTTATAGTGTTATAGTGTTATAGTGTTATAGTGTTATAGTATAGTTATAGTGTTATAGTGTTATAGTGTTATAGTGTTATAGTGTTATAGTTATAGTGTTATAGTTTATAGTGTTATAGTGTTATAGTGTTATAGTGTTATAGTGTTATAGTGTTATAGTGTTATAGTGTTATAGTGTTATAGTGTTATAGTGTTATAGTGTTAATAGTGTTATAGTGTTATAGTTTATAGTGTTATAGTGTTATAGTTATAGTGTTATAGTGTTATAGTGTTATAGTGTTATAGTGTTATAGTGTTATAGTGTTATAGTGTTATAGTGTTATAGTGTTATAGTGTTATAGTGTTATAGTGTTATAGTGTTATAGTGTTATAGTGTTAAGTGTTATAGTGTTATAGTGTTATAGTGTTATAGTGTTATAGTGTTATAGTGTTATAGTGTTATAGTGTTATAGTGTATATATAGTGTAATTATAGTGTTATAGTGTTATAGTGTTATAGTTTATAGTTTATAGTGTTATAGTGTTATATAGTGTTATAGTGTTATAGTGTATAGTGTTATAGTGTTATAGTTATAGTGTTATAGTGTTATAGTGTTAGTTATAGTGTATAGTGTTATAGTGTTATAGTGTTATAGTGTTATAGTGTTATAGTGTTATATAGTGTTATAGTGTTATAGTGTTATAGTGTTATATAGTGTTATAGTGTTATAGTGTTATAGTGTTATAGTGTAATAGTGTTATAGTGTTGTAGTGTTATAGTGTTATAGTGTAATATGTTATAGTGTTATAGTGTTTATAGTGTTATAGTGTTATAGTGTTATAGTTATAGTGTTATAGTGTTATAGTGTTAGTATGTTATAGTGTTATAGTGTTATAGTGTTATAGTGTTATAGTGTTATAGTGTTATAGTGTTATAGTGTTATAGTGTTATAGTGTATAGTGTTATAGTGTTGTTATAGTGTTATAGTGTTATAGTGTTATAGTGTTATAGTGTTATATAGTGTTATATAGTGTTATAGTTTGTTATAGTGTTATAGTGTTATAGTGTTATAGTGTTATAGTGTTATAGTGTTATAGTGTTATATTGTTATAGTGTTATAGTGTTAGTGTTATAGTGTTATAGTGTAATAGTGTTATAGTGTTATAGTGTTATATGTTATAGTATAGTGTATAGTTATAGTGTTATAGTTATAGTGTTATAGTGTTATAGTGTTATAGTGTTATAGTGTTATAGTGTTATAGTGTTATAGTGTTATAGTGTTATATAGTGTTATAGTGTTATAGTTATAGTGTTATAGTGTTATAGTGTATAGTGTTATAGTGTTATAGTTATAGTTTATAGTGTTATAGTGTTATAGTGTTATAGTGTTATAGTTTATAGTGTTATAGTGTTATAGTGTTATAGTGTTATAGTTATAGTGTTATAGTGTTATAGTGTTATAGTATAGTGTTATAGTGTTGTATAGTGTTATAGTGTTATAGTGTTATAGTGTTATAGTGTTATAGTTATAGTGTTATAGTGTTATAGTGTTATAGTGTTTATAGTGTTATAGTGTTATAGTAGTGTTATAGTGTTATAGTGTTATAGTGTTATAGTGTTATAGTGTTATAGTGTTATAGTGTTATAGTTATAGTGTTATAGTGTTATAGTGTTATAGTGTTATAGTGTTATAGTGTTATAGTGTTATATGTTATAGTGTTATAGTGTTATAGTGTTATAGTGTTATAGTGTTATAGTGTTATAGTTATAGTGTTATAGTGTTGTATATAGTGTTATAGTGTTATAGTGTTATAGTGTTATAGTGTAATAGTGTTATAGTGTTATAGTTTATAGTGTTATTATAGTGTTATAGTGTGTTATAGTTTATAGTGTTAATAGTGTTATAGTGTTATAGTTTATAGTGTTATAGTGTTATAGTGTTATAGTGTTATAGTGTATAGTGTTATAGTGTTATAGTGTTATAGTGTTATAGTGTTATAGTGTTATAGTGTTATAGTGTTATAGTATAGTGTTATAGTGTTATAGTGTTATAGTGTTATAGTGTTAAGTAGTGTTATAGTGTTATAGTGTTATAGTGTAATAGTGTTATAGTGTTATAGTGTTATAGTGTTATAGTGTTATAGTGTTATAGTGTTATAGTGTTATAGTGTTATAGTGTTATAGTATAAAGTGTTATAGTGTTATAGTGTTATATTATATGTAATAGTGTTATAGTGTTATAGTGTTATAGTGTTATAGTGTTATAGTGTTATAGTGTTATAGTGTTATAGTGTTATAGTGTTATAGTTATAGTGTTATAGTGTTATAGTGTTATAGTGTTATAGTGTTATAGTGTTATAGTGTTATATAGTGTTATAGTGTTATAGTGTTATATATAGTGTTATAGTGTTATAGTGTTATAGTGTTATAGTGTTATAGTGTTATAGTGTTATAGTGTTATAGTGTTATAGTGTTATAGTGTTATAGTGTTATAGTTTATAGTTATAGTGTTATAGTGTTATAGTGTTATAGTGTTATAGTGTTATAGTGTTATAGTTATAGTGTTATAGTGTTATAGTGTTATAGTTATAGTGTTATAGTGTTATAGTGTTCTATAGTGTTATGTTATAGTGTTATAGTTATATAGTGTTATAGTGTTATAGTGTTATAGTGTTATAGTGTTATAGTGTTATAGTGTATAGTGTTATAGTGTTATAGTGTTATAGTGTTATAGTGTTATAGTTATTTATATGTTATAGTGTTATAGTGTTATAGTGTTATAGTGTTATAGTGTTATAGTGTTATAGTGTTATAGTTATAGTGTTATAGTGTTATAGTGTTATAGTGTTATAGTGTTATAGTTTATAGTGTTATAGTGTTATAGTGTTATAGTGTTATAGTGTTATAGTGGTTATAGTGTTATAGTGTTATAGTGTTATAGTGTTATAGTGTTATAGTGTTATAGTGTTATAGTGTTATAGTGTTATAGTGTTATAGTCATAGTTATAGTGTTATAGTATAGTGTTATAGTGTTATAGTGTTATAGTGTTATAGTGTTATAGTGTTATAGTGTTATAGTGTTATAGTGTTATATATAGTGTCATAGTGTTATAGTGTTATAGTGTTATAGTGTTATAGTGTTATAGTGTTATAGTGTTGTAGTGTTATAGTGTTATAGTGTTATAGTGTTATAGTGTTTATAGTGTTATAGTGTTATAGTGTTATAGTGTTATAGTGTTATAGTGTTATAGTGTTATAGTTATAGTGTTATAGTGTTATAGTGTTATAGTGTTGTAGTGTTATAGTGTTTAGTGTTATAGTGTTATAGTGTTATAGTGTTATAGTGTTATAGTGTTATAGTGTTATAGTGTTATAGTGTTATAGTGTTATAGTGTTATAGTGTTATAGTGTTATAGTTATAGTGTTATAGTGTTATAGTGTTATAGTGTTATAGTGTTATAGTTATAGTGTTATAGTGTTATAGTGTTGTAGTGTTATAGTGTTATAGTGTTATAGTGTTATAGTGTTATAGTAGTGTGTTCTAGTGTTATAGTGTTATAGTGTTATAGTTATAGTGTATAGTTATAGTGTTATAGTGTTATAGTGTTATAGTGTTATAGTGTTATAGTTATAGTGTTATAGTGTTATAGTTATAGTGTTATAGTGTTATAGTGTTATAGTGTTATAGTGTTATAGTGTTATAGTGTTATAGTGTTATAGTGTTATAGTGTTATAGTGTTATAGTGTTATAGTTATAGTGTTATAGTGTTATAGTGTTATAGTGTTATAGTGTTATGTGTTATAGTGTTATAGTGTTATAGTGTTATAGTGTTATAGTGTTGTAGTGTTATAGTGTTATAGTGTTATAGTGTTATAGTGTTATAGTGTTATAGTGTTATAGTGTTATAGTGTTATAGTGTTATAGTGTTATAGTGTTATAGTGTTATAGTGTTATAGTTATAGTGTTATAGTGTTATAGTGTTATAGTGTTGTAGTGTTATAGTGTTATAGTGTTATAGTTATAGTGTTATAGTGTTATAGTGTTATAGTGTTATAGTTATAGTGTTATAGTGTTATAGTGTTATAGTGTTATAGTTATAGTGTTATAGTGTTATAGTGTTATAGTGTTATAGTGTTATAGTGTTATAGTGTTATAGTGTTATAGTGTTATAGTGTTATAGTGTTATAGTGTTATAGTGTTATAGTGTTATAGTGTTATAGTTTATAGTGTTATAGTGTTATAGTGTTATAGTGTTATAGTTATAGTGTTATAGTTATAGTGTTATAGTGTTATAGTGTTATAGTGTTATAGTGTTATAGTTATAGTGTTATAGTGTTATAGTGTTATAGTGTTATAGTTATAGTGTTATAGTGTTATAGTGTTATAGTGTTATAGTGTTATAGTGTTATAGTGTTATAGTGTTATAGTGTTATAGTGTTATAGTGTTATAGTGTTATATAGTTATAGTTTATAGTGTTATAGTGTTATAGTGTTATAGTGTTATAGTTATAGTGTTATAGTGTTATAGTGTTATAGTGTTATAGTGTTATAGTGTAATAGTGTTATAGTGTTATAGTGTTATAGTTATAGTGTTGTAGTGTTATAGTGTTATAGTTGTAGTGTTATATTGTTATAGTTATAGTGTTATAGTGTTATAGTGTTATAGTGTTATAGTTATAGTGTTATAGTGTTATAGTGTTATAGTGTTATAGTGTTATAGTGTTATAGTGTTATAGTGTTATAGTGTTATAGTGTTAGTGTTATAGTGTTATAATATAGTGTTATAGTGTTATAGTGTTATAGTGTTATAGTTATAGTGTTATAGTGTTATAGTGTTATAGTGTTATAGTGTTATAGTGTTATAGTGTTATAGTGTTATAGTGTTATAGTGTATAGTGTTATAGTGTTATAGTGTTATAGTGTTATAGTATAGTGTTATAGTGTTATAGTGTTATAGTTATATAGTGTTATAGTGTTATAGTGTTATAGTGTTATAGTGTTATAGTGTTATAGTGTTATAGTGTTATAGTGTTATAGTGTTATAGTGTTATAGTGTTATAGTGTTATAGTGTTATAGTGTTATAGTGTTATAGTGTTATAGTGTTATAGTGTTATAGTGTTATAGTGTTATAGTGTTATAGTGTTATAGTGTTATAGTGTTATAGTGTTATAGTGTTATAGTGTTATAGTGTTATAGTGTTATAGTGTTATAGTGTTATAGTGTTATAGTTATAGTGTTGTAGTGTTATAGTGTTATAGTGTTATAGTGTTATAGTGTTATAGTGTTATAGTGTTATAGTGTTATAGTGTTTATAGTGTTATAGTTATAGTGTTATAGTGTTATAGTTATAGTGTTATAGTGTTATAGTGTTATAGTGTTATAGTGTTATAGTGTTATAGTTATAGTGTTATAGTGTTATAGTGTTATAGTGTTATAGTGTTATAGTGTTATAGTGTTGTAGTTATAGTGTTATAGTGTTATAGTGTTATAGTGTTATAGTGTTAGTGTTAGTGTTATAGTGTTATAGTGTTATAGTGTTATAGTTATAGTGTTATAGTGTTATAGTGTTATAGTGTTATAGTGTTATAGTGTTATAGTGTTATAGTTATAGTGTTATAGTGTTATAGTGTTATAGTTATAGTGTTATAGTGTTATAGTGTTATAGTGTTATAGTGTTATAGTGTTATAGTGTTATAGTTATAGTGTTATAGTGTTATAGTGTTATAGTTTATAGTGTTATAGTGTTATAGTGTTATAGTGTTATAGTGTTATAGTGTTATAGTATAGTGTTATAGTGTTATAGTGTTATAGTTATAGTGTTATAGTGTTATAGTGTTATAGTTATAGTGTTATAGTGTTATAGTGTTATAGTGTTATAGTGTTATAGTGTTATAGTGTTATAGTGTTATAGTGTTATAGTGTTATAGTTATAGTGTTATAGTGTTATAGTGTTATAGTGTTATAGTGTTATAGTGTTATAGTGTTGTAGTGTTATAGTGTTATAGTGTTATAGTGTTATAGTGTTATAGTGTTATAGTGTTATAGTGTTATAGTGTTATAGTGTTATAGTGTTATAGTGTTATAGTGTTATAGTGTTATAGTGTTATAGTGTTATAGTGTTATAGTGTTATAGTGTTATAGTGTTATAGTGTTATAGTGTTATAGTGTTATAGTGTTATAGAGTGTTATAGTGTTATAGTGTTATAGTGTTATAGTGTTATAGTGTTATAGTGTATAGTGTTATAGTGTTATAGTGTTATAGTGTTATAGTGTTATAGTGTTATAGTGTTATAGTGTTATAGTGTTATAGTGTTATAGTGTTATAGTGTTATAGTGTTATAGTTATAGTGTTATAGTGTTATAGTGTTATATATAGTGTTATAGTGTTATAGTGTTATAGTGTTATAGTTATAGTGTTATAGTGTTATAGTGTTATAGTTATAGTGTTATAGTGTTATAGTGTTATAGTGTTATAGTGTTATAGTGTTATAGTGTTATAGTGTTATAGTGTTATAGTTATAGTGTTATAGTGTTATAGTGTTATAGTTATAGTGTTATAGTGTTATAGTGTTATAGTGTTATAGTGTTATAGTGTTATATGTTATAGTGTTATAGTGTTAGTATAGTGTTATAGTGTTATAGTGTTATAGTGTTATAGTGTTATAGTGTTATAGTGTTATAGTGTTTATAGTGTTATAGTGTTTATAGTGTTATAGTGTTATAGTGTTATAGTGTTATAGTGTTATAGTGTTATAGTGTTATAGTGTTATAGTGTTATAGTGTTATAGTGTTATAGTGTTATAGTGTTATAGTGTTATAGTGTTATAGTGTTATAGTGTTATAGTGTTATAGTGTAATATATAGTGTTATAGTGTTATAGTGTTATAGTGTTATAGTGTTATAGTGTTATAGTGTTATAGTGTTATAGTGTTATAGTGTTATAGTGTTATAGTGTTATAGTGTTATAGTGTTATAGTGTTATAGTGTTATAGTGTTATAGTGTTATAGTGTTATAGTGTTATAGTGTTATAGTGTAATATATAGTGTTATAGTGTTATAGTGTTATAGTGTTATAGTGTTATAGTGTTATAGTGTTATAGTGTTATAGTGTTATAGTGTTATAGTGTTATAGTGTTATAGTTATAGTGTTATAGTGTTATAGTGTTATAGTGTTATAGTGTTATAGTGTTATAGTTATAGTGTTATAGTGTTATAGTGTTCTATAGTGTTATAGTGTTATAGTGTTATAGTGTTATAGTGTTATATATAGTGTTATAGTGTTATAGTGTTATAGTGTTATAGTGTATATATAGTGTTATAGTGTTATAGTGTTATAGTTATAGTGTTATAGTGTTATAGTTATAGTGTTATAGTGTTATAGTTTATAGTGTTATAGTGTTATAGTTTATAGTGTTATAGTGTTATAGTTATAGTGTTATAGTGTTATAGTGTTATAGTGTTATAGTTATATAGTGTTATAGTGTATAGTTATAGTGTTATAGTGTTATAGTGTTATAGTGTTATAGTGTTATAGTGTTATAGTGTTATAGTGTTATAGTGTTATAGTGTTATAGTTATAGTGTTATAGTGTTATAGTGTTATAGTGTTATAGTGTTATAGTGTTATAGTGTTATAGTGTTATAGTGTTATAGTTATAGTGTTATAGTGTTATAGTGTTATAGTGTTGTAGTGTTATAGTGTTATAGTGTTATAGTGTTATAGTGTTATAGTGTTATAGTGTTATAGTGTTATAGTTATAGTGTTATAGTGTTATAGTGTTATAGTGTTATAGTGTTATAGTGTTATAGTGTTATAGTGTTATAGTGTTATAGTGTTATAGTGTTATAGTGTTATAGTGTTATAGTGTTATAGTTATAGTGTTATAGTGTTATAGTGTTATAGTGTTATAGTTATAGTGTTATAGTGTTATAGTGTTATAGTTATAGTGTTATAGTGTTATAGTGTTATAGTGTTATAGTGTTATAGTGTTATAGTGTTATAGTGTTATAGTGTTATAGTGTTATAGTGTTATAGTGTTATAGTGTTATAGTGTTATAGTTATAGTGTTATAGTGTTATAGTGTTATAGTGTTATAGTGTTATAGTGTTATATAGTGTTATAGTGTTATAGTGTTATAGTGTTATAGTTATAGTGTTATAGTGTTATAGTGTTATAGTGTTATAGTGTTATAGTTATAGTGTTATAGTGTTATAGTGTATAGTGTTATAGTGTTATAGTGTTATAGTTATAGTGTTATAGTGTTATAGTGTTATAGTGTTATAGTGTTATAGTGTTATAGTGTTATAGTGTTATAGTTTATAGTGTTATAGTGTTATAGTGTTATAGTGTTATAGTGTTATAGTGTTATAGTGTTATAGTGTTATAGTTATAGTGTTATAGTGTTATAGTGTTATAGTTTTATAGTGTTATAGTGTTATAGTGTTATAGTGTTATAGTGTTATAGTTTATAGTGTTATAGTGTTATAGTGTTATAGTGTTATAGTAGTGTTATAGTGTTATAGTGTATAGTGTTATAGTGTTATAGTTTATAGTGTTATTGTTATAGTGTTATAGTGTTATAGTGTTATAGTGTTATAGTTATAGTGTTATAGTGTTATAGTGTTATAGTGTTATAGTGTTATATATATATAGTGTTATAGTGTTATAGTGTTATAGTGTTATAGTGTTATAGTGTTATAGTGTTATAGTGTTATAGTGTTATAGTGTTATAGTGTTATAGTTATAGTGTTATAGTGTTATAGTTATAGTTATAGTGTTATAGTGTTATAGTGTTATAGTGTTATAGTTTATAGTGTTATAGTGTTATAGTGTTATAGTGTTATAGTGTTATAGTGTTATAGTGTTATAGTGTTATAGTGTTATATAGTGTTATAGTGTTATAGTGTTAGTGTTATAGTGTTATAGTGTTATAGTGTTATAGTGTTATAGTGTTATAGTGTTATAGTGTTATAGTGTTATAGTGTTAGTATAGTGTTATAGTGTTATAGTGTTATAGTGTTATAGTGTTATAGTGTTATAGTGTTATAGTGTTATAGTGTTATAGTGTTATAGTGTTATAGTGTTATTATAGTGTTATAGTGTTCTATAGTGTTATAGTGTTATAGTGTGTTATAGTGTTATAGTGTTATAGTGTTATAGTGTTATAGTGTTATAGTATAGTGTTATAGTGTTATAGTGTTATAGTGTTATAGTGTTGTAGTGTTATAGTGTTATATAGTGTTATAGTGTTATAGTGTTATAGTGTTATGTTATAGTATAGTGTTATAGTGTTATAGTGTTATAGTGTTATAGTGTTATAGTGTTATAGTGTTATATAGTGTTATAGTGTTATAGTGTTATAGTGTTATAGTTTATAGTGTTATAGTGTTATAGTGTTATAGTGTTATAGTGTTATAGTGTTATAGTGTTATAGTGTTATAGTGTGTTATAGTTATATAGTGTTATAGTGTTATAGTGTTATAGTGTTATAGTGTTATAGTGTTATAGTGTTATAGTGTTTATAGTGTTATAGTGTTATAGTGTTATAGTGTTATAGTGTTATAGTGTTATAGTGTTATAGTGTTATAGTGTTATAGTGTTATAGTGTTATAGTGTTAGTGTTATAGTGTTATAGTGTTATAGTGTTATAGTGTTATAGTTATAGTGTTATAGTGTTATAGTGTTATAGTTATAGTGTTATAGTGTTATAGTGTTATAGTGTTATAGTGTTATAGTGTTATAGTGTTATAGTGTTATAGTGTTATAGTGTTATAGTGTTATAGTGTTATAGTGTTATAGTGTTATAGTGTTATAGTGTTATAGTGTTATAGTGTTATAGTGTTATAGTGTTATAGTTTATAGTGTTATAGTGTTATAGTGTTATAGTGTTATAGTGTTATAGTGTTATAGTGTTATAGTGTTATAGTGTTATAGTGTTATAGTGTTTATAGTGTTATAGTGTTATAGTGTTATAGTGTTATAGTGTTATAGTTTATAGTGTTATAGTGTTATAGTGTTATAGTTATAGTGTTATAGTGTTATAGTGTTATAGTGTTATAGTGTTATAGTGTTATAGTGTTATAGTGTTATAGTGTTATAGTGTTATAGTGTTATAGTGTTATAGTGTTATAGTGTTAGTAGTGTTATAGTGTTATAGTGTTATAGTGTTATAGTGTTATAGTGTTATAGTGTTATAGTGTTATAGTGTTATAGTGTTATAGTGTTATAGTGTTATAGTGTTATAGTGTTATAGTGTTATAGTGTTATAGTGTTATAGTGTTATAGTGTTATATAGTGTTATAGTGTTATAGTGTTAGTGTTATAGTGTTATAGTGTTATAGTGTTATAGTGTTATAGTGTTATAGTGTTATAGTTATAGTGTTATAGTGTATAGTGTTATAGTGTTATAGTGTTATAGTGTTATAGTGTTATAGTGTTATAGTGTTATAGTGTTATAGTGTTATAGTGTTATAGTGTTATAGTGTTATAGTTTATAGTGTTATAGTGTTATAGTGTTATAGTGTTATAGTTATAGTGTTATAGTGTTATAGTTATAGTGTTATAGTGTTATAGTTTATAGTGTTATAGTGTTATAGTGTTATAGTGTTATAGTGTTATAGTGTTATAGTGTTATAGTGTTATAGTGTTATAGTGTTATAGTGTTATAGTGTATAGTGTTATAGTGTTATAGTGTTATAGTGTTATAGTGTTATAGTGTTATAGTGTTATAGTGTTATAGTGTTATAGTGTTATAGTGTTATAGTTATAGTTATAGTGTTATAGTGTTATAGTGTTATAGTAGTTATAGTGTGTTATAGTGTTATAGTGTTATAGTGTTATAGTGTTATAGTGTTATATAGTTATAGTGTTATAGTTTATAGTGTTATAGTGTTATAGTGTTATAGTGTTATAGTGTTATAGTGTTATAGTGTTATAGTGTTGTAGTGTTATAGTGTTATAGTGTTATAGTGTTATAGTGTTATAGTGTTATAGTGTTATAGTGTTATAGTTATAGTGTTATAGTGTTATAGTTTATAGTGTTATAGTGTTATAGTGTTATAGTGTTATAGTTATAGTGTTATAGTGTTATAGTGTTATAGTAGTGTTATAGTGTTATAGTGTTATAGTGTTATAGTTTATAGTGTTATAGTTTATAGTGTTATAGTGTTATAGTGTTATAGTGTTATAGTGTTATAGTGTTATAGTTATAGTGTTATAGTGTTATAGTGTTATAGTGTTATAGTTATAGTGTTATAGTGTTATAGTGTTATAGTGTTATAGTGTTATAGTAGTGTTATAGTTATAGTGTTATAGTGTTATAGTGTTATAGTGTTATAGTGTTATAGTGTTATAGTGTTATAGTGTTATAGTTATAGTGTTATAGTGTTATAGTGTTATAGTTATAGTGTTATAGTTTTATAGTGTTATAGTGTTATAGTTATAGTGTTATAGTGTTATAGTGTTATAGTGTTATAGTGTTATAGTGTTATAGTGTTATAGTGTTATAGTGTTATAGTGTTATAGTGTTATAGTGTTATAGTGTTTATAGTGTTATAGTGTTATAGTGTTATAGTGTTATAGTGTTATAGTGTTATAGTGTTATAGTATAGTGTTATAGTTTATAGTGTTATAGTGTTATAGTGTTATAGTATAGTGTTATAGTGTTATAGTGTTATAGTGTTTATAGTGTTATAGTGTTATAGTGTTATAGTTATAGTGTTATAGTGTTATAGTGTTATAGTTATAGTGTTATAGTGTTATAGTGTTATAGTGTTATAGTGTTATAGTGTTATAGTTATAGTTATAGTGTTATAGTGTTATAGTGTTATAGTGTTATAGTGTTATAGTTATAGTGTTATAGTTATAGTGTTATAGTGTTATAGTGTTATAGTGTTATAGTTATAGTGTTATAGTGTTATAGTGTTATAGTGTTATAGTGTTATAGTGTTATAGTGTTATAGTTATAGTGTTATAGTGTTATAGTTTATAGTGTTATAGTGTTATAGTTTATAGTGTTATAGTGTTATAGTGTTATAGTGTTATAGTGTTATAGTTTATAGTGTTATAGTGTTATAGTTTATAGTGTTATAGTTATAGTGTTATAGTGTTATAGTTATAGTTATAGTTTATAGTTATAGTGTTATAGTGTTATAGTGTTATATGTTATAGTGTTATAGTGTTATAGTTATAGTGTTATAGTGTTATAGTGTTATAGTGTTATAGTGTTATAGTTATATAGTGTTATAGTGTTATAGTGTTATAGTGTTATAGTGTTATAGTGTTATAGTGTTATAGTGTTATAGTGTTATAGTTTATAGTGTTATAGTGTTATAGTGTTATAGTGTTATAGTGTTATAGTGTTATAGTGTTATAGTTATAGTGTTATAGTGTTATAGTGTTATAGTGTTATAGTTATAGTGTTATAGTGTTATAGTTATAGTGTTATAGTTATAGTGTTATAGTGTTATAGTGTTATAGTGTTATAGTGTAATAGTGTTATAGTGTTATAGTGTTATAGTTATAGTGTTATAGTTATAGTGTTATAGTGGTTATAGTTATAGTGTTATAGTGTTATATAGTGTTATAGTTTATAGTGTTATAGTGTTATAGTGTTATAGTGTTATAGTGTTATAGTGTGTTATAGTGTTATAGTGTTATAGTGTTATAGTTATAGTGTTATAGTGTTATAGTGTTATAGTGTTATAGTGTTATAGTGTTATAGTTATAGTGTTATAGTGTCATAGTGTTATAGTGTTATAGTGTTATAGTGTAATAGTGTTATAGTGTTATAGTGTTATAGTGTTATAGTGTAATAGTGTTATAGTGTTATAGTGTTATAGTTATAGTGTTGTAGTGTTATAGTGTTATAGTTATAGTGTTATAGTTTTATAGTTTTATAGTGTTATAGTGTTAAGTTTTATAGTTTTATAGTTTTATAGTTTTACGTCGAGGATACAATTTCTATTGGCTAACTACCTGATGACATCTGTCCTCTTCCTCTCTCCTTCCCTCTCTCCTTCCCTCTCTCCTCCCCTCTCTCCTTCCCTCTCTCCTCCCCTCTCTCCTCTCCTCTCTCCTTCCCTCTCTCCTCCCCTCTCTCCTCTCCTCTCTCCTTCCCTCTCTCCTTCCCTCTCTCCTCCCCTCTCTTTCACTCTTTCTTTCTCTCTGTCTCTCTGAGCGTTGACTCTGGTTACATTTAAAAGGTTGACGGAGGAAGTGAGAGAAAGGAGAGAGAGAAGGATCCTCAGAAAGAGGACAAGGAAACCACTTTAAACACTAAGGTGACTTTCTTTGCGTTCTCCTCAACATGACCCGCCAAACAGCGCTTCTTAACACCCGCCCACTTATCCCAGAAGCCATTGTGTTGTTGGAAATCATCGTTCAACTGATGACTATGTCAGCTTGTAGGCGCCCGGCCCGGCACAAGGAGTTTCAGCATCCCTACATAACTATGAGAGGTGTTTCAGTCTCCCTACATAATGATGAGAGGTGTTTCAGTCTCCCTACATAACTATGAGAGGTATTTCAGTCTCCCTACATAATGATGAGAGGTATTTCAGTCTCCCTACATAATGATGAGAGGTGTTTCAGTCTCCCTACAAAATGATGAGAGGTGTTTCAGTCTCCCTACATAACTATGAGAGGTGTTTCAGTCTCCCTACATAATGATGAGAGGTGTTTCAGTCTCCCTACATAATGATGAGAGGTGTTTCAGTCTCCCTACATACAGTGGGGCAAAAAAGTATTTATTCAGCCACCAAATGTGCAAGTTCTCCCACTTAAAAAGATGAGAGAGGCCTGTAATTTTCATCATAGTTACACTTCAACTATGACAGACAAAATGAGGGAAAAAAATCCAGAAAATCACATTGTAGGATTTTTTATTAATTAATTTGCAAATTATGGTGGAAAAATAAGTATTTGGTCAATAACAAAAGTTTCTCAATACTTTGTTATATACCCTTTGTTGGCAATGACAGAGGTCAAATGTTTTCTGTAAGTCTTCACAAGGTTTTCACACACTGTTGCTGGTATTTTGGCCCATTCCTCCATGCAGATCTCCTCTGGAGCAGTGATGTTTTGGGGCTGTTGCTGGTTGTGTTTCAGTCTCCCTACATGATGAGGGATTTTTCAACATTTAATTGTGTAGATATGCAGTGAAAGACCAGCAGTGAAATATCCGTCTAATCCAACTATTAGCATAATTAATCCTTTCACAATGTGGATCTTTCTCTGTGGCGCCACACTAAAGCTAATGCAAGTCAATAAAAATTGTGTTTGTGTGTGTGTGTGTGTGTATCAAAGTTCTGTTGGTTCATTGCATGCGATGTGACGCAATACAGCTCCTAATCACCTTAATTACAGAGAAAATGTCTATTAGGTCTTATTACACACACACACACACACACACACACACACACACACACACACACACACACACACACACACACACACATGCTATTAGGTCTTATCACACACACACACACACACACACACACACACACACACACACACACACACACACACACACACACACACACACACACACACACACACACACACAGACACACGCGTGCACACACACACACACACACACACACACATACACAGACTCACGCGTGCACACACACGCACAAATACACACACACACACGCGCGGACAAACACATACACACACACACACACACACACACACACACAGACACACGCGTGCACACACACACACACACACACACGCGGACAAACACATACACAGACACACGCGTGCACACACACACACACACACACACACACACACACACGCGGACAAACACATGCACACACACACACTAATTTATAGTGGCAACAAATATTCAACATCATGTTCTTGACTCACAGGCATTTTAATGTTAACCTATTAAATACATGACTGTAAAACACAGGGCTTAAACACATATTTTGAAGTTTTCACAAACACTGATTCAAAACTACAAAACAAGGTATTCTACCTCCTCCTAGCCTCCCATGACCCTTCATAAACCATCATACCCCCTCATAGCCCCTCATAACCTCTCACAACCCTTCACATCACCTCACAACCCCCCATAACCCCTCATAACCTGTTATAAACCCTCATAACCTGTTATAACCTCCCATAAGCTGTTATAACCCCTTATAACCTGTTATAACCCCCCATAAACTGTTATAACCTCCCATAAGCTGTTATAACCCCCCATAAGCTGTTATAACCCCTCATAACCCCCATAACCCCTCATAACCTGTTATAAACCCACATAAACTGTTATAACCTCCCATAAGCTGTTATAACCCCTTATAACCTGTTATAACCCCCCCATACACTGTTATTACCCTCCATAAGCTGTTATAACCCCCCATAAGCTGTTATAACCCTCCATAAGCTGTTATAACCCCTCATAACCTGTTATAACCCCCATAACCGCTCATAACCCGTCATAACCTGTTATAAACCCTCAAAACCCCCATAGCCCCCATAACCTCTCATAACCCTTCATATCACCTCATAACCCCTCATAACCTGTTATAAACCCTCATAACCTGTTATAAACCCTCATAACCCCCATAGCCCCTCATAACCTGTTATAAACCCTCATAACCCCCATAGCCCCTCATAACCTGTTATAATCCCTCACAACTTGTTATAAACCCTCATAACCCCCATAGCCCCTCATAACCTGTTATAAACACTCATAACCCCCCATAGCCCCTCATAACCTGTTATAAACCCTCATAACCTGTTATAACCCCCCATAACCCCTCATTACATTTTTACATTTAAGTCATTTAGCAGACGCTCTTATCCAGAGCGACTTACAAATTGGTGCATTCACCTTATGACCTCCAGTGGAACAGTAGTGCATCTAAATCTTTTCAGGGGGAGGGGGGGTGAGAGGGATTACTTTATCCTATCCTAGGTATTCCTTAAAGAGGTGGGGTTTCAGCTGTTATAAACCCTCATAACCTGTCATAACCCCTCATAACCTGTCATAACCCGCCATAACCTGTTATAACCCCCCATAACCTGTCATAACCCCTCATAACCTGTCATAACCCCTCATAACCTGTCATAACCCGCCATAACCTGTTATAACCCCCCATAACCTGTCATAACCCCTCATAACCTGTTATAACCCCCCATAACCTGTGATAACCCCTCATAACCTGTCATAACCCCTCATAACCTGTCATAACCCGCCATAACCTGTTATAACCCCCCATAACCTGTCATAACCCCTCATAACCGGTCATAACCCCTCATAACCTGTCATAACCCCTCATAACCTGTCATAACCCGCCATAACCTGTTATAACCCCCCATAACCTGTCATAACCCCTCATAACCTGTCATAACCCCTCATAACCTGTCATAACCCCTCATAACCTGTCATAACCCCCATAACCTGTCATAACCCCCCATAACCCCCCATAACCCCTCATAACCTGTTATAAACCCTCATGACCTGTCATAACCCCTCATAACCTGTTATAACCCCCCATAACCTGTCATAACCCCCGATAACGTGTCATAACCCCTCATAACCTGTTAGAACCCCCCATAACCTGTCATAACCCCTCATAACCTGTTAGAACCCCCATAACCTGTTATAACCACATATAACCTGTTATAACCCCTCATACACTGTCATAACCCTCACACACCTTACAACCCCTACTATCCCATACTCTCCAATACTAACGTCTACCTTCCCCTACTATCCACTACTATCCCATAACAACATGTACTGTCCCCTACTATTCCCAATATCCCCATCTAACCCCTACAATCCCCTACTAACCTATTGTAACCCCTACCAACCATTACAATCTCCGAATAACCTATCGTAACCCCTACAAACCCCTACTAACCCCTAAAACCTCTCGTAACCCCTAAAACCCCCTACAATCCCCTACTAACCTATTGTAACCCCTACCAACCCATACAATCCCCTACAAACCCCCACTATCCCCGAATAACCTATCGTAACCTCTACAACCCCACTACTATCCCCTAAAACCTCTCGTAACCCCTAGTATCCCCAACTATCCCCTTGTACTTTCACCTATCGTTTGTGTTGCACTGCTTTGCTTTATCTTGGCCAGGTCACAGTTGTAAATGAGAACTTGTTCTCAACTGGCCTACTTGGTTAAATAAAGGTGAAATAAATTAATATACAAAAACGAACCCCTACTATCAACTATTAACCTCATTCGAACCCCTACTATTAACTACTAACCCCTACTAACCCCATCTATCCCCAACTAACCCCATTCTAACCCCTACTATCAACTACTAACCCCATTTGAACCCCTACTATCCACTACTAACCCCTACTAACCCATACTAACCCCATACTAAACCCTACTATCCCCCACTAACCCCACCTAACCCCTACTATTAACTACTAACCCCTACTATCCCATACTAACCCCTACTATCCCCCACTAACCCCATCTAACACCTACTAACCCCATCTAACCCCTACTAACCTCATCTAACCCCTACTAACCCCTACTAACCCCATCTAACACCTACTAACCCCTACTAACCCCATCTACCCCCTACTAACCCCATCTAACACCTACTAACACACACCTACTAACCCCTACTAACCCCATCTAACACCTACTAACACCTACTAACCTCTACTAACCTCTACTAACCCCATCTACCCCCTACTAACCCCATCTAACACCTACTAACACACACCTACTAACCCCATTCTAACCCCTACTAACCCCATCTAACACCTACTAACACACACCTACTAACCCCTACTAACCCCATTCTAACCCCATCTAACCCCTACTAGCCCCTACTAACCTCTACTAACCCCTACTAACCCCATCTACCCCTACTAACCCCCACTAACCCCATCTAACACCTACTAACCCCAACTAACCCCTACTAACCCCCACTAACCCCATCTAACCCCTACTAACCCCTACTAACCCCATCTAACCCCTACTAACCCCTAGAAATCCCATTCTAACCCCTACTAACCCATCTAACCCCTACTAATCCCTACTAACCCCATCTAACCCCTACTAACCCCTAGAAACCCCATTCTAACCCCTACTAACCCCATCTAACCCCTACTAACCCCTAGAAACCCCATTCTAACCCCTACTAACCCCTACTAAACCCTACTAACCCCCACTAACCCCATCACATCAAATCAAATCAAATGTATTTATAGAGCACTTCGTACATCAGCTGATATCTCAAAGTGCTGTACAGAAACCCAGCCTAAAACCCCAAACAGCAAGCAATGCAGGTGTAGAAGCACGTTGGCTAGGAAATCTAACCAGATTCAACCCCACTAACCCCTAATAACCCCTACTAACCCCCACTAACCCCTACTAACCCACTATTAATCCCTACTAACCCCATCTAAAACCTACTAACCCTACTAACCCCCACTAACCCCATCTAACCCCTACTAATCCCATTCTAACCCCCACTAATTTATCTAACCCCCAATACCCCATATAACCCCTACTAAACCCTATTATAACCCCTCCTAACCCCATCTAAACCACTACTAACCCCATTTTTACCCCTACTAACCCCATTATAACCCCATTCTAACCCCATCTAACCCCTACTAACCCCATCTAACCCTACTAACCTCCCACTAACCCCATCTAACCCCTACTAACCCATACTAAACCCTACTAACCCCTACTAACCCCCACTAACCCCATCTAACCCCTACTAACCCCATCTAAACCCATCTAACCCCATCTAACCCATACTAACCCTTACTAACCCCTACTATCAACTACTAACCCCATTCAAACCCCTACTATCCACTACTAACCCCTACTAACCCATACTAACCCCATCTAACCCCTACTATCAACTACTAACCCCATTCGAACGCCTACTATCCACTACTAAACCCTACTAACCCATACTAACCCCTACTATTAACTACTAACCCCTACTATCCCATACTAACCCCTACTATCCCCCACTAACCTCCACTAACCCCTACTAACCCCTACTAATCCCATTCTAACCCCCACTAATTTATCTAATCCCCACTAACCCCATATTACCCCTACTAACCCCATTATAACCCCTCCTAACCCCATTCTTACCCCTACTAACCCCATTATAACCCCATTCTAACCCCATCTAACCCCTACTGACCCAATTCTAACCCCTACTAACCCCCACTAACCCCTACTAACCCCCACTAACCCCATCTAACCCCTACTAACCCATCTAACCCCTACTGACCCAATTCTAACCCCTACTAACCCCCACTAACCCCTACTAACCCCACTAACCCCATCTAACGCCTACTAACCCCTACTAACCCCATCTAAACACATCTAACCCCATTCTAACCCCTATTAACCCCATCTAACCCATACTAACCCCATCTAACCCCTACTAACCCCCACTAACCCCATCTAACCCCTACTAACCCATCTAACCCCTACTAACCCAATTCTAACCCCTACTAACCCCACTAACCCCTACTAACCCCACTAACCCCATCTAACACCTACTAACCCATACTAACCCCATCTAAACACATCTAACCCCATTCTAACCCCTACTAACCCCATCTAACCCCTACTAACCCCTACTAACCCCATCTAACCCCTACTAACCCATACTAACCCCTACTAACCAGCACTAACCCCATCTAACCCCTACTAACCCATACTAACCCCTACTAACCGCTGCTTACCCCATTCTTACCCCTACTAACCCCACTCTAACCCCCACTAACCCCATCTAACCCCTACTAACCACATCTAAACCCATCTAAGCCCTACTAAACCCCACTAAACCCTATCAACCACTAACCCCATTCGAACCCCTACTATCCACTACTAACCCCTACTAACCCATACTAACCCCATCTAACCCCTACTATCAACTACTAACTCTATCTAACCCCTACTAACCCCTACTAACCCCTACTAACCCTATCTAACCCCGACTAACCCCATTCTAACCCCTACTAACCCATACTAACCCCATTCTAACCCCTACAAACAACTACTAACCCCTACTAAAGCCTACTATCCCATACTAACCCATACTAACCCCTACTATCCCCCACTAACCCCACTAACCCCTACTATTAACTACTAACCCCTACTATCCCATACTAACACCTACTATCCCCCACTAACCCCATCTAACCCCTACTAACCCCATCTAACCCCTACTAACCCCATCTAACCCCTACTAACCCCCACTAACCCATATTAACCACCACTATCCCCATCTAACCCCTACTAATCCCATCTAACCCCATCTAAGCCCTACTAACCCCCAATAAACCCTATTAACCCCTACTAACCCCATCTTACCCCTACTAACCCCCACAAACCCCATCTAACCCCTACTAACCCCTACTAACCCCACTAACCCCTAATAACCCCCCACTATCCCCATCTAACCCCTACTATCCCCCACTAACCCCATCTAACCCCATCTAACCCCTACTAACCCCTACTAACCCCATTCTAACCCCTACTAACCCCATCTAACCCTCACTAACCACATTCTAACCCCCATCTAACCCCTACTAACCCCATTCTAACCCCTACTAACCCCTACTAACCCCATTCTAACCCCCACTAACCCCTACTAACCCCATTTTAACCTCTACTAACCCCATCTAACCCCTACTAACCCCTACTAACCCCATCCTAACCCCATCTAACACCTACTAACCCCAGTCTAACCCTCATCTAACCCCTACTAACCCCCTCTAACCCCTACTAACCCCAACTAACCCCATTCTAACCCCTACTAACCCCTACTAAACCCTACTAACCCCATCTAACCCATACTAACCCCTACTAACCCCTACTAACCCCCACTATCCCCATCTAACCCCTACTATCCCCCACAAACCCCATCTAACCCCTACTAACCCCTACTAACCCCCACTAACCCCTAATAACCCCCACTATCCCCATCTAACCCCTACTATCCCCCACTAACCCCATCTAACCCCATCTAACCCCTACTAACCCCTACTAACCCCATTCTAACCCCTACTAACCCCATCTAACCTCACTAACCACATTCTAACCCCCCATCTAACACCTACTAACCCATACTAACCCCATCTAAACACATCTAACCCCATTCTAACCCCTACTAACCCCATCTAACCCCTTCTAACCCCTACTAACCCCATCTAACCCCTACTAACCCATACTAACCCCTACTAACCAGCACTAACCCCATCTAACCCCTACTAACCCATACTAACCCCTACTAACCGCTGCTTACCCCATTCTTACCCCTACTAACCCCACTCTAACCCCCACTAACCCCATCTAACCCCTACTAACCACATCTAAACCCATCTAAGCCCTAATAACCCCCACTAAACCCTATCAACCACTAACCCCATTCGAACCCCTACTATCCACTACTAACCCCTACTAACCCATACTAACCCCATCTAACCCCTACTATCAACTACTAACTCTATCTAACCCCTACTAACCCCTACTAACCCTATCTAACCCCGACTAACCCCATTCTAACCCCTACTAACCCATACTAACCCCATTCTAACCCCTACAAACAACTACTAACCCCTACTAAAGCCTACTATCCCATACTAACCCATACTAACCCCTACTATCCCCCACTAACCCCACTAACCCCTACTATTAACTACTAACCCCTACTATCCCATACTAACCCCTACTATCCCCCACTAACCCCATCTAACCCTACTAACCCCATCTAACCCCTACTAACCCCATCTAACCCCTACTAACCCCCACTAACCCATATTAACCACCACTATCCCCATCTAACCCCTACTAATCCCATCTAACCCCATCTAAGCCCTACTAACCCCAATAAACCCTATTAACCCCTACTAACCCCATCTTACCCCTACTAACCCCCACAAACCCCATCTAACCCCTACTAACCCCTACTAACCCCCACTAACCCCTAATAACCCCCACTATCCCCATCTAACCCCTACTATCCCCCACTAACCCCATCTAACCCCATCTAACCCCTACTAACCCCTACTAACCCCATTCTAACCCCTACTAACCCCATCTAACCCTCACTAACCACATTCTAACCCCCCATCTAACCCCTACTAACCCCATTCTAACCCCTACTAACCCCTACTAACCCCATTCTAACCCCCACTAACCCCTACTAACCCCATTTTAACCTCTACTAACCCCATCTAACCCCTACTAACCCCTACTAACCCCATCCTAACCCCATCTAACACCTACTAACCCCAGTCTAACCTCATCTAACCCCTACTAACCCCCTCTAACCCCTACTAACCCCAACTAACCCCATTCTAACCCCTACTAACCCCTACTAAACCCTACTAACCCCATCTAACCCATACTAACCCCTACTAACCCCTACTAACCCCCACTATCCCCATCTAACCCCTACTATCCCCCACAAACCCCATCTAACCCCTACTAACCCCTACTAACCCCCACTAACCCCTAATAACCCCCACTATCCCCATCTAACCCCTACTATCCCCCACTAACCCCATCTAACCCCATCTAACCCCTACTAACCCCTACTAACCCCATTCTAACCCCTACTAACCCCATCTAACCCTCACTAACCACATTCTAACCCCCATCTAACACCTACTAACCCATACTAACCCCATCTAAACACATCTAACCCCATTCTAACCCCTACTAACCCCATCTAACCCCTACTAACCCCTACTAACCCCATCTAACCCCTACTAACCCATACTAACCCCTACTAACCAGCACTAACCCCATCTAACCCCTACTAACCCATACTAACCCCTACTAACCGCTGCTTACCCCATTCTCTACCCCTACTAACCCCACTCTAACCCCCACTAACCCCATCTAACCCCTACTAACCACATCTAAACCCATCTAAGCCCTAATAACCCCCACTAAACCCTATCAACCACTAACCCCATTCGAACCCCTACTATCCACTACTAACCCCTACTAACCCATACTAACCCCATCTAACCCCTACTATCAACTACTAACTCTATCTAACCCCTACTAACCCCTACTAACCCCTACTAACCCTATCTAACCCCGACTAACCCCATTCTAACCCCTACTAACCCATACTAACCCCATTCTAACCCCTACTAACCCCTACTAAACCCTACTAACCCCATCTAACCCATACTAACCCCTACTAACCCCTACTAACCCCACTAACCCCCAATAACCCCTACTAAACCCTAATAACCCCCACTAACCCCTACTAACACCTACTAACCCCCACTAACCCCATCTAACCCCTACTAACCCCATCTAACACCTACTAACCCCATTCTTACCCCTACTAAGCCCATTATAACCCCATTCTAACTCCATCTAACCCCCACTAACCCCATCTACCCCTACTAACCCCTACTAACCCCATTCTAACCCACACTAACCCACACTAACCCCATTCTAACCCACACTAACCCCTACTAACCCCCACTAACCCCATCTAACGCCTACTAACCCCTACTAACCCATCTAACCCCTACTAACCCCATTCTAACCCCTACTAACCCCATTCTAACCCCTACCAACCCCATCTAACCCCATCTAACCCCTACTAACCCCATGCTAACCCCTACTAACCCCATCTAACCCTCACTAACCACATTATAACCCCCCATCTAACCCCTACTAACCCCATTCTAACCCCTACTAACCCCATCTAACCCCTACTAACCCCATTCCAACCCCTACTAACCCCATCCAACCCCTCCTAACCCCATATAACCCCATCTAACCCCATTATAAACCCATCTAACCCCATCTAACCCCTACTAACCCCTACTAACCCCATCTAACACCTACTAACCCCAAGCTAACCCTCATCTAACTCCATCTAACCCCTACTAACCCCATCTAACACCTACTAACCCCAAGCTAACCCTCATCTAACACCTACTAACCCCAAGCTAACCCCATCTAACCCCTACTAACCCCATCCAACCCTCCTAACCCCTACTAACCCCATCTAACCCCATGTTACCCATACTAACCCCTACTAACCCCATCTAACACCTACTAACCCCAAGCTAACCCTCATCTAACCCCTACTAACCCCATTCTAACCCCTACTAACCCCATTATAACCCCCATCTAACCCCTACTAACCCCATTCTAACCCCATCTAACCCCTACTAACCCCATTCTAACCCCATCTAACCCCTACTAACCCCATTCTAACCCCTACTAACCCCATTCTAACCCCTACTAACCCCATTCTACCCCTACTAACCCCATTCTAACCCCTACTAACCCCTACTAACCCCATTCTAACCCCTACTAAACCCCATTCTACCCCTACTAACCCCATTCTACCCCCACTTATCCCTACTAACCCCATTCTAACCCCTACTAACCCCTACTAACCCCATTCTAACCCCTACTAACCCCATTCTAACCCCTACTAACCCCTACTAACCCCATTCTAACCCCTACTAACCCCATTCTACCCCCCACTTATCCCTATTAACCCATATTCTAACCCCTGATGGCCCGTACTATCCCATAGTAATGTCACATAACCCTTAATATTCTCTATTAATCCCGCAGAACCCCTACTAACCCTTCATTACACCAAACTCTATACTGTTCAGACATTAGAACTATACTGTTCAGACATTAGAACTATACTGTTCAGACATTAGAACTATACTGTTCAGACATTAGAACTATACTGTTCAGACATTAGAACCAAACGCTGTACTGTTCAGACATTAGAACCAAACGCTGTACTGTTCAGACATTAGAACCAAACGCTGTACTGTTCAGACATTAGAACTATACTGTTCAGACATTAGAACTATACTGTTCAGACATTAGAACCAAACGCTGTACTGTTCAGACATTAGAACCAAACGCTATACTGTTCAGACATTAGAACTATACTGTTCAGACATTAGAACTATACTGTTCAGACATTAGAACTATACTGTTCAGACATTAGAACCAAACGCTGTACTGTTCAGACATTAGAACCAAACGCTATACTGTTCAGACATTAGAACTATACTGTTCAGACATTAGAACTATACTGTTCAGACATTAGAACCAGGTGTTTTGAGTGTGTGTGTGTGTGTGTGTGTGTGTGTGTGTGTGTGTGTGTGTTTGTGTGTGTGTGTGTGTGTGTGTGTGTGTCTATGTGTGTGTGTGTGTGTGTGTGTGTGTGTGTGTGTCTATGTGTGTGTGTGTGTGTGTCTATGTTTGTGTGTGCGTGTGTGTTCAGCCCCATTGCCTAGGGCGTCTGGTCTGGACTAGAGACCCAGACATGAGGCCTCTCTCTGGGCCTGGCCAGACACAGACGCCTGCCTGTCCCCCACTACCTTCCTCCAGATCCTAACTGTAACCTAACCCCAGGGACACAACTTTGATTTTAAAAGTGTGTGTGTGTGTGTGGGGGGGGGGTTAGAACCTGGGTCCTCCCCCAGAAGTCGTTTGAGCATCTAAACCTAATTTGTTGCATTTTTACATAATCCATTTCGCCGCCTCTATTTAGAACAAAATGTAAGCAAAAATGCCCACAGTCATCAAGCTAGGTAAGAGATGACTATTAAATATGTTGAAGTGATAAGAAGTTTTGCAATTTCATTGCAAATAGTGTGTTGCACCTTTAAACAATAGATTAACAAATGAACAACTCTTGATAAAATACAAAGAATTTCAGCCAGACCGACCAGCCAGACCGACTAGCCAGACCGACCAGCCAGACCGACCAGCCAGACCGACCAGCCAGACCGATCAGCCAGACCGACCAGCCAGACCGACCAGCCAGACCGACCAGCCAGACCGATCAGCCAGACCGACCAGCCAGACCGACCAGCCAGACCGACCAGCCAGACCGACCAGCCAGACCGACAAGCCAGACCGACTAGCCAGACCGACTAGCCAGACCGACTAGCCAGACCGAGCAGCCAGACCGTCCAGCCAGACCGACTACCCAGACCGAACAGCCAGACCGAGCAGCCAGACCGTCCAGCCAGACCGACCAGCCAGACAGAGCAGCCAGACCGACCAGCCAGCCAGACCGACCAGCCAGACCGACCAGCCAGACAGAGCAGCCAGACCGACTAGCCAGACCGAACAGCCAGACCGTCCAGCCAGACCGAGCAGCCAGACCGACTACCCAGACCGAACAGCCAGACCGAGCAGCCAGACCGTCCAGCCAGACCGAGCAGTCAGACCGACCAGCCAGACAGAGCAGCCAGACCGACCAGCCAGACCGACCAGCCAGACAGAGCAGCCAGACAGAGCTGACACACCCGACCAGCCAGACCGACCAGCCAGACAGAGCAGCCAGACAGAGCTGACACACCCGACCAGCCAGACCGACCAGCCAGACAGAGCAGCCAGACAGAGCTGACACACCCGACCAGCCAGACCGACCAGCCAGACAGAGCAGCCAGACAGAGCAGCCAGACAGAGCTGACACACCCGACCAGCCAGACCGACCAGCCAGACAGAGCAGCCAGACAGAGCAGCCAGACAGAGCTGACACACCCGACCCCCACCAGTCTGTTTAATAACTTCACTCTCTCCCAAAACAATTACTTGAGTCATTTTCTATGAAGGTTTCTTCACCTTTAGTTTGCCAGTTGGATACATTTCCCACCACTGGTATTCAATCAAAGCTATTGATACATAACTTCACATTGTGATTGGAAGAAAAACAACAACTTCTAATTAATGGCATTATATTTGTTAGCCGCTCATAGTACGCCGCATCCCGCATGCGGGATCGTGACTACAGCCTCAAGCTCATTACCATAACGCAACGTTAGCGATTTCAAAAAATCGCAAATGAAATGAAATAAATATGCCTGCTCTCAAGCTTATCCTTTTCTTAACAATCCTGTCATCTCAGATTTTCAAAATATGCTTTTGAACCAGAGAAAATCAATCATTTGTGTAAGAGTGTTGATAGCTAGCTTAGCATTTAGCGTTAGCATTTAGCACGCAACATATTCACAAAAACCAGCAAAGGAATCAAATAAAATAATTTACCTTTGAAGAACTTCAGATGTTTCAATGAGGAGACTCTCAGTTACATAGCAGATGTCCAGTTTTTCCTGAAAGATTCTTTGTGTAGGACACATCGTTCCGTTTTGTTACTATACATTTGGCTACCGAAACTAACCGAAAATTCAGTCACCTACACGTCAAACTTTTTTTCCGAATTAACTCCATAATATCGACTGAAACATGGCAAACGTTGTTTGAATCAAGCCTCAAGGTGTTTTGTCATATATCTCTTCATTGAAATGTCGTTCCTGGATGCATGCTTTGTCCTCAGAATCGCATGGAAAAATACCAGTAGCTGAGTTTTGCGCACCAATTTCCACG
This sequence comes from Oncorhynchus nerka, assembly GCF_034236695.1. Classification (NCBI taxonomy): domain Eukaryota; kingdom Metazoa; phylum Chordata; class Actinopteri; order Salmoniformes; family Salmonidae; genus Oncorhynchus; species Oncorhynchus nerka. The sequence continues at coordinate 67,318,091 of NC_088403.1, forward strand.
CAGGACACCGTGCGGACACTTGGCAATTGTAGTCTCTTATGGTCAATCTTCCAATGATATGCCTACAAATACGTCACAATGCTGCAGACACCTTGGGGAAACGATAGAAAGGGTCCGTTCATTCCTGTCGCATTCACAGCCATATAAGGAGATCATGGAAAACGTAGCTTCTGAAATCCTGTTCATTTCCTGGTTGCTGAAACATCTTGGTTTTGCCTGAAGGTTTTGTTCTAAGGCACTCACAGTGAAAATCTTTGCAGTTCTGGAAACGTCAGAGTGTTTTCTTTCCAAAGCTATCAATTCCATGCATAGTCGAGCATCTTTTCGTGACAAAATATTGCGCTTAAAACGGGCACGTCTTTTTATCCAAAAATGAAATAATGCCCCTAGAGGACTATGAGGTTAATGCTTGGTTACTCTGTTTCTTCGGATTAACAGTCTCCAGTATCAACATTTCCAAACGAACAAAAACAGGGAGAAGGGGGAGAATCTGTAGACACACCGAGATAAAAGAACAACGTCTTTGCCAGAATTCAGCCAGCCTTCACAAGATCATAACTTTATGCAAATATGTCTCCTTTTGTGTGTTCCACCTCCAACAGAGGAATTATTTTTCTGAATGTGTTTTTTCCACTGGGATATAGCACGTTCTAGTACTTTCCATGGATGGTCTTATTAAACTGCAGTAATCTATGTCTGTTCATGAAAAACACATTAATTAAATAAATGTTTTTTTTTGTTTCATATGTTTTGTGTCATCAATCTCAACACATCATTACCCCTGATAATGACATCACAATTTTTTTTACCACGCTTGTTCTAAAATTAATTAAATAAATGTTTTTCTCATCAATCTACACACATTACCCCATAATGACATCACAATACCCCACAATGACATCACAATACCCCATAATGACATCACAATACCCCATAAAGTAATCACAATACCCCATAATGACATCACAATACCCAATAATGACACAATACCCCACAATGACATCACAATACCCCACAATGACATCACAATACCCCATAATGACACAATATCCCATAATGACAAAGTGAAAACAGATTTTTAGAAATGTTTGCATATTTGTTACAAATAAAAAACAGAAATACCTTATTTGCATAAATATTCAGTATTCCCTTTGCTATTCCCTTTCCTGTTTCCATTGATCATCCTTAAGATGTTTCTACAACTTGATTAGAGTACACCTGTGGTAAATTCAATTGATTTGACATGATTTGGAAAGGCACACACCTGTCTATATAAGGTCGAAGAAAAAAAATAAGTAATGATGTCGAAGGAATTGTCCGTAGAGCTCAGAGACAGGATTGTGTCGAGGCACCAAAACATTCTGCAGCATTGAAGGTTCAGAAAACAGTGGCCTCCATCATTCTTAAATGGGAGAAGTTTGGAACCACCAAGACTCTTCCTAGAGCTGGTCGCCCGGCCAAACTGACCAATCTGGGGAGAAGGGCCTTGGTCAGGGAGGTGACCAAGAACCTGATGGCCACTCTGACAGAGCTCCAGAGTTCCTCTGTGGAGATGGGAGAACCTTCCAGAAGGACAACCATCTCTGCAGCACTCCACCAATCAGGCCTTTATGGTAGAGTGGCCAGAAGGAAGCCACTCCTCAGTAAAAGGCACATGACAGCCCACTTGGAGTTTGCCAAAAGGCACCTAAAGGACTCTCAGAACATGAGAAACAATATTCTCTGGCCTGATGAAGCCAAGATTGAATCTTTTGGACTGAATGGCAACATTTACATTTACATTTAAGTCATTTAGCAGACGCTCTTATCCAGAGCGACTTACAAATTGGTGCTTTCACCTTATGACATCCAGTGGAACAGCCACTTTACAATAGTGCATCTAGGTCTTTTAGGGGGGTGAGAAGGATTACTTTATCCTATCCTAGGTATTCCTTAAAGAGGTGGGGTTTCAGGTGTCTCCGGAAGGTGGTGATTGACTCCGCTGTCCTGGCGTCGTGAGGGAGTTTGTTCCACCATTGGGGGGCCAGAGCAGCGAACAGTTTTGACTGGGCTGAGCGGGAACTGTACTTCCTCAGTGGTAGGGAGGCGAGCAGGCCAGAGGTGGATGAACGCAGTGCCCTTGTTTGGGTGTAGGGCCTGATCAGAGCCTTGAGGTACTGAGGTGCCGTTCCCCTCACAGCTCCGTAGGCAAGCACCATGGTCTTGTAGCGGATGCGAGCTTCAACTGGAAGCCAGTGGAGAGAGCGGAGGAGCGGGGTGACGTGAGAGAACTTGGGAAGGTTGAACACCAGACGGGCTGCGGCGTTCTGGATGAGTTGTAGGGGTTTAATGGCACAGGCAGGGAGCCCAGCCAACAGCGAGTTGCAGTAATCCAGACGGGAGATGACAAGTGCCTGGATTAGGACCTGCGCCGCTTCCTGTGTGAGGCAGGGTCGTACTCTGCGGATGTTGTAGAGCATGAACCTACAGGAACGGGCCACCGCCTTGATGTTAGTTGAGAACGACAGGGTGTTGTCCAGGATCACGCCAAGGTTCTTAGCGCTCTGGGAGGAGGACACGATGCAGTTGTCAACCGTGATGGCGAGATCATGGAACGGGCAGTCCTTCCCCGGGAGGAAGAGCAGCTCCGTCTTGCCGAGGTTCAGCTTGAGGTGGTGATCCGTCATCCACACTGATATGTCTGCCAGACATGCAGAGATGCGATTCGCCACCTGGTCATCAGAGGGGGAAAGGAGAAGATTAATTGTGTGTCGTCTGCATAGCAATGATAGGAGAGACCATGTGAGGTTATGACAGAGCCAAGTGACTTGGTGTATAGCGAGAATAGGAGAGGGCCTAGAACAGAGCCCTGGGGGACACCAGTGGTGAGAGCGCGTGGTGAGGAGACAGATTCTCGCCACGCCACCTGGTAGGAGCGACCTGTCAGGTAGGACGCAATCCAAGCATGGGCCGCGCCGGAGATGCCCAACTCGGAGAGGGTGGAGAGGAGGATCTGATGGTTCACAGTATCGAAGGCAGCCGATAGGTCTAGAAGGATGAGAGCAGAGGAGAGAGTTAGCTTTAGCAGTGCGGAGTGCCTCCGTGATACAGAGAAGAGCAGTCTCAGTTGAATGACTAGTCTTGAAACCTGACTGATTTGGATCAAGAAGGTCATTCTGAGAGAGATAGCGGGAGAGCTGGCCAAGGACGGCACGTTCAAGAGTTTTGGAGAGAAAAGAAAGAAGGGATACTGGTCTGTAGTTGTTGACATCGGAGGGATCGAGTGTAGGTTTTTTCAGAAGGGGTGCAACTCTCGCTCTCTTGAAGACGGGAGGGACGTAGCCAGCGGTCAGGGATGAGTTGATGAGCGAGGTGAGGTAAGGGAGAAGGTCACCGGAGATGGTCTGGAGAAGAGAGGAGGGGATAGGGTCAAGCGGGCAGGTTGTTGGGCGGCCGGCCGTCACAAGACGCGAGATGTCATCTGGAGAGAGAGGGGAGAAAGAGGTCAGAGCACAGGGTAGGGCAGTGTGAGCAGAACCAGCGGTGTCGTTTGACTTAGCAAACGACCCTAACCCTTCTTTTCAAAATGGTTGACGAAGTCATCTGCAGAGAGGGAGGAGGGGGGGGGAGGAGGATTCAAGAGGGAGGAGAAGGTGGCAAAGATCTTCCTAGGGTTAGAGGCAGATGCTTGGAATTTAGAGTGGTAGAAAGTGGCTTTAGCAGCAGAGACAGAGGAGGAAAATGTAGAGAGGAGGGAGTGAAAGGATGCCAGGTCCGCAGGGAGGCGAGTTTTCCTCCATTTCCGCTCGGCTGCCCGGAGCCCTGTTCTGTGAGCTCGCAATGAGTCGTCGAGCCACGGAGCGGGAGGGGAGGACCGAGCCGGCCTGGAGGATAGGGGACATAGAGAGTCAAAGGATGCAGAAAGGGAGGAGAGGAGGGTTGAGGAGGCAGAATCAGGAGATAGGTTGGAGAAGGTTTGAGCAGAGGGAAGAGATGATAGGATGGAAGAGGAGAGAGTAGCGGGGGAGAGAGAGCGAAGGTTGGGACGGCGCGATACCATCCGAGTAGGGGCAGTGTGGGAAGTGTTGGATGAGAGCGAGAGGGAAAAGGATACAAGGTAGTGGTCGGAGACTTGGAGGGGAGTTGCAATGAGGTTAGTGGAAGAACAGCATCTAGTAAAGATGAGGTCGAGCGTATTTCCTGCCTTGTGAGTAGGGGGAAGGTGAGAGGGTGAGGTCAAAAGAGGAGAGGAGTGGAAAGAAGGAGGCAGAGAGGAATGAGTCAAAGGTAGACGTGGGGAGGTTAAAGTCGCCCAGAACTGTGAGAGGTGAGCCGTCCTCAGGAAAGGAGCTTATCAAGGCATCAAGCTCATTGATGAACTCTCCGAGGGAACCTGGAGGGCGATAAATGATAAGGATGTTAAGCTTGAAAGGGCTGGTAACTGTGACAGCATGGAATTCAAAGGAGGCGATAGACAGATGGGTAAGGGGAGAAAGAGAGAATGACCACCTGGGAGAGATGAGGATCCCGGTGCCACCACCCCGCTGACCAGAAGCTCTCGGGGTGTGCGAGAGCACGTGGGCGGACGAAGAGAGAGCAGTAGGAGTAGCGGTGTTGTCTGTGGTGATCCATGTTTCCGTCAGTGCCAAGAAGTCGAGGGACTGGAGGGAGGCATAGGCTGAGATGAACTCTGCCTTGTTGGCCGCAGATCGGCAGTTCCAGAGGCTACCGGAGACCTGGAACTCCACGTGGGTCGTGCGCTGGGACCACCAGATTAGGGTGGCCGCGGCCATGCGGTGTGGAGCGTTTGTATGGTCTGTGCAGAGAGAAGAGAACAGGGATAGACAGACACATACTTGACAGGCTAGAGAAGAGGCTACGCTAATGCAGAGGAGATTGGAATGACAAGTGGACTACACGTCTCGAATGTTCAGAAAGTTAAGCTTACGTAGCAAGAATCTAATTGACTAAAATGATTAAAATGATACAGTACTGCTGAAGTAGGCTAGCTGCGTTGTTGACACTACCCTAATCAAGTCGTTCCGTTGAGTGTGAAGTTTCTACAATGCTGCTATTCGGGGGCTAGCTGGCTAGCTAGCAGTGTTGGTTACGTTACGTTGCGTTAGGAGAACGACAATAGCTGGCTAGCTAACCTAGAAAATCGCTCTAGACTACACAATTATCTTTGAAACAAAGACGGCTATGTAGCTAGCTATGTAGCTAGCTACGGTCAAACAAATCACACCGTTGGGACTGTAATGAAATGAAATGAAAATGTGATACTACCTGTGGAGCGAAGCGGAATGCGACCGGAATGCAAAAGTTCTATTCAGTAGACGTTGGCTGGCTGTTGGACGACAAAATAGCTGGCTAGCTAACCTCGGTAAATTAAGATAATCACTCTAAGACTACACACTCTAAACTACACAATTATCTTGGATACGAAGACAGCAAAGACAACTATGTAGCTAGCTAATACTACACTAATCAAGTCGTTCAGTTGAGTGTGATAGTTACTACAGTGCTACGGTAGCCGGTGAACGTATGCTAGCTGGCTAGCTGCTAGGCAGATAGGAGGACGACGAAATACGATAATAACGCAATTATCACTCTAAGACTCCACGCTCTAAACTACACAATTATCTTGGATACGAAGACAGCAAAGACAACTATGTAGCTAGCTAACACTACACTAATCAAGTCACGTTTGGAAGAAACCTGGTACCATCCCTACAGTGATGCATGGTGGTGGCAGCATCATGCTGTGGGGATGTTTTTCAGTGGCAGGGACTGGGAGACTAGTTAGGATCGAGGGAAAGATGAACAGAGAAAAGTACAAACAGATTCCTGACGGAAACCAGCTCCAGAGCGCTCAGGACCTCAGGACCTCAGACTTTGTCCTTCCAACAGGAAGCACACAGCCAAGACAATACAGGAGTGGCTTCAGGACAAGTCTCTGAATGTCCTTGACTGGCCCAGCCAGAGCCCCGAATTTGAACCCGATCGAACATCTCTGGAGAGACCTGAAAATGGCTGTGCAGCTACGCTCCCCATCCAACCTGACAGACCTTGAGAGGATCTGCAGAGGAGAATAGGACAAATTCCCCAAAAACAGGTCTGCCAAACATGTAGCGTCATACCCAAGAAGGTATGTAATCGCGGATGTAATCGCTGCCAAAGATAAAGGGTCTGAAGACATATGTGAATGTGATTTTTAAGTTTGAATTTATTATAATTAAAAAATGTCTAAAAAAACAGTTTTTGCTTTGTCATTTTATTATTTTTTATTCAACAAGGCAAGTCAGTTAAGAACAGATTATTATTTTTAATGACGGCCTAGGAACAGTGGGTTAACTGCCTGTTCAGGGGCAGAATGACAGATTTGTACCTTGTCAGCTAGGGGACTTGAACTTGCAACCTTCGGTTACTAATCCAACACTCTAACCACTAGGCTACACTGCCTCCTCTACACTCTAACCACTAGGCTACCCTGCCTCCTCTACACTCTAACCACTAGGCTACACTGCCTCCTCTACACTCTAACCACTAGGCTACCCTGCCTCCTCTACACTCTAACCACTAGGCTACACTGCCTCCTCTACACTCTAACCACTAGGCTACACTGCCTCCTCTACACTCTAACCACTAGGCTACACTGCCTCCTCTACACTCTAACCACTAGGCTACACTGCCTCCTCTACACTCTAACCACTAGGCTACACTGCCTTCTCTACACTCTAACCACTAGGCTATACTACCTCCTCTACACTCTAACCACTAGGCTACACTGCCTCCTCTACACTCTAACCACTAGGCTACCCTGCCTCCTCTACACTCTAACTACTAGGCTACACTGCCTCCTCTACACTCTAACCACTAGGCTACACTGCTGCCTCTACACTCTAACCACTAGGCTACACTGCCTCCTCTACACTCTAACCACTAGGCTACACTGCCTCCTCTACACTCTAACCACTAGGCTACACTGCCTCCTCTACACTCTAACCACTAGGCTACCCTGCCGCCTCTACACTCTAACCACTAGGCTACACTGCCTCCTCTACACTCTAACCACTAGGCTACACTGCCTCCTCTACACTCTAACCACTAGGCTACACTGCCTCCTCTACACTCTAACCACTAGGCTACACTGCCTCCTCTACACTCTAACCACTAGGCTACACTGCCTCCTCTACACTCTAACCACTAGGCTACACTGCCTCCTCCACACTCTAACCACTAGGCTACACTGCCTCCTCTACTCTCTAACCACTAGGCTACACTGCCGCCTCTACACTCTAACCACTAGGCTACACTGCCTCCTCTACACTCTAACCACTAGGCTACACTGCCTCCTTTACACTCTAACCACTAGGCTACCCTGCCTATGGGGTATTGTGTGTAGATTGATGAGGGGAAACAAACAATGCAATACATTTTACAATAAGTCTGTAACGTAACAAAATGTGGAAAAAATAAAGTAGTCTGAATACTCTCTGAATGCGCTGAACATCTGCAAACAAATCCCCTCAGCTCTGGTCTTCCCCTCAGCTCTGGTCTTCCCCTCAGCTCTGGTCTTCCCCTCAGCTCTGGTCTTCCCCAGCTGCCTGCTGAGACCATCCTCTCAGCTCCATCACAGAGGACTTCCCCTGCTGCCTGACTCTGCTGAGACCTCTGTCACCATCTGATCCTCCTAAACTGAGGAATGACGTAGAATTACCTTGGTGTACATTTATACATATGATCCAAGAATAGAATCAGTGGTTCGTGGTTATGATTGAAAAGGAAAAGTCTGCTCCCTTCAAACCACATCTTATTGGCTGATATAGCCCAGTAATACAATGTAAGGGCCATGTGAGAATCTCTGGTAATTTAACCTATTTTCTTAAATTGATTTGACATTGCCTATAGGGCGCAAAATTGCTGGGACCATGGCTGGTAAGTGAGCTGTGTCACATAAGCCTAGAATAATATTGAGGGACTGCGGTTGGGTTTGGAACCAGTTCTTGCGGGAAGCGGATGAGAGACCGAAAGGCAGCTGGAGAAGTGGGGTATAAAAAGCTGCAGGTTAGGCCGGGAGAGGGATGAAGAAATCGGTCCCACACACACCAATGCTGCTCACCATGACAGTGACGCCTGTAACGTTAGAGCTGTGTATTACTGTCAGTATGAAAAGTAGGGATTTCGTTTTAATTCATTCATTCGTCGAGAGGGTATGAAACACTAGCTAAAGGTACATGTCAGTTTACAATAATAGCTCAGCACTGCAAATAAACACTATATATTTTTTCTTTCTGTTAAGTTAAACAGCAGTTACCTTGCCAACTAAAGAGTAGCCAGTTTCTGCTCTGCTTGCTTTTACAACTCGATGAAAAGAGACAGATACACACTGAACTATGCTCAGCTCTCCCAAGCTGGTCCAGCTTTGCCTTTCGCACAGCCCGCTCTGTGGACACCATCGCCACTTTTTGTACGACATTGTAATGATAAAACTGTGGGGGTCAAAAATGCAATTTCAGACAGCGAGAGGGACACCCCCTGACCTAAGAACACAATAGTAAGACCAGGCCAACTTATGTAAAAGTCTCTCTCTACGTTTATGTCTGTCTTTATCTCCTGTCTCTCTGTTTACCTTTCTCACAGCTCCAACAATGCTTTACTCTTCAAAAGTCTTAAAGAGCAGAGCAGAGTGAATGTCCCTAACCAATCAGAGCTGATTGTTAGTGTGTCTGGTTGCCTCAAAAACAGAGACAACTACACAGTTGCGAACATCCAAGAAAGTTTTCAAATACCTATATCTTAGTAAATGTTCAAACCCCCTTCCTTTACTCTTTTGAGGGTGAACATAGTTATAGATAAAGTAGATTACACCCACTACTCTCTTCCTTTCTGTCTGCCACTTTCTATATCAATCTCTCTTCCTTTCTATATCACTCTCTCTCCCTTTCTATATCACTCTCTCTTCCCTTCTATATCACTCTCTCTTCCTTTCTATATCACTCTCTCTCCCTTCTATATCACTCTCTCTTCCTTTCTATATCACTCTCTCTCCCTTCTATATCACTCTCTCTTCCCATCTATATCACTCTCTCCCTTTCTATATCAATCTCTCTCCCTTTCTATATCACTCTCACTTCCCATCTATATCACTCTCTCTCCCTTCTATATCACTCTCTCTCCCTTCTATATCACTCTCTCTTCCCTTCTATATCACTCTCTCTTCCCTTCTATATCACTCTCTCTCCCTTCTATATCACTCTCTCCCTTTCTATATCACTCTCTCTTCCTTTCTATATCACTCTCTCTTCCTTTCTATATCACTCTCTCTCCCTTTCTATATCACTCTCTCTCCCTTCTATATCACTCTCTCTTCCTTTCTATATCACTCTCTCTTCCCTTTCTATATCACTCTCTCTCCCTTCTATATCACTCTCTCTCCCTTTCTATATCACTCTCTCTTCCCTTCTATATCACTCTCTCCTTTCTATATCACTCTCTCTTCCCTTCTATATCACTCTCTCCTTTCTATATCACTCTCTCTCCCTTTCTATATCACTCTCTCCCTTTCTATATCACTCTCTCTTCCCATCTATATCACTCTCTCCCTTTCTATATCAATCTCTCTCCCTTTCTATATCACTCTCACTTCCCATCTATATCACTCTCTCTCCCTTCTATATCACTCTCTCTCCCTTCTATATCACTCTCTCTTCCCTTCTATATCACTCTCTCTTCCCTTCTATATCACTCTCTCTCCCTTCTATATCACTCTCTCCCTTTCTATATCACTCTCTCTTCCTTTCTATATCACTCTCTCTTCCTTTCTATATCACTCTCTCTCCCTTTCTATATCACTCTCTCTCCCTTCTATATCACTCTCTCTTCCTTTCTATATCACTCTCTCTTCCCTTCTATATCACTCTCTCTCCCTTCTATATCACTCTCTCTCCCTTTCTATATCACTCTCTCTTCCCTTCTATATCACTCTCTCCTTTCTATATCACTCTCTCTTCCCTTCTATATCACTCTCTCCTTTCTATATCACTCTCTCTTCCCTTTCTATATCACTCTCTCCCTTTCTATATCACTCTCACTTCCCATCTATATCACTCTCTCTTCCCTTCTATATCACTCTCTCTTCCTTTCTATATCACTCTCTCTCCCTTTCTATATCACTCTCTCTTCCCTTCTATATCACTCTCTCTTCCCTTCTATATCACTCTCTCTCCCTTCTATATCACTCTCTCTCCCTTTCTATATCACTCTCTCTTCCCTTCTATATCACTCTCTCCTTTCTATATCACTCTCTCTCCCTTCTATATCACTCTCTCTTCCTTTCTATATCACTCTCTCTTCCCTTCTATATCACTCTCTCCCTTTCTATATCACTCTCTCTCTTCCCTTCTATATCACTCTCTCTTCCCTTCTATATCACTCTCTCTCCCTTCTATATCACTCTCTCTCCCTTTCTATATCACTCTCTCTTCCCTTCTATATCACTCTCTCCCTTCTATATCACTCTCTCTTCCTTTCTATATCACTCTCTCTTCCTTTCTATATCACTCTCTCTTCCCTTCTATATCACTCTCTCTCCCTTTCTATATCACTCTCTCTTCCCTTCTATATCACTCTCTCTCCCTTTCTATATCACTCTCTCTTCCCTTCTATATCACTCTCTCTCCCTTTCTATATCACTCTCTCTTCCTTTCTATATCACTCTCTCTTCCTTTCTATATCAATCTCTCTTCCCTTCTATATCACTCTCTCTCCCTTCTATATCACTCTCTCTTCCCATCTATATCACTCTCTCTTCCCTTCTATATCACTCTCTCTTCCCTTCTATATCACTCTCTCTTCCCTTCTATATCACTCTCTCCATTTCTATATCACTCTCTTCCCTTCTATATCACTCTCTCCTTTCTATATCACTCTCTCTTCCTTTCTATATCACTCTCTCTTCCCTTCTATATCACTCTCTCTTCCTTTCTATATCACTCTCTCCCTTTCTATATCACTCTCTCTTCCCTTTCTATATCACTCTCTCTTCCCTTCTATATCACTCTCTCTTCCTTTCTATATCACTCTCTCTCCCATCTATATCACTCTCTCCCTTTCTATATCACTCTCTCTTCCCTTCTATATCACTCTCTCCCTTTCTATATCACTCTCTCTTCCCTTTCTATATCACTCTCTCTTCCCTTCTATATCACTCTCTCTCCCTTTCTATATCACTCTCTCTTCCTTTCTATATCACTCTCTCTTCCCTTCTATCCTCTTTTCTATATCACTCTCTCTTCCCTTCTATATCACTCTCTCTTCCTTTCTATATCACTCTCTCTCCCTTTCTATATCACTCTCTCTTCCCTTCTATATCACTCTCTCTCCCTTTCTATATCACTCTCTCTTCCTTTCTATATCACTCTCTCTCCCTTTCTATATCACTCTCTCTTCCCTTCTATATCACTCTCTCTTCCCTTCTATATCACTCTCTCTCCCTTTCTATATCACTCTCTCTTCCCTTCTCTATCACTCTCTCTCCCTTCTATATCACTCTCTCTTCCTTTCTATATCAATCTCTCTTCCCTTCTATATCACTCTCTCTTCCCTTCTATATCAATCTCTCTTCCCTTCTATATCACTCTCTCTTCCCTTCTATATCACTCTCTCTTCCCTTCTATATCACTCTCTCTTCCCTTCTATATCACGGACCTCAACTATAAAGGGTTAAAGATGTCCATGAGACATCCAGAAAATCGGTCTTCTCACAAAATCATTTGTAGCGTCTCGAACGGTTTGACCTACAAAACTATTATTGAACACGATGGTGTGGTACATTTCGCTCGTTGCACAAGCGTCTTTGGGACCCATCTGTAACGACCGTCGTAGGTGGAAGAAGGAGAGGACCAAGGCGCAGCGTGGTACGTGTTCATGATCTTTAATTACACTGAACACTAGAACAAAAATAACAAAACGGAACAAACGAAACAGTCCTGTCTGGTACAGAGACAGACACAGAAAACAACTACCCACTACTCAAGGGCGAAACCAGGCTGACTAAGTATGGTTCTCAATCAGAGACAACGATTGACAGCTGCCTCTGATTGGGAACCATACCAGGCCAAACACATAGAAATACAAACATAGAACAAGACATAGAACTTACGCCCTGACCAACCTAAAATAGAGACATTAAAAAAAGGAACTAAGGTCAGGACGTGACACCGTCTGCAGTCGGTACAGCCAATCTGCCAACTTCTGTCTGTGGAGCTAATATGACCACAGGCCTTACAACACTCATCTGAAGGTGCCCCAGTACCAGTCAATTTTTTAAAATAAAGGAGACAGTTTAGTGTCGGAAACAAAAGAGGTTAAATACATTCAATGACAAACATAAGATCACAATCCCGTTATTATCCTATAGCTCTCAGATATAGGACAGACACTTCAGAACAAACTTCCTTTTGATTTGTTGAGGACTGTCTGTTATTCAACGTGTTTCTATTGGCTAATAGCAGTAAGGACTCTCTGTTATTCAATGTGTTTCTATGGGCTAATAGCAGTAAGGACTATCTGTTATTCAATGGGTTTCTATTGGCTAATAGCAGTAAGGACTATCTGTTATTCAATGGGTTTCTATTGGCTAATAGCAGTAAGGTCAAGCGCATGAAAAAGCTCTGTGACACGGCAGGGTCCACTCATTCGGACTGCTCTTACTCCCTCATTTTTCAGAATACAAGCCTCAAACTATTTCTAAAGACTGTTGACATCTAGTGGAAGGCAGAGGAACTGCAAATTGAGTCCTAAGTCAATTGATACTCTAATGGCATTGAATAGAAAACTACAAGAAAATAAATCCTACATGATGAATGGATTTTTCTCAGGTTTTTGCCAAATCAGTTCTGTTATCCTTTCCAGGGCAGGTGTTCCGCTATTCGGAACCCCTCGACAACATTCCTCTGAAAAGGCAGCGTGCGAAATTAAAACATATTTTTTTGAAATATGTAACTTTTACATATTAATAATAATAATAATAATATTAATAATAATATCCACAGCAAATGAAAGATTAACATCTTATTAATCTACCCATTGTGTCCGATTTCAAAAATGCTTTACAGCGAAAGCACAACTTATGATTATGTTAGGTCATAGCCAAGTCAAAAAAAAAAAAAAACATTTTTTCCAGCCAAAGATAGGAGTCACAAGAAGCAGAAATATAGATTAAATTAATCACTAACCTTTGATGATCTTCATCAGATGACACTCATAAGACATCATGTTATACAATACATGTTTTGTTCGATAATGTGCATATTTATATCCAAAAATCTTAGTTTACATTGGCGCGTTACATGCAGTAATGTTTTGATTCCAAAACATCCAGTGATTTTGAAAAAATACTCATAATAAACATTGATAAAAGATACAACTGTTATTCACAGAATTAAAGATAGACTTATCCTTAATGCTTTATCAGATCTTTAAAAAACTTTACGGGAAAAGCATAATCTGAGAACGGAGCTCAGAGCGAAATCCAGCCAGAGAAATATCCGCCATGTCGGAGTCAACAGAAGTTCGAAATAACACTATAAATATTCACTTACCTTTGATGATCTTCATCAGAATGCACTCCCAGGAATCCCAGTTCAACAATAAGTGACTGATTTGTTCCATAAAGTCCATCCTTTATGTCCAAATAGCCACTTGTTGTTAGCGTGTTCAGCCCAGTAATCCATCTTCATGAGGCACTAGGCACTTCATCCAGACAAAAACTTGAAAAGTTCCGTTACAGTCTTTTAGAAACATGTCAAACTATGTATGTAATCTTTAGGATGTTTTTAACATAAAACATCAATAATGTTCCAACCAGAGAATTCCTAAGTCTGAAGAAAGGCACTGGAACACGAGGTAACTCTGTCGGGAGCGTGCATCACGAGCCTGAGACACTCTGCCAGACCACTGACTCAAACAGGTCTTATGAGCCCCTCCTTTATAGTAGAATCCTCATTAAAGTTACTAAAGACCATTGACATCTAGTGGAAGCCTTAGGAAGTGCAACTTTATCCATATCCCACTGTGTATTTGGTAGGCCAAGCTTTGAAAAACTACAAACCTCAGATGTCCCACTTCCTGGTTGGATTGTTCTCAGGTTTTCGCCTGCCATATGAGTTCTATTATACTCTCATTCAAACAGTTTTAGAAACTTTAGAGTATTTGCTATCCAAATCTACTAATTATATGCATATCCTATCCTCTGATCCTGAGTAGAAGGCAGTTTAATTTGGGCATGCTTTTCATCCAAAGTTCCAAATCCTGCCCCCTACCCTAGAGAAGTTAATGGTGGTTGAACCTGGACATGACCTGACTGCTAACCCAAGAAGGAGACTGACCTGTGATGGAATTGACACTTCTCAACCTTGACGTACAGGTGATGGGTCAGGAGGCGTTCCAGGTTGAACGTGTGTGATGTGATACTCCAGATTAACCGAGTAGATCAAGATGTCATCAACGTATACAATCACCTGGTGTCCGAGCATATCCCCGAACACCTTGTTAACGAATGCCTGAAACACTGACGGGCTGAGCCAAAGGGCCTCACCAAGTACTCGTAGTGACCAGATATTGTGCCGAAACACGTCTTCCACTCATCCCCCTCCCGGAAGCGGATGAGATATAATGCTAGCAGGTCCAGTTTGGTGAAGAACTGGGCCCAGTGGAGTTGCTCAATGGCAGACGGCACCAACGGGAGGGGGTACTGATACTTCTTGGTGATGTCATTGAGTCCTCGGTAATCAATGCAAGGGCACAATCCTCCATCCTTCTTGGCCATAAGGAAGAAACTAGCTGACACAGGAGTAGTGGACTTGCTGATGAACTCCTGTTTGAGACAGAGGGTAGCCTGGGCCTCAGCCACAGACAGAGGGTAGATGCATCTGCTAGGAGGTGTTGCATCTGCAAGCAGGTCGATGGCCACAGTCCCAGGGGCCTGGTATACCTCCGGGATGTTGGTCTGAAGGGCAACTAAAGGACTCTAAAACAACGTGGGTAAGGTCAGGACGTGGTACCTCAGGGAGCAGGGAAGCAGGTCCGTGACCAGTCTGTGATTCTCATCCTCGTCCATAAAGATGGAATACTCACTCCCGGCCAAGGGGATGGCAGATCAAATGCCCATCCATCTGTTACAGTAGAAACCGGTTTCCACTGGAGACCTCGTACATACGGATTCCCAGTTGTATCCATCTGCGGTGCTTCGTGGCGGGGAGACATGTGACCCCTACCTCCATGGGTTCAGGAGCTGATTCCGAGTGTACGCCGAAGGAGTGAGAGAAGCGATGAGAATACCAAAGCTCCCAGAGAAGGTTATCCAGACGGATGGTCATCACAATAATCCAGGGAAAGGTTGTTGTTTTGGCAATTCCATCTGGACCTCCTCACGCAGACCTCTTCTAAATAGCGTGCGAAGCGGCCGGCTCATTCCATCCACTGGATGTTGCTTCTATCCGAAAGATGAACGCGTATTCAGCAGCCGTCAAATTCCCCTGCCGTAATTGAAGTAGACGCTCACCTCCCTCTCTGCCCTCTGGGTGATGATCATAGATACATTTAAATAGAGCCATAGAGCCATGAACCCCTCATATTAATTTAACTTCTCCTCTCTCCCAGGCGGCCATAGCCCATTCCAATGTCCGCCCCGTCATCAGAGAAATAATCGTGGCAACCTGTAAAATAAAGGGAGCACTGAAGTAGGGAGCCACTGCGTTTGGATCGCGTCATTTTCCTCTGGGTGGGATCAATGGGCAATGCTGACTGGAGCAGGTTGCTGAATGGGCTGTTGGTCTGGCTCACTGGGTAGGCTGGTTCTAGTAGGATGCTCCGCCTCCCGGGAATGTTCCAGATTCTGCAAACTGAGAAGGACCTCTTCCCATGGCCGTTCCCAGTTGTGCCAGCAGGTCATGTTGCTGACGCAGAAGGTAACCCTGTTCGTTGAACATCTGAGAGATAACTGCTGCTTCCGTTGTTTGAGTCGGTGACGAGTCTGTAACGATGACGAGTCGAGAAGTAGGTAAAACGTTTAATGTAAACAACAAACATGAAACAAGAACAGCGTAACAGAATCAAGGTCTTTTTTTGTTTATCTGTTTATCTATCTGATGATGTTTTAACTAGGGGCACTCTGACATGTTAAAAAGGTTATTGGTCACTGTTGGTACACTGTGTTAGCACAGCTCTATGTATGGGTATGTATAGGTATGTATGGGTATGTATGGGTATGTATGGGTATGTATGGGTATGTATGGGTATGTATGGGTATGTATGGGTATGTATGGGTATGTATGGGTATGTATGGGTATGTATAGGTATGTATGGGTATGTATGGGTATGTATGGGTATGGGTGACTGTGTACGTGTATTTGAAAACCGGTATATCAACAGTGATGGGTGTAATATCAGTGGGTGGATCAACAGGTTGGGATAATTAAAGTAGCAGTTTAAAATAATTAACGTGGCAGGTCGGGATAATTAACGTAGCAGGTTAGGGATAATTAACGTAGCAGGTTAAAATAATTAACGTAGCAGGTCGGGATAATTAACGTAGCAGGTTGGGATAATTAACGTAGCAGGTCGGGATAATTAACGTAGCAGGTTGGGATAATTAACGTAGCAGGTTGGGATAATTAACGTAGCAGGTCGGGATAATTAACGTAGCAGGTTGGGATAATTAACGTGGCAGGTCGGGATAATTAACGTAGCAGGTTGGGATAATTAAAGTAGCAGGTCGGGATAATTAACGTAGCAGGTTAGGGATAATTAACAGGTATAATTAACGCAGGTTGGGATAATTAACGTAGCAGGTTGGGATAATTAACGTAGCAGGTTGGGATAATTAACGTAGCAGGTCGGGATAATTAACGTAGCAGGTTGGGATAATTAACGTAGCAGGTCGGGATAATTAACGTAGCAGGTTGGGATAATTAACGTAGCAGGTCGGGATAATTAACGTGGCAGGTTGGGATAATTAACGTAGCAGGTTGGGATAATTAACGTGGCAGGTCGGGATAATTAACGTAGCAGGTCGGGATAATTAACGTGGCAGGTCGGGATAATTAACGTAGCAGGTCGGGATAATTAACGTGGCAGGTTAGGATAATTAACGTAGCAGGTTGGGATAATTAACGTAGCAGGTTAGGATAATTAACGTAGCAGGTCGGGATAATTAACGTAGCAGGTTGGGATAATTAACGTAGCAGGTTAGGATAATTAACGTAGCAGGTCGGGATAAGGTTGGGATACGTAGCAGGTTGGGATAATTAACGTAGCAGGTTAGGGATAATTAACGTAGCAGGTTAGGATAATTAACGTAGCAGGTTGGGATAATTAACGTAGCAGGTCGGGATAATTAACGTAGCAGGTTGGGATAATTAACGTAGCAGGTTAGGATAATTAACGTAGCAGGTTAGGATAATTAACGTAGCAGGTTGGGATAATTAACGTAGCAGGTTAGGATAATTAACGTAGCAGGTTAGGATAATTAACGTAGCAGGTTAGGATAATTAACGTAGCAGGTTAGGATAATTAACGTAGCAGGTTAGAATAAATAACGTGGCAGTTTAGGATAATTAACGTAGCAGGTTAGGATAATTAACGTAGCAAGTCAGGATAATTAACGTAGCAAGTCAGGATAATTAACATAGCAGGTCAGTATAGTTAACGTAGCAGGTCAGTATAGTTAACGTAGCAGGTTGGGATAATTAACGTAGCAAGTCAGGATAATTAACGTAGCAAGTCAGGATAATTAACGTAGCAGGTTGGGATAATTAACGTAGCAAGTCGGGATAATTAACGTAGCAGGGTTGGATAATTAACGTAGCAGGTCAGTATAGTTAACGTAGCAAGTCAGGATAATTAACGTAGCAGGTCAGTATTACATTTACATTTACATTACATTTAAGTCATTTAGCAGACGCTCTTATCCAGAGCGACTTACAAATTGGTGCTTTCACCTTATGACATCCAGTGGAACAGTAGTGCATCTAAGTCTTTTAAGGGGGGGTGAGAAGGATTACTTTATCCTATCCTAGGTATTCCTTAAAGAGGTGGGGTTTCAGGTGTCTCCGGAAGGTGGTGATTGACTCCGCTGTCCTGGCGTCGTGAGGGAGTTTGTTCCACCATTGGGGGGCCAGAGCAGCGAACAGTTTTGACTGGGCTGAGCGGGAACTGTACTTCGTCAGTGGTAGGGAGGCGAGCAGGCCAGAGGTGGATGAACGCAGTGCCCTTGTTTGGGTGTAGGGCCTGATCAGAGCCTGGAGGTACTGAGGTGCCGTTCCCCTCACAGCTCCGTAGGCAAGCACCATGGTCTTGTAGCGGATGCGAGCTTCAACTGGAAGCCAGTGGAGAGAGCGGAGGAGCGGGGTGACGTGAGAGAACTTGGGAAGGTTGAACACCAGACGGGCTGCGGCGTTCTGGATGAGTTGTAGGGTTTAATGGCACAGGCAGGGAGCCCAGCCAACAGCGAGTTGCAGTAATCCAGACGGGAGATGACAAGTGCCTGGATTAGGACCTGCGCCGCTTCCTGTGTGAGGCAGGGTCGTACTCTGCGGATGTTGTAGAGCATGAACCTACAGGAACGGGCCACCGCCTTGATGTTATTTGAGAACGACAGGGTGTTGTCCAGGATCACGCCAAGGTTCTTAGCGCTCTGGGACGAGGACACAATGGAGTTGTCAACCGTGATGGCGAGATCATGGAACGGGCAGTCCTTCCCGGGAGGAAGAGCAGCTCCGTCTTGCCGAGGTTCAGCTTGAGGTGATGATCCGTCATCCACACTGATATGTCTGCCAGACATGCAGAGATGCGATTCGCCACCTGGTCGTCAGAAGGGGAAAGGAGAAGATTAATTGTGTGTCGTCTGCATAGCAATGATAGGAGAGACCATGTGAGGTTATGACAGAGCCAAGTGACTTGGTGTATAGCGAGAATAGGAGAGGGCCTAGAACAGAGCCCTGGGGGACACCAGTGGTGAGAGCACGTGGTGAGGAGACGGATTCTCGCCACGCCACCTGGTAGGAGCGACCTGTCAGGTAGGACGCAATCCAAGCGTGGGCCGCGCCGGAGATGCCCAACTCGGAGAGGGTGGAGAGGAGGATCTGATGGTTCACAGTATCGAAGGCAGCCGATAGGTCTAGAAGGATGAGAGCAGAGGAGAGAGAGTTAGCTTTAGCAGTGCGGAGCGCCTCCGTGATACAGAGAAGAGCAGTCTCAGTTGAATGACTAGTCTTGAAACCTGACTGATTTGGATCAAGAAGGTCATTCTGAGAGAGATAGCGGGAGAGCTGGCCAAGGACGGCACGTTCAAGAGTTTTGGAGAGAAAAGAAAGAAGGGATACTGGTCTGTAGTTGTTGACATCGGAGGGATCGAGTGTAGGTTTTTTCAGAAGGGGTGCAACTCTCGCTCTCTTGAAGACGGGAGGGACGTAGCCAGCGGTCAGCGGTCAGGGATATAATTAACGTAGCAGGTTGGGATAATTAACGTAGCAAGTCAGGATAATTAACGTAGCAGGTTGGGATAATTAACGTAGCAAGTCAGGATAATTAACGTAGCAGGTCAGTATAATTAACGTAGCAAGTCAGGATAATTAACGTAGCATGTTGGGATAATTAACGTAGCAAGTCGGGATAATTAACGAAGAAGGTTAGGATAATTAACGTAGCAGGGTTGGATAATTAACGAAGCAGGTCAGTATAATTAACGTAGCAGGTCAGGATAATTAATGTAGCAGGTCAGGATAATTAACGTAGCAGTTTAGGATAATTAACGTAGCAGGTCAGGATAATTAACGTAGCAGGGTTGGATAATTAACGTAGCAGGTCAGGATAATTAACGTAGCAGGTCAGGATAATTAACGTAGCAGGTCAGGATAATTAACGTAGCAGGTTAGGATAATTAACGTAGCAGGTTAGGATAATTAACGTAGCAGGTTAGGATAATTAACGTAGCAGGTTAGGATAATTAACGTGGCAGGTCAGGATAATTAACGTAGCAGGTCAGGATAATTAACACACTTTCAGACACGCTCCATGAATGCAGTTACCCATGACTCGAATAAACGTTTAAGTTTGTTTTGCATTTCCCTTCCCTCGGGTAGGTTGAGATTTCACTTAAGGACCAACGGAATGGTCTAAACATGTAGAAACCCACCTACCCGGATCATGGAAAAACTAACTCAATCTTTCTGTAAATATAATGTATTGGGAACTCTCTCTTTTTTACATTGTAACCTAAGCAAAGATATACGTCTCTAAAATGATATGTGGAACTAACAGGAAGTTAGGAAGTTCAGTATACTGTAAGGTCCGTGATATTCTGTGTTCTCAAACACAATCCTCAGGTGATGAGCAAAATGTTTTGACGGTGTGTGTTTTTTAAAATGTCTGTTATTTCCCCCCTTCATTTACATTATTTCATACATACCTTATAACCAAACACACACACACACACACACACACACACACACACACGCACACACACACGCACGCACGCACACACACACACACACGCGCGCACACACGCACATGCACACACGCACATGCACACACGCACACACACGCACACACGCACACGCACACACACACACACGCAAACACACACACACTCACGCACGCACACTTGCACACACACATGCACGCACACTTGCACACACACAAACACGCGCACAAATGCACACACACACATACATATGTACACATATGTACACACACACACACGCGCGCACAAACGCACACACACACATACATATGTACACACACCCACACACACACACATGCACGCACACTTGCACACACACACACGCGCGCACAAATGCACACACACACATACATATGTACACATATGTACACACACACACACACGCGCACAAATGCACACACACACATACATATGCACACACACACACACACACACACACACACACACACTAAAGGGGTTCCCTTTCCAGGCATTTCAATTTATTTATCATAGTATTGAATCATCACTCAAATTGTACTAGCAGTGTTTTTATACCAGACAGAATCGAGCTGTTAGACAAAGAATACATTGAGGGTCTGCCATGAGCTGTGTGTGTGAGTGTGTGTGTGTGTGTGTGAATGTGTGTGTGTGTGTGTGTGTGTGTGTGTGTGTGTACATACGTATGTGTGTGTGTGCGCGTGTGCGTGTGCATGTGTCTGTTATTCTGATGGGATATTACAGTAGTCGTAGAGAATGGAAAAATACGCATAACAACAAAATAGAAAGGGGAGAGACAGGCGGGAGGGAGACGGGGGGTGAGAGGGGGGCGGTAGAGGGGGTGAGAGGGTGGTAGAGGGGGGCAGAGGGGGGTGAGAGGGGGCAGGGGGGTGAGAGGGCAGTAGAGGGGGTGAGAGGGCAGTAGAGGGGGTGAGAGGGCGGTAGAGGGGGTGAGAGGGCAGGAGGGGAGAGGGGGGTGAGAGAGGGGGGTGAGAGGGCAGTAGAGAGGGGGTGAGAGGGCAGTAGAGGGGGAGAGGGAGTAGAGGGCAGTAGAGGGGGTGAGAGGGCGGTAGAGGGGGGTGAGAGGGCAGTAGAGGGGGGTGAGAGGGCAGTAGAGGGGGGGTGAGAGGGCAGTAGAGGGGGGGTGAGAGGGCAGTAGAGGGGGTGAGAGGGCAGTAGAGGGGGTGAGAGGGCAGTAGAGGGGGGGGTGAGAGGGCAGTAGAGGGTGGTAGAGAAAGAGAAGGGAGGGAGGTTCCCAGCTAACATCAAACCTTCCCACAACTTTAGATAGCATTAACTTAAGAGTCTCATTGGGTTATTTACTAACATTTTCATAGGTTCCATTGATATGTTTCCAAGAGACGATCCCCTGAAACAGCCACCACTAACATTGAGTGGCTGCTGCCAACACACTGACTCAACTCCAGCCACTTTAATAATGTAAAAAATGATGAAAAATGTATCACTTTTTATGTTTACTTACCCTACATTACTCATCTCATATGTATACGTATATACTGTACTCTATATCATCTACTGCATCTTGCCTATGCCGTTCTGTACCATCACTCACTCATATATATTTATGTACACATTCTTATTCATTCCTTTACACTTGTGTGTATAAGGTAGTAGTGAAATTGTTAGGTTAGATTACTTGTTGGTTATTACTGCACTCTCGGATCTAGAAGCACAAGCATTTCGCTACACTCGCATTAACATCTGATAACCGTGTGTATGTGACAAATAACATTTGATTTGATTTGATTTAGGAACTGCAATGGACCTAATAATTCGGCTTCCCCGTTGAAAAGAAAATCCAATGACCTCAAAAAGACCATGTCCCTGGATGGATTGTCCTCGGGGTTTCGCCAAATCAGTTCTCTTCTACTCACAGACATCATTTGAAAAGTTTTAGAAACTTTAGAGTGTTTTCTAATTCTACCTAGCTTCTGGGGCCGAGTAACAGGCAGTTCAGACATCCAAACTTCCAAATACTGCCCCCCCCACCTAGCCTTAAGAAGTTTTAAATAGTGAAATACTTTTGACCAGTTCGTTATAGGACACTACATAGGACATATAAAGTTAAAGGACACTACATAGGACATATAGAGTTAAATTACACTACATAGGACATATAGAGTTAAAGGACACTACATAGGACATATAGAGTTAAAGGACACTACATAGGACATATAGAGTTAAAGGACACTACATAGGACATATAGAGTTAAAGGACACTACATAGGAAATATAGAGTTAAATTACACTACATAGGACATATAGAGTTAAAGGACACTACATAGGACATATAGAGTTAAAGGAAATATATATTTTTAGGATATATAGCGTTATAGAATTATATAGAGTTATAGTTATAGGATATATAGAGTTATAGTTATAGGATTATATAGAGTTATAGTTATAGGATTATATATATATATATTGTGTACTTCCGGGTTGGAGCGAGCCGGTCGCATCCGCGCTTCGGTCTGCAGGTTGTATAACTTTTTCATTACATTTCATTACATTTCATTATAGTACAACGGTCTGATTTGTCTAATCTTAGCAATTTCTTCTTAGCTAGCTACATAGTCGTCGTTGTATCAAAGATAATTGCGTAATTATCGTATTTTTCGTAGAAAACCTATCTGCCCAACACGTTCACCGTCTACCGTAGCACTGTAGTAACTATCACACTCAACTGAACGACTTGATTAGTGTAGTGTTAGCTAGCTACATAGTTGTCTTTGCTGTCTTCGTATCCAAGATAATTGTGTAGTTTAGAGTATGGAGTCTTAGAGTGATAATTGCGTTATTATCGTTTTGTCGTCCTCCTATCTGCCTAGCAGCTAGCCAGCTAGCATACGTTCACCGGCTACCGTAGCACTGTAGTAACTATCACACTCAACTGAACGACTTGATTAGTGTAGTATTAGCTAGCTACATAGTTGTCTTTGCTGTCTTCGTATCCAAGATAATTGTGTAGTTTAGAGTGTGTAGTCTTAGAGTGATTATCTTAATTCACCGAGGTTAGCTAGCCAGCTATTTTGTCGTCGTTAACGTAGGAGACACTCCTAGCTAGCCAATAGCCAGCTAACGTCTACTGAATAGAACTTTCGCATTCCGGTCGCATTCCGCTTCGCTCCACAGGTAGTATCACATTTTCATTTCATTTCATTACAGTCCCAACGGTGTGATTTGTTTGATCGTAGCTAGCTACATAGCTAGCTACATAGCCGTCTTTGTTTCAAAGATAATTGTGTAGTCTAGAGCGATTTTCTAGGTTAGCTAGCCAGCTATTGTCGTTCTCCTAACGCAACGTAACGTAACCAACACAGCTAGCTAGCCAGCTAGCTCCCGAAAAGCAGCATTGTAGAAACTTCACACTCAACGGTACGACTTGATTAGGGTAGTGTCAACAACGCAGCTAGCCTACCCCAGCAGTACTGTATCATTTTAATCATTTTAGTCAATTAGATTCTTGCTACGTAAGCTTAACTTTCTGAACATTCGAGACGTGTAGTCCACTTGTCATTCCAATCTCCTCTGCATTAGCGTAGCCTCTTCTCTAGCCTGTCAACTATGTGTCTGTCTATCCCTGTTCTCTCCTCTCTGCACAGACCATACAAACGCTCCACACCGCATGGCCGCGGCCACCCTAATCTGGTGGTCCCAGCGCGCACGACCCACGTGGAGTTCCAGGTCTCCGGTAGCCTCTGGAACTGCCGATCTGCGGCCAACAAGGCAGAGTTCATCTCAGCCTATGCCTCCCTCCAGTCCCTCGACTTCTTGGCTCTGACGGAAACATGGATCACCACAGACAACACCGCTACTCCTACTGCTCTCTCTTCGTCCGCCCACGTGCTCTCGCACACCCCGAGAGCTTCTGGTCAGCGGGGTGGTGGCACCGGGATCCTCATCTCTCCCAAGTGGTCATTCTCTCTTTCTCCCCTTACCCATCTGTCTATCGCCTCCTTTGAATTCCATGCTGTCACAGTTACTAGCCCTTTCAAGCTTAACATCCTTATCATTTATCGCCCTCCAGGAACCCTCCAGGTTCCCTCGGAGAGTTCATCAATGAGCTTGATGCCTTGATAAGCTCCTTTCCTGAGGACGGCTCCTTTCCTGAGGACGGCTCACCTCTCACAGCGACTTTAACCTCCCCACGTCTACCTTTGACTCATTCCTCTCTGCCTCCTTCTTTCCACTCCTCTCCTCTTTTGACCTCACCCTCTCACCTTCCCCCCTACTCACAAGGCAGGCAATACGCTCGACCTCATCTTTACTAGATGCTGTTCTTCCACTAACCTCATTGCAACTCCCCTCCAAGTCTCTGACCACTACCTTGTATCCTTTTCCCTCTCGCTCTCATCCAACACTTCCCACACTGCCCCTACTCGGATGGTATCGCGCCGTCCCAACCTTCGCTCTCTCTCCCCCGCTACTCTCTCCTCTTCCATCCTATCATCTCTTCCCTCTGCTCAAACCTTCTCCAACCTATCTCCTGATTCTGCCTCCTCAACCCTCCTCTCCTCCCTTTCTGCATCCTTTGACTCTCTATGTCCCCTATCCTCCAGGCCGGCTCGGTCCTCCCCTCCCCGCTCCGTGGCTCGACGACTCATTGCGAGCTCACAGAACAGGGCTCCGGGCAGCCGAGCGGAAATGGAGGAAAACTCGCCTCCCTGCGGACCTGGCATCCTTTCACTCCCTCCTCTCTACATTTTCCTCCTCTGTCTCTGCTGCTAAAGCCACTTTCTACCACTCTAAATTCCAAGCATCTGCCTCTAACCCTAGGAAGCTCTTTGCCACCTTCTCCTCCCTCTTGAATCCTCCTCCCCCTCCCCCTCCTCCCTCTCTGCAGATGACTTGTCAACCATTTTGAAAAGAAGGTCGACGACATCCGATCCTCGTTTGCTAAGTCAAACGACACCGCTGGTTCTGCTCACACTGCCCTACCCTGTGCTCTGACCTCTTTCTCCCCTCTCTCTCCAGATGACATCTCGCGTCTTGTGACGGCCGGCCGCCCAACAACCTGCCCGCTTGACCCTATCCCCTCCTCTCTTCTCCAGACCATCTCCGGTGACCTTCTCCCTTACCTTACCTCACCTCGCTCATCAACTCATCCCTGACCGCTGGCTACGTCCCTCCTGTCTTCAAGAGAGCGAGAGTTGCACCCCTTCTGAAAAAACCTACACTCGATCCCTCCGATGTCAACAACTACAGACCAGTATCCCTTCTTTCTTTTCTCTCCAAAACTCTTGAACGTGCCGTCCTTGGCCAGCTCTCCCGCTATCTCTCTCAGAATGACCTTCTTGATCCAAATCAGTCAGGTTTCAAGACTAGTCATTCAACTGAGACTGCTCTTCTCTGTATCACGGAGGCGCTCCGCACTGCTAAAGCTAACTCTCTCTCCTCTGCTCTCATCCTTCTAGACCTATCGGCTGCCTTCGATACTGTGAACCATCAAGATCCTCCTCTCCACCCTCTCCGAGTTGGGCATCTCCGGCGCGGCCCACGCTTGGATTGCGTCCTACCTGACAGGTCGCTCCTACCAGGTGGCGTGGCGAGAATCCGTCTCCTCACCACGTGCTCTCACCACTGGTGTCCCCCAGGGCTCTGTTCTAGGCCCTCTCCTATTCTCGCTATACACCAAGTCACTTGGCTCTGTCATAACCTCACATGGTCTCTCCTATCATTGCTATGCAGACGACACACAATTAATCTTCTCCTTTCCCCCTTCTGACGACCAGGTGGCGAATCGCATCTCTGCATGTCTGGCAGACATATCAGTGTGGATGACGGATCATCACCTCAAGCTGAACCTCGGCAAGAATGAGCTGCTCTTCCTCCCGGGGAAGGACTGCCCGTTCCATGATCTCGCCATCACGGTTGACAACTCCATTGTGTCCTCGTCCCAGAGCACTAAGAACCTTGGCGTGATCCTGGACAACACCCTGTCGTTCTCAAATAACATCAAGGCGGTGGCCCGTTCCTGTAGGTTCATGCTCTACAACATCCGCAGAGTACGACCCTGCCTCACACAGGAAGCGGCGCAGGTCCTAATCCAGGCACTTGTCATCTCCCGTCTGGATTACTGCAACTCGCTGTTGGCTGGGCTCCCTGCCTGTGCCATTAAACCCCTACAACTCATCCAGAACGCCGCAGCCCGTCTGGTGTTCAACCTTCCCAAGTTCTCTCACGTCACCCCGCTCCTCCGCTCTCTCCACTGGCTTCCAGTCGAAGCTCGCATCCGCTACAAGACCATGGTGCTTGCCTACGGAGCTGTGAGGGGAACGGCACCTCAGTACCTCCAGGCTCTGATCAGGCCCTACACCCAAACAAGGGCACTGCGTTCATCCACCTCTGGCCTGCTCGCCTCCCTACCACTGAGGAAGTACAGTTCCCGCTCAGCCCAGTCAAAACTGTTCGCTGCTCTGGCCCCCCAATGGTGGAACAAACTCCCTCACGACGCCAGGACAGCGGAGTCAATCACCACCTTCCGGAGACACCTGAAACCCCACCTCTTTAAGGAATACCTAGGATAGGATAAAGTACTCCTTCTCCCCCCCCCTTAAAAGACCTAGATGCACTATTGTAAAGTGGCTGTTCCACTGGATGTCATAAGGTGAAAGCACCAATTTGTAAGTCGCTCTGGATAAGAGCGTCTGCTAAATGACTTAAATGTAAATGTAAATGTAAATATAGAGTTATAGTTATAGGATTATATAGAGTTATAGTTATAGGATATATAGAGTTATAGTTATAGGATATATATAGTTATAGGATATATAGAGTTATAGGATTATATAGAGTTATAGTTATAGGATTATATAGAGTTATAGTTATAGGATATATAGAGTTATAGTTATAGGATATATATAGTTATAGGATATATAGAGTTATAGGATATATATAGTTATAGTTATAGGATATATATAGTTATAGGATATATAGAGTTATAGTTATAGGATATATATAGTTATAGGATATATAGAGTTATAGTTATAGGATATATATAGTTATAGTTATAGGATATATAGAGTTATAGTTATAGGATATATAGAGTTATAGGATATATAGAGTTATAGTTATAGGATATATATAGTTATAGGATATATAGAGTTATAGGATTATAGGATAGGATATATTATAGGATATATAGTTATAGGATATATATAGTTATAGGATATATAGAGTTATAGTTATAGGATATATAGAGTTATAGGATATATAGGATATAGTTAGAGGATTATAGTTATAGGATATATATAGTTATAGGATTATAGAGTTATAGTTATAGGATATATAGAGTTATAGTTAT
This sequence comes from Oncorhynchus nerka, assembly GCF_034236695.1. Taxonomy (NCBI): domain Eukaryota; kingdom Metazoa; phylum Chordata; class Actinopteri; order Salmoniformes; family Salmonidae; genus Oncorhynchus; species Oncorhynchus nerka. The sequence goes on from NC_088403.1 coordinate 67,345,894, forward strand.
AGGATATATATAGTTATAGGATATATAGAGTTATAGTTATAGGATATATATAGTTATAGGATATATAGAGTTATAGTTATAGGATATATAGAGTTATAGTTATAGGATATATAGAGTTATAGGATTATATAGAGTTATAGGATATATATAGTTATAGGATATATATAGTTATAGGATATATACAGTTATAGGATATATAGAGTTATAGGATATATATAGTTATAGTTATAGGATATATACAGTTATAGGATATATAGAGTTATAGGATATATATAGTTATAGGATATATATAGTTATAGTTATAGGATATATAGAGTTATAGGATATATATAGTTATAGTTATAGGATATATAGAGTTATAGGATATATAGAGTGTAACGGCGTTCTTCGTTTGAGGAAAGAGAGTCGGACCGAAATTCAGCGTGTTGGTTACTCATGTTACTTTAATGAAAGAAAACGTGGTACATGAAATAACTCATACTATGAAAACAACAAACAGAACGTGAAACCTAAATACAGCCTATCTGGTGAACTACACAGAGACAGGAACAAACACCCACGAAATACCAAGCGAACTCAGGCTGCCTAAATACGGTTCCCAATCAGAGACAACGAAAGCACCTGACTCTAATTGAGAATCGCCTCAGGCAGCCAAGCCTATACCACACCCCTAATCAGCCGCAATCCCAAATAATACAAACCCCAATACGAAACATAACATATAAACCCATGTCACACCCTGGCCTACCCAAACATATGAAAAAAACACAAAATACAATGACCAAGGCGTGACAGAACCCCCCTAAGGTGCGGACTCCCGGACGCACCTCAAGAGCATAGGGAGGGTCCGGGTGGGCGTCTGTCCATGGTGGCGGCTCCTGCTCGGGACGTGGACGCCACTCCATTAATGTCCTTGTTCCTCCCCTTCGCGTCCTAGGATAATCCACCCTCTCCGCCGACCATGGCCTAATAGTCCTCACCCAGATCCCCACATAACTGAGGAGCAGCTCGTGACTGATGGGCATCTCGGGACAGAGGGGCAGCTCGGGACAGAGGGGCAGCTCGGGACAGAGGGGCAGCTCGGGACAGAGGGGCAGCTCGGGACAGAGGGGCATCTCGGGACAGAGGCAGCTCGGAACTGAGGGGAAGCCCGGGACCGAGGGGCTGCCCGGGACTGAGGGGAAGCCCGGGACTGAGGGGAAGCCCGGGACTGAGGGGATGCCCGGGACTGAGAGGAATCCCAGTACTGAGAGGAAGCTCAGTACTGAGATGAAGCTCAGACAGGTAGTAGGCTCCGGTAAATCCTGGCTGGCTGGTGGATCTGGAAGATTCTGGTTCACTAGCAGATCTGGAAGAGACTGGTTGTCTGGCAGATCTGGAAGAGACTGGTTGTCTTGCAGATCTGGAAGAGACTGGTTGTCAGGCAGATCTGGAAGAGACTGGTTGTCGGGCAGATCTGGAAGAGACTGGTTGTCTGGCAGATCTGGAAGAGACTGGTTGTCTGGCAGATCTGGAAGAGACTGGTTGTCGGGCAGATCTGGAAGAGACTGGCGGCGCTGGCAGATCTGGGGAGACTGGTTGGCTCTGGGCAGACTGGGAGCACTGGCGGCGCTGGGCAGACTGGGAGCACTGGCGGCACTGGGCAGACTGGGAGCACTGGCGGCGCTGGGCAGACTGGGAGCACTGGCGGCACTGGGCAGACTGGGAGCACTGGCGGCGCTGGGCAGACTGGCGGCGCTGGGCAGACGAGGAGCACTGGAGACGCTGGGCAGACTGGGAGCACTGGCGGCGATGAACAGGCGGGAGACTCCGGCAGCGTAGAAGGGAAGGAAGGCTCTGGCTGTGCTGAACAGGCGAGGCGCACTGAAGGCCTGGTGCGTGGTGCTGGAACTGGAGCTACAGGATCGAGGACACGCACAGGAAGCCTGGTGCGGGGAGCTGCTACCGGAGGACTGGTGTGTGGAGGTGGCTCTGGATAGACCGGACCGTGCAGGCGCACTGGAGCTCTTGAGCACCGAGCCTGCCCAAGCTTACCTGGCTCGATGCCCACTCTAGCCCGGCCAATAGGAAGGGCTGGTATGTGCCGCACCTGGCTCTGCACCCGCACCGGAAACACCGTGCGCTGCATAGCATAACACGGTGCCTGCCCGGTCTCTCTAACCCAACGGTGAGCACAGGGAGTTTGCGCAGGTCTCCTACCTGGCATAACAATACTCCCTTCTAGCCTCCCCCCAATAATTTTTTGGGTTGCTTTACGGGCTTCCTTGCCAACCGTGTTCCCTCGTATCGTCGGCTCCCATCTTCAGCTGCCTCTACTTCTTCCTTGGGACGGCGATATTCTCCCGGCTGCGCCCAGGGTCCTTTTCCGTCTAAGATCCTCTCCCAAGACCAGAAGTCCTTATATTGCTGCTCCTCACAATTAACAGGGAGAGTAGGCTCAGGTCTGACTCCTGACTCAGCCACTCTCTCTCTGCGCCGCCGTGTTTCCTTTTCGACTCCATTCGTCTATAGCCCTCTTCGCATTGCTGCAGGGAATCCCAGGCGGGCTCCTGCACTCTCTCTGGGTCGGCCGCCCACCTGTCGATTTCTTCCCACGTCGTATACTCCATGCCTCTACCGTCCATAACGTCCTCCTTTCGCTGCTGAAGCTGTCGCTGTCGCTGCCCATTTACACGCTGCTCGGTCCGTGAGTGGTGGGTGTTTCTGTAACGGCGTTCTTCGTTTGTGGAAAGAGAGTCGGACCGAAATGCAGCGTGTTGGTTACTCATGTTACTTTAATGAAAGAAAACGTGGTACATGAAATAACTCATACTATGAAAACAACAAACAGAACGTGAAACCTAAATACAGCCTATCTGGTGAACTACACAGAGACAGGAACAAACACCCACGAAATACCACGCGAACTCAGGCTGCCTAAATACGGTTCCCAATCAGAGACAACGAAAGCACATGACTCTAATTGAGAATCGCTTCAGGCAGCCAAGCCTATACCACACCCCTAATCAGCCGCAATCCCAAATAATACAAACCCCAATACGAAACATATAAACCCATGTCACACCCTGGCCTACCCAAACATACGAAAAAAACACAAAATACAATGACCAAGGCGTGACATAGAGTTATAGGATATATATAGTTATAGGATATATATAGTTATAGTTATAGGATATATAGAGTTATAGGATATATAGAGTTATAGGATATATATAGTTATAGTTATAGGATATATACAGTTATAGGATAAATATAGTTATAGTTATAGGATATATATAGTTATAGGATAAATATAGTTATAGTTATAGGATATATATAGTTATAGTTATAGGATATATAGAGTTATAGGATATATAGAGTTATAGGATATATATAGTTATAGTTATAGGATATATATAGTTATAGTTATAGGATATAGGATATATAGAGTTATAGTTATTGGATATATAGAGCTTTAGGACAAACATCATATTGGGCTGTTAGATTGTATTAACCAGGGAAAATGTGTTTTCAATGCTCTCTGTTTCTGTTTGTGATAATAAACACAATAGGCTTTTCCAGTTGTGTTTTGGCAAATGTTTGTGTGTGTGATTTGCGAGCGCATGTGCGTGTATCTGTTTGCAGGCAAACAGAATGTTTGGGGTCAGACACAGTTGGATGTTTTGAAAGACTCATCGGAGAGATACTGAGGCTGTGTGATTACAAACACACACACACTAACACACACACACACACACACACTAGCACACAAACACACACTAGCACACAAACACATACTAGCACACAAACACACACTAGCACACAAACACACACTAGCACACAAACACACACTAACACACACACACTAACACACACACACTAACACACACACAGTAACACACACACACTAACACACACACACTAACACACACACACACACTAACGCACAAACACACACTAGCACACAAACACACACTAGCACACAAACACACACTAGCACACAAACACACACACACACACACTAACACACAAACACACACTAGCACACAAACACACACACACACACACACTAGCACGCAAACACACACTAGCACACAAACACACACTAGCACGCAAACAAACACTAGCACACAAACACAAACTAGCACACTAGCACACACACTAGCACACAAACACACACTAGCACGCAAACACACACTAGCACGCAAACACACACTAGCACGCAAACACACACTAGCACACAAACACACACTAACACACAAACACACACTAGCACGCAAACACAAACTAGCACAAACACAAACACACAAACACACAGCACAAACACAAGCACGCAAACACACACTAGCACACAAACACACACTAGCACACAAACACACACTAACACACAAACACACACTAGCACACACAAACACACACTAGCACACAAACACACACTAACACACACACACTAACACACACACACTAACACACACACAGTAACACACACACACTAACACACACACACTAACACACACACACACACACACACTAACGCACAAACACACACTAGCACACAAACACACACTAGCACACAAACACACACTAGCACACAAACACACACACACACACACTAACACACAAACACACACTAGCACACAAACACACACACACACACACACACTAGCACGCAAACACACACTAGCACGCAAACACACACTAGCACACAAACACACACTAGCACACAAACACACAAACACACACCGCTCCCGGATGGGGAGAACATGAAAAAGGAGGAGAGATATCAATCTAGTCAGAGATCTACAATTATTTCTCTCTCCCTCCCTCTTTCTGATGTCTCTCTCTCTCTATCTCCCTTCCGCTATCTCTACACCTATCTCTACACCTCCCTCCCTCCCCCTCCCTCCCTCCCTCCCTCCCTCCCTCCCTCCCTCTTTCCTCCATCTCCCTTCCTTTCCCTTCCATCCTTCCCTTCCTTCCTTCCTTCCTTCCTTCCTTCCTCCTCCCTCCCTCCCTCCCTCCCTCCTCTCTGCTAATTTGGTACAGAGCAGACCTAACACACTCTAGTAAATTAGTCAAAACAGGAACATTTTACATCTGGCTAGAAATGTATATCCAAATTATCACGACAGAGAAAAATGTCCTCCTGTGTGCTACCTATATCCCCCCAGTAGAATCCCCATACTTTAATGAAGACAGCTTCTCCATCCTAGAGGGGGGGATCAATCATTTACAGGCCCAGGGACATGTACTAGTCTGTGGCGACCTAAATGCCAGAACTGGACAAGAACCTGACCACTTTATCACTGACCTCAATCCAGAGTCGCTCAGTCCACAGACACCTCTATCAGATCACTGCAAAAACACAATATACTTGAACAGAGCAATACTCAATCATGAGGCATCAAAGCCAAAGGAACTGAATAATATTAAGAAATGCTATAGATGGAAGGAAAGTAGTGTGGGAATCTACCAAAAAACAATTAGGCAACAACAAATTCAATGCCTTTTAGACAAACAAAACGTTCCACTGTAATAGTGAAGGTGTAAACTTGGCAGTAGAAAGCCTAAACAGTATATTTGACCTCTCAGCTTCCCTATCAAATCTAAAAACGTCAAACAGAGGACTGATGAAAATCAATGCAAAAACCTAAGAAAGAAATTGAGAAACCTGTCCAACCAAAAACATAGAGACCCGGAAAACCTGAGTCTACGCCTTCACTATGGTGAATCACTAAAACAATACAGAAATACACTACGGAAAAAGAAGGAACAGCACGTCAGAAATCAGCTCAATGTAATTGAAGAATCCATAGACTCTAACCTCTTCTGGGAAAACAATGTACTGATCAAATGTCAAGTTGGCTTTTTATCAAATTACCGTATGACAGACCAAGTATTCACCCAAACAAACCAAAGCAAAGGCAAAGTCTTCTAATTCGTTGTTGATTTGAAAAAAGCTTTTGACTCAATTTTGGCATGAGGGATGAGGCATGAGGGATGAGGCATTAGGGATGAGGCATGAGGGATGAGGCATGAGGGATGAGGCACGAGGGATGAGGCATGAGGGATGAGGCATGAGGCATGAGGGATGAGGCATGAGGGATGAGGCATGAGGGATGAGGCATGAGGGATGAGGCATGAGGGATGAGGCACGAGGGATGAGGCATGAGGGATGAGGCATGAGGGATGAGGCATGAGGGATGAGGCACGAGGGATGAGGCATGAGGGATGAGGCATGAGGGATGAGGCATGAGGGATGAGGGATGAGGCATGAGGGATGAGGCATGAGGGTCTGCTGATGGAAAGTGATTGATGGAAAGTGGTGTTGGGGGAAAAACATAAAACATCCATAAAATCCATGAACACAACCAACAGGTATGCGGTTAAAATTGGCAAAAAAAACACATTTATTTCCGCGGGGTGAGACAGGGTTGTAGCTTAAGCCCCACCATCTTCATCATATATATATCAACGAATTGGCGCGGGCACTAGAACAGCATGTAGCACCCGGCCTCACCCTACTAGAATCTGAAGTCAAATGTCTACTGTTTGCTGATGATCTGGTGCTTCTGTCATAAACCAAGGAGGGCCTACAGCTGCACCTAGATATTCTGCACAGATTTTCTCAGTCCTGGGCCCTGACAGTAAATCTCAGTAAGACCAAAATAATGGTGTTCCAAAAAAGGTTCAGTTGCCAGGACCAGAAATACAATTTCCATCTAGACACCGATGCCCCAGAGCTCACAAAAAACTAGACATTCAGAATTAGGCCGATACCCGCTAATGATTAATTAACATCCAAAAACAAGCTGTACAACCACCTAAAGGAAGCGATTCCCAAACCTTCCATAACAAAGCCATCGTCTACAGAGAGATGAACCTGGCGAAGAGTCCCCTAAGCAAGCTGGTCCTGGGGCTCTGTTCACAAACACACCCCACAGAGCCCCAGGACAGCAACACAATTAGACTGAACCAAATGATCAGAAAATGAAATGATAATTCCTTGATACATTGGAAAGAATTAACAAAAAATGCAACGCAAACTAGAATGATATTAAGTCCCAAACAGAGAGTACACAGTGGCAGAATCCCTGACCCCTGTGACTGACCCTAAACATAGAGGACACAGTGGCAGAATCCCTGACCCCTGTGACTGACCCTAAACAGAGAGGACACAGTGGCAGAATCGCTGACCCCTATGACTGACCCCAAACAGAGAGGACACAGTGACAGAATCCCTGACCCCTGTGACTGACCCTAAACAGAGAGGACACAGTGGCAGAATCCCTGACCCCTGTGACTGACCCTAAACAGAGAGGACACAGTGGCAGAATCCCTGACCCCTGTGACTGACCCTAAACAGAGAGGACACAGTGGCAGAATCCCTGACCCCTGTGACTGACCCTAAACAGAGAGGACACAGTGGCAGAATCGCTGATCCCTGTGACTGACCCTAAACAGAGAGGACACAGTGGCAGAATCCCTGACCCCTGTGACTGACCCAGATACATATTTCCCTCAGATTACACAGATTCACAAAGAATTAGAAAACAAATCCAATTTTGATAAACTCCCATATCTACTGGGTGAAATTCCACCGTGTGACAACACAGTAGCAAGATTTGTGACCTGTTGCCACAAGAAAAGGGCAACCAGTGAAGAACAAACACCATTGTAAATACAACCCATATTTATGTTGATTTATTTTCACTTTTGTACTTTAACTATTTGTACATCATTACAACACTGTATATAGACATAATATGACATTTGAAATGTCTTTATTCTGTTGGAACTTCTGTGAGTGTAATGTTTACTGTTTGTTTTTTAGTGTTAATTTCACTTTTGTTTATTATCTATTTCACTTGCTTTGGCAACGTTAACATATGTTTCCCATGTCAAAAAAGTCCTTAAATTGAAATTGACTTGAGAGAGAGAGAAAGACAGAGAGAGAGAGAGAGAGAGACAGAGAGTGAGATTGGCAGACGATAGATGAGCAGACACCTCGGTCTTACATTCTGGCACACACGCACACATTACAGGAAGATTTCAAACAGGTATTCATTCTCTGTCACTGATAAATGTTCTGACACTCATGACTGAGGCCTCATCTCAAATGGCACCCTATTCCCTATAGGATATGGTTAAAGGTAGTGCACCCTATTCCCTATAGGAAATGGTTAAAGGTAGTGCACCCTATTCCCTATAGGAAATGGTTAAGGGTAGTGCACCCTATTCCCTATAGGAAATGGTTAAAGGTAGTGCACCCTATTCCCTATAGGAAATGGTTAAAGGTAGTGCACCCTATTCCCTATAGGATATGGTTAAAGGTAGTGCACCCTATTCCCTATAGGAAATGGTTAAAGGTAGTGCACCCTATTCCCTATAGGAAATGGTTAAAGGTAGTGCACCCTATTCCCTATAGGATATGGTTAAAGGTAGTGCATCCTATTCCCTATAGGAAATGGTTAAAGGTAGTGCACCCTATTCCCTATAGGAAATGGTTAAGGGTAGTGCACCCTATTCCCTATAGGATATGGTTAAAGGTAGTGCACCCTATTCCCTATAGGATATGGTTAAAGGTAGTGCATCCTATTCCCTATAGGAAATGGTTAAAGGTAGTGCACCCTATTCCCTATAGGAAATGGTTAAAGGTAGTGCACCCTATTCCCTATAGGAAATGGTTAAAGGTAGTGCACCCTATTCCCTATAGGATATGGTTAAAGGTAGTGCACCCTATTCCCTATAGGAAATGGTTAAAGGTAGTGCACCCTCTTCCCTATAGGATATGGTTAAAGGTAGTGCACCCTATTCCCTATAGGAAATGGTTAAAGGTAGTGCACCCTATTCCCTATAGGAAATGGTTAAAGGTAGTGCACCCTATTCCCTATAGGAAATTGTTAAAGGTAGTGCACCCTATTCCCTATAGGAAATGGTTAAAGGTAGTGCACCCTATTCCCTACACAGTAGGGGTGAAACAGTACCTGTATTCGTATTGAATCATTCGGATGCACGGTTATGAACAGAACAATACATTAATCATATATTATAGCTTGGAATATATATATTTCATTGTAAAAAAACAGTGTTATTGCATAAACCAATGGCGTATAAATGAATGACTAATCATTTGCCCAGACATCACCCCAAAGTGCCTAGGCGAAGAAATGAACCCGAAGAAATCTGACACAGCGTTTGCATTAACTTTTTCATGCCTGGGGGGCAGTATTGAGTAGCTTGGATGAATAAGGTGCCTAAAGTAAACGGCCTGCTCCTCAGTCCCAGTTTCTAACATATGCATGTTATTATTATTATTGGATAGAAAACACTCTGAAGTTTCTAAAACTGTTTGAATGATGTCTGTGAGTATAAAATAACTTTAATAACCTGCTCAGGGACTGTGGTTGAAAATTAGCCGGCTGGCTAAAACCGGCACTTTTACTGAAACGTTGATTAATGTGCACTGTCCCTGTAAAAATCAAATGAACTAAACTAAAACTAAAAAATACTGAGTTGAAATCAAAACAGAAGTCAGAAATCTGAGATTAAAGAGGCCCTAATGAAATCCACTTGAGATATGAACCCCTAGGAGTTCCACTAGATGTCAACCATCAATAGAACCATCAATAGAAATTATAATGAGAATTCTATGATGTTGTGGGAGTGATAACAGAATCAGTCAGGTGTCTGGCAGTCAGCCATTTTCTGAATGTTTATTCCTCGTGGTAGTCAGCGTTCCATTGCTCACGTAGACAAGAAGGAATGCTCCGGTTGGAATTTTATTGAAGCTATATGTTAAAAAACATCCTACTGGTTGATTCTGTATTAGTTTGAACTGTTTCTTCGACGAATATCACTTTTTGAAGTTTTTGATATACCGCAATAGACAATAACGGTGGACCTATTCCTGGAATAGATCATCAAAGGTAAATATTTATCAGTAATTTCTTATTTGGCTGTGGTGTTTTTACTTTTGAGCGCCATCTCAGATTATTGCATGGGTTTTTTTTTCCGTAAAGTTTTTTTGAAATCTGACACAGCGGTTGCATTAAGGAGAGGTATATCTATCATTCCATGTGTATAACTTATATTATCATCTACATTTATGATGAGTATTTCTGTTGAATGATGTGGCTATGCAAAATCACTGGATGTTTTTGGAACTAGTGAATCTAACGCACCAATGTAAACTCAGATTTTCTGATATCAATATGAACTTTATCAAGCAAAACATGCATGTATTGTGTAACATGAAGTCCTATGAGTGTCATCTGATGAAGATCATCAAAGGTTAGTGATTCATTTCATTTTTATTTGAGCTTTTTTGTGACTCTCTTTTGGCTGGAAAAATCTGTGAGTTGACCTAACATAATCGGTGGTGCTTTCGCTGTAAAACCTATTTGAAATCAGACACTGTGGCTGGATTAACAAGAATTGTATCTTTAAAATGGTGCCTAATACTTGTATGTTTGAAATTAGATTTATGAGATTTCTGTTGATTTGTATTTGGCGCCTGCAATTTCATTGGCTGTTGGCGATTTCCATAAAGGGGTTCAGAGAGCTACTTTACTGTAACATCTCATTTCCTTACAGCAGAGTGGGAGATTAAAAAGCCACGTCCTTCCTTCATTGTCAACCAGAGTAAACTTGGGGAAAGTGCTAAGGGAAGTATCAGTGTGGAAGTTGGAGAAGGAGAATGTAACTTCACATGACCATAGACAATGGTATAAATATTGAAATGCAGTTGCACTAGCCGTGGGCACCAGATAGGATGCTTTGCTTTATTAATCCTTCTCAAAAATGTCAGTGAATCTTTTCTCTCACCTCCTAGCAAAGATCAGGAAGGTGGTATCCTTCCTTCATTAAAGATCAGGAAGGTGGTATCCTTCCTTCATTAAAGATCAGGAAGGTGGTATCCTTCCTTCATTAAAGATCAGGAAGGTGGTATCCTTCCTTCGTTAAAGATCAGGAAGGTGGTATCCTTCCTTCATTAAAGATCAGGAAGGTGGTATCCTTCCTTTATAACAGATCAGGAAGGTGGTATCCTTCCTTCATTAAAGATCAGGGAGGTGGTATCCTTCCTTTATGAAAGATCAGGAAGGTGGTATCCTTCCTTCATTAAAGATCAGGAAGGTGGTATCCTTCCTTCATTAAAGATCAGGAAGGTGGTATCCTTCCTTTATAAAAGATCAGGAAGGTGGTATCCTTCCTTCATTAAAGATCAGGAAGGTGGTATCCTTCCTTCATTAAAGATCAGGAAGGTGGTATCCTTCCTTCATTAAAGATCAGGAAGGTGGTATCCTTCCTTCATTAAAGATCAGGGAGGTGGTATCCTTCCTTCATTACAGATCAGGAAGGTGGTATCCTTCCTTCATTACAGATCAGGAAGGTGGTATCCTTCCTTCATTAAAGATCAGGAAGGTGGTATCCTTCCTTTATTAAAGATCAGGAAGGTGGTATCCTTCCTTTATGACAGATCAGGAAGGTGGTATCCTTCCTTCATTAAAGATCAGGAAGGTGGTATCCTTCCTTTATGTAAGGGAAGACCCCCCTGTATTGGACAAAAATGAATGGGAAGTCATTGGCATCAGACAAACCATATACACATTGTCCAATACCACTCAATTCGGCGTTGATTCATGCAAAGCATATTGCAAATGCCATATGGCTATTGCCAGTTGTAACACTTTAAAAATTCAACAGGTGGCGAATCCGCTCCACCGTGGTTTTTCATATTGGAAATGTAACCCAAGTCAACGTCCAAAAGCAAAATTTTGAAAATATGATTTTTTTGGTCAAAAACTTATCACCCCTTAAAAAAGTGCTTTCTGGACCGTTTTTCGAAATTCTTTTGATTTTTTTGTCAATTACACATGTGTAAGAACTGTATGAATACACTTTTGTCCAATTTTATTATCATATTTTTTTATTTATTTTTTACATGCGCATAAGGAATATGTTTTGTCCATTTTCAATATGATTTCATAGGAAGTCAAAAGTCAAAAGTCAAAAATGTCAAAATTTTGTAAAAAACTTCACACACCCTTAAAGTGCTTTCTGAACCGTTTTTCGAAATTCATTCGAATTTTGTGTCAATTACACACGTATAAGAACTGTATCAACATACTTTAGTTGTATTTTATTATCATTATTTTTTTATATATTTTTTTACTTGTGCATAAGGAATATGATTTGTCCATTTACAATATGATTTCATAGGAAGTCAAAAGTCAAAGTCAAAAGTCACTTTTTTGGGGCCAAATGCCATATGAAATTTTACATGCTCAAAAATGCAAAATTGACTGGGCCTGATGAACACAGGATGGCCGAGCAGTGATAGTTGTACCTTTCCATCACTCGTTGTGTTGATTTCATCATGTCCATTTGTTTGTTTTCTCACTTTTGCAAAGTCACTGTGCTCAAAAATACAAAATTGCATTGATAGTTGAACCTTTCCACCACTCGCAATTTTGTGATGTTTTTTTCACTGTTGAATGGTTCAATGGGCATGTACCATCACGATTTTGTCATGCTATAAAAATCCTGCAGGAATGCAAAATTGACTGGCCTGATGAACACAGGATGGCCTGGCAGTGATAGTTGTTCCTTTCCATCACTCATTGTGTTGATTTCATCATGTCCATTTGGTGATGTTTTTTCACTATAGAATCATATTGCAAATGCACGTGCATTGTTGTGCAACTGGTAACCCAAAAATAAAAATATGGTTGTAAATGCATTTACCGGTCATTCTGATATTAATGCTCGCTATGGGAACACAGGATGGCCGGGCAGTGATAGTTGTTCCTTTCCATCACTCGTTGTGTTGATTTCATCATGTCCATTTTGTGATGTTTTTCACTGTTGAATCATATTGCAAGTGCGCGTGCATTTGCAATATGGTTCAATTGGCATTTACCATATGAAATTTGACATGCTCAAAAATGCAAAATTGACTGGCCTGATGAACACAGGATGGCCGAGCAGTGATAGTTGTACCTTTCCATCACTCGTTGTGTTGATTTCATCATGTCCATTTGTTTATGTTTTCTCACTTTTGCAAAGTCACTGTGCATTTGCAATATGGTTCAATGGGCAGGTACCATCACGAATTTGTCATGCTATAAAAATCCTGCAGGAATGTGAAATTGACTGGCCCGATGAACTCGGGATGGCTGGGCAGTGATTCTGGTTCATCTCAATGGCTCGTTAGGGTTGATTTCAGAATGTCACTTTTGGTGATGGTACCTCACTGTTTAAACATATTGCAAATGGACAAGAGTCACCAGTAAGTCACCGTCCATCAGTCAATTAGATATCATTCTGACACCAAACTGATACAAACTGACACTAAACCCACTTTTTCCAACTCGTTTAGTAACCAACTATCACATACTTCAGAGCTGGCCCAAAATTCACAACGCCTTCGGTTCAAACCATTAAAAAAACATAAAACACATAGTTACGTTCTATCTGCGGGTCCATTTCTTATGTTACGTGTAGGCCTAGCTGAGGCGACCCCGAATCCCAAGTTTCGGCTCGATCGGTCATTTGGTGTCCGAGCAAAACCCTAATTGGTGCTGAAAATCAACTTTTTTCTATGACTTGCTACGGGGTCCTTGAATGAGCTATCGGACCGAAACGTTGGGGTCTGTCTATATGGGCCGAGACGGTCGCAATGCACCTAGTCTTGTGTCTCTGAGACATTTCTAAATGTCGCCATTTTCGTAATGGTCAAAATGAATTGAAGTCATTGCAAATGTACGAAGCTGTTTCTCGGTCCGAGAACCGTCTAGAGCCACGTAACTCACCACGCACTATCGACCTGAGGTCTAGAACAGGATTCTAAAGTTTCGGAACTCTAGGTCTGACGGTTCTTTAAAAGTTCCAACAAGGTTAACTAATGCAGGCAGTGTATGTCTCTACGCACCCCAATGGGTCCCTCCTTCCAAGCTGTGTGTGTGTGTGATTTAGTTTTCCTTTGAAATTTTATGGGAAAAATGACTGATTTACAGTTCATGGGGGTTGCCTAATCAAATATATGAAGTTTTGGAAAGATCTGACTTTTTTAACCCCTCGAAACAGCCCAAGAGACACCACGGTTGGCACAGGAAGCTATAAGTCAACACATATCCTCATTGGGGTATGCTTTTACAGAATCCTGAGTTTTAAGTCTTTACGTTAAGAACTGACTGATTTACATTTACATTTTACATTTAAGTCATTTAGCAGACGCTCTTATCCAGCATTCACCTTATGACATCCAGTGGAACAGTAGTGCATCTAAATCTTTTAAGGGGGGGGTGAGAGGGATTACTTTATCCTATCCTAGGTATTCCTTAAAGAGGTGGGGTAAGGGAGAAGGTCTCCGGAAATGGTCTGGAGAAGAGAGGAGGGGATAGGGTCAAGCGGGCAGGTTGTTGGGCGGCCGGCCGTCACAAGACGCGAGATTTCATCTGGAGAGAGAGGGGAGAAAGAGGTCAGAGCACAGGGTAGGGCAGTGTGAACAGAACCAGTGGTGTCGTTTGACTTAGCAAACGAGGATCGGATGTCGTCGACCTTCTTTTCAAAATGGTTGACGAAGTCATCTGCAGAGAGGGAGGAGGGGGGGAGGGGGAGGAGGATTCAGGAGGGAGGAGAAGGTTGCAAAGAGCTTCCTAGGGTTAGAGGCAGATGCTTGGAATTTAGAGTGGTAGAAAGTGGCTTTAGCAGCAGAGAGAGAAGAGGAAAATGTAGAGAGGAGGGAGTGAAAGGATGTCAGGTCCGCAGGGAGGTGAGTTTTCCTCCATTTCTGCTCGGCTGCCCGGAGCCCTGTTCTGTGAGCTCGCAATGAGTCGTCGAGCCACGGAGCGGGAGGGGAGGACTGAGCCGGCCTGGAGGATAGGGGACATAGAGAGTCAAAGGATGCAGAAAGGGAGGAGAGGAGGGTTGAGGAGGCAGAATCAGGAGATAGGTTGGAGAAGGTTTGAGCAGAGGGAAGAGATGATAGGTTGGAAGAGGAGAGAGTAGCGGGGGAGAGAGAGCGAAGGTTGGGACGGCGCGATACCATCCGAGTAGGGGCAGTGTGGGAAGTGTTGGATGAGAGTGAGAGGGAAAAGAATACAAGGTAGTGGTCGGAGACTTGGAGGGGAGTTGCAATGAGGTTAGTGGAAGAACAGCATCTAGTAAAGATGAGGTCGAGCGTATTTCCTGCCTTGTGAGTAGGGGGGGAAGGTGAGAGGGTGAGGTCAAAAGAGGAGAGGAGTGGAAAGAAGGAGGCAGAGAGGAATGAGTCAAAGGTAGACGTGGGGAGGTTAAAGTCGCCCAGAACTGTGAGAGGTGAGCCGTCCTCAGGAAAGGAGCTTATCAAGGCATCAAGCTCATTGATGAACTCTCCGAGGAACCTGGAGGGCGATAAATGATAAGGATGTTAAGCTTGAAAGGGCTGGTAACTGTGACAGCATGGAATTCAAAGGAGGCGATAGACAGATGGGTAAGGGGAGAAAGAGAGAATGACCACTTGGGAGAGATGAGGATCCCGGTGCCACCACCCCGCTGACCAGAAGCTCTCGGGTGTGCGAGAACACGTGGGCAGACGAAGAGAGAGCAGTAGGAGTAGCAGTGTTGTCTGTGGTGATCCATGTTTCCGTCAGTGCCAAGAAGTCGAGGGACTGGAGGGAGGCTTAGGCTGAGATGAACTCTGCCTTGTTGGCCGCAGATCGGCAGTTCCAGAGGCTACCGGAGACCTGGAACTCCACATGGGTCGTGCGCGCTGGGACCACCAGATTAGGTGGCCGCGGCCACGCGGTGTGGAGCGTTTGTATGGTCTGTGCAGAGAGGAGAGAACAGGGATAGACAGACACATAGTTGACAGGCTACACAAGAGGCTACGCTAATGCAAAGGAGATTGGAATGACAAGTGGACTACACGTCTCGAGTGTTCAGAAAGTTAAGCTTACGTAGCAAGAATCTTATTGACTAAAATGATTAAAATGATACAGTACTGCTGAAGTAGGCTAGCTGGCAGAGGCTGCGTTGTTGACTATGTAGGCTAGCTGGCAGTGGCTGCGTTGTTGACACTACACTAATCAAGTCGTTCCGTTGAGTGTAATAGTTTCTACTGTGCTGCTATTCGGGGCTAGCTGGCTAGCTAGCAGTGTTGATTACGTTACGTTGCGTTAAAAGAACGACAATAGCTGGCTAGCTAACCTAGGAAATCGCTCTAGACTACACAATTATCTTTGATACAAAGACGGCTATGTAGCTAGCTACGATCAAACAAATCAAGCCGTTGTGCTGTAATGAAATGAAATGAAAAATGTGATACTACCTGTGGAGCGAAGCGAAATGCGACCGGATTGTTGAGTGCGGAAGTTCTAGCTGTTGGCTAGCTAGCAGTGTCTCCTACGTTAAGGACGACAAATAGCTGGCTAGCTAACCTCGGTAAATTAAGATAATCACTCTAAAACTACACACTCTAAACTACACAATTATCTTGGATACGAAGACAGCAAAGACAACTATGTAGCTAGCTAACACTACACTAATCATGTCGTTCAGTTGAGTGTAATAGTTGTGCTGCTAATCGGTAGACGGTGGACTAGCTAACGGTGGACGTTAGCTAGCTGGCTAGCTGCAGGGCAGTGTAGACTGCGTTAGGACGACGAAATACGATAATTACGCAATTATCTATGATACAAAGACGGCTATGTAGCTAGCTAAGAAGAAATTGCTAAGATTAGACAAATCAAACCGTTGTACTATAATGAAATGTAATGAAATGTAATACTACCTGCGGACCGAGTGCAGATGCGACCGCTCGCTCCACACAGAATTGAGGGGAACGGCACCTCAGTACCTCCAGGCTCTGATCAGGCCCTACACCCAAACAAGGCCCGACGCCGTCCGCGATTTACACAGGGTTGAATGCACTATGTCTATCAAACTGCAGGCAGGGTATGGAAAAACACTTTTAGGGTGATTTTAACCACTTCCGGTTGGTCCAGGAAGCTTAGAATCAACACAGGTAGACCTCATACTGGCCTGATGGACTGTTACCAAAGACAGGTTCTTACGGCATTCATAACCCATATAGGCTTAGGGTTGAATTTAGCGGTGAGCAGGCAATGTATTCCTATGGGGAGAGAAGTCAATGCAAACTCTTTGAAGTAAACACCTTCTTTTAACTATTAAGGGTTAATGCTACACGGTCAAGGTTAGGCTTGCACGGATCGGGAGGACCTTAGGAACGTACCTGAGGTCGAATTGTGCTTCTCACCCTAACGGTTCTCTCACTGTCACCCAAAAGCAAATGACATTGAGGGCCAGGCTTCATTTTGGTTCTGCTTTTTTTCAAGGTCACTGCACTCAGAGCGAGCTACGGTCAAGCGGGGCGTCTCGTTGAACTCGGCACAGTCTGGAGACTATGGTGATGCCATTTTTTGTGTTGATTTCAGAATGCCATTTTGGTGATGGTCCCTCTCCGTTTAAACATATTGCTAATGTACAAAAGTCAACTAGCAAGTCAGTGTCCATCAGTCAATTAGATGTCATTCTGACACCAAACTGATACCAATTGACACCAAACCCACTTTTTAGGCTTTGTGTGTCTTTAAGCACCGCACTTTGTCACTCCATCCTTGCTGTGTGTGTGTTTCTGTGTGTGTGTGTGTGTGAGAGAGAGCTTTTCTTTGACATCTGTTGGGAGAAATGACTGACTTACAGTTTATGGGGGTTGCCTAATCACACATATGAAGTTTTGAAAATATCTGACCTTTTTAACCCTTGGAAACTGCCACTGTGACACCATGTAAGGCACTTCCGGTTGGCACAGGAAGCTATAAATAAACTCATATCATGATTGGGGTATGCCTTTACAGAATCCTGAGTTTTAAGTCTTTACGTTAAGAACTGAGTTATTTACGGAGGGTTTAGTGAGTGTGTGTTATTTCAGAAAATCATAGAAAATCACAGAAATCTCGCAGAGCTCCGCAGCACACTTTAAAAAGATTCGTAAGAACACCCTGCAACTGGATCTGTAACAGTTGAAAAAAAAACACCTATCCGTGAACATCACCAATCTGTCGTTGTACGATTTCTCTTAAATGACGATAGATAAATGGCTGGTTCTTTTTTTATTGACACCGGAGGCTCCTTGACTTTGACGTGAAGTGGAAAAATAATTTCTCTATTTTCATTTTGGACCTTTAATCCCAGATAAATGGCCATAACTCAAAAACCGTTGAGGCCTAGACGCCATCTTGTTCGGGGCCAACTGCCCATTATGCCGCCCCTACGCTCACCAAGTTTCGGCTTCTAAATATTTTCAGTTTTCGAGATAAGGCCCCGCCGTGAATCGTGATGTTTTGTCCAATAGCAATATGATTGCTTATGCCCTCTTGTGGGAATTTCCGGGACAGCGGAAAAATGACCAAAATCTTATTATTTTTGTAAAACGGAAACCAAATGTCCGACAAAGTTCATTTGATGACTTCCTGGTAGGTCCGGCCCTGCCGCTCGGCCCGACGCCGTCCGCGAATTTTACAAACGATTTCGGACGTCTAGTAAGGGACCGTACATTTGCAATATGGACTTTCTCACTAACCATACAGCTACTGCCGAAATCTTCCCTTAATGTATGACAGATCAGGAAGGTGGTATCCTTCCTTCATTAAAGATCAGGAAGGTGGTATACTTCCTTTATGAAAGATCAGGAAGGTGGTATCCTTCCTTTATGACAGATCAGGAAGGTGGTATCCTTCCTTCATTAAAGATCAGGAAGGTGGGATCCTTCCTTCATTAAAGATCAGGAAGGTGGTATCCTTCCTTTATGACAGATCAGGAAGGTGGTATCCTTCCTTTATGACAGATCAGGAAGGTGGTATCCTTCCTTCATTAAAGATCAGGAAGGTGGTATCCTTCCTTTATAAAAGATCAGGAAGGTGGTATCCTTCCTTCATTAAAGATCAGGAAGGTGGTATCCTTCCTTCATTAAAGATCAGGAAGGTGGTATCCTTCCTTCATTAAAGATCAGGAAGGTGGTATCCTTCCTTTATGATAGATCAGGAAGGTGGTATCCTTCCTTCATTAAAGATCGGGAAGGTGGTATCCTTCCTTTATGAAAACCCAACTGCATGTTTTCAAGACAAAACAGGAGATGCTGGAGCTGCCAAACCACAAACTAATCCAAGATGTCCCTACTAGATGGAATTCAAGCCATGACACGGTTGAGTGAACCCTTGAGCAGAAAGTTGCGGTGTATTCTACACTGACTGATCAAGCTGTGAGGAAGAATGGCAAAGGTATTGTGAAAATGACATAAGACCAGCAGAGGAAGTTATCAAAGTGTGCAAACCTCTCAAAACAGTCACAACACGGTTATGCACTGAGAGCCTTTCGTCGGTTTCCCTGGTGCTGAAAAACAATGATCCTGAGATCAATGGTGGCATACGATGAAGAGGAACACGGCAGTAAGGGATGTCAAGACGGCTAATCAGAGTTAACCTGGAGCCTAGATATGCTGACCCTGG
The DNA here is from genome assembly GCF_034236695.1 of Oncorhynchus nerka. Lineage (NCBI taxonomy): Eukaryota > Metazoa > Chordata > Actinopteri > Salmoniformes > Salmonidae > Oncorhynchus > Oncorhynchus nerka. Next base: position 67,365,384 of record NC_088403.1, read on the forward strand.
TGTCCAAGACTTCTTACACAGAGCACCTCAAGTCCCTGCTGCACCTGGATGCTGCTGCTCGTCTGACAGTCTACGATGAACTCACAGACTGTGACCAATACAACAGGTTTTGTATTTATTTAGTTAAAATGTGACATTTTTTATTTAATTTAATTAATGATTTAACAATTCATTATAAAGTAATACTTGTAAATGTCATAATAGTGTCTGATTATATATTTTCAACATCAAATCATAATTTTTAAAGCCACTTCAGAGATAGTACATCATCACTTCAGAGATAGTACATGTTATCTCATTTAATGGGTCACAGGAGCCAACCCCTCTCCAGAGACTGTCAGTCGACAGGGGTTCTCCTCCAGAAAATAAGTCTGCCAGGAATTAGCTTTTTTGGGGAAGTTGTTCACGACCCAGGAGCAGGGAACCAAGTCAAAGGTCAAGGTCGTAGAGGAGGATGTGACCTCGTACAGGGAAGTGGACTGTATTCCCCTGGATGCTGATCCACTTACATGGTGGAAGACCAAAGGGTTAATATATCCTCATGTTGCCATGTTAGCAAGGTGCTACCTGGCTGTGCCTGGGACCTCTGTCCCTAGCGAGAGGGTATTCTCACAGCTACGTGGCTGTGCCTGGGACCTCTGTCCCTAGCGAGAGGGTATTCTCACAGCTACGTGGCTGTGCCTGGGACCTCTGTCCCTAGCGAGAGGGTATTCTCACAGCTACCTGGCTGTGCCTGGGACCTCTGTCCCTAGCGAGAGGGTATTCTCACAGCTACGTGGCTGTGCCTGGGACCTCTGTCCCTAGCGAGAGGGTATTCTCACAGCTACGTGGCTGTGCCTGGGACCTCTGTCCCTAGCGAGAGGGTATTCTCACAGCTACCTGGCTGTGCCTGGGACCTCTGTCCCTAGCGAGAGGGTATTCTCACAGCTACCTGGCTGTGCCTGGGACCTCTGTCCCTAGCGAGAGGGTATTCTCACAGCTACGTGGCTGTGCCTGGGACCTCTGTCCCTAGCGAGAGGGTATTCTCACAGCTACCTGGCTGTGCCTGGGACCTCTGTCCCTAGCGAGAGGGTATTCTCACAGCTACCTGGCTGTGCCTGGGACCTCTGTCCCTAGCGAGAGGGCATTCTCACAGCTACCTGGCTGTGCCTGGGACCTCTGTCCCTAGCGAGAGGGTATTCTCACAGCTACCTGGCTGTGCCTGGGACCTCTGTCCCTAGCGAGAGGGTATTCTCACAGCTACCTGGCTGTGCCTGGGACCTCTGTCCCTAGCGAGAGGGTATTCTCACAGCTACCTGGCTGTGCCTGGGACCTCTGTCCCTAGCGAGAGGGTATTCTCACAGCTACCTGGCTGTGCCTGGGACCTCTGTCCCTAGCGAGAGGCTGTTCTCCACAGCGGCTGACATTGTCACAGCTACCTGGCTGTGCCTGGGACCTCTGTCCCTAGCGAGAGGCTGTTCTCCACAGCGGCTGACATTGTCACAGCTACCTGGCTGTGCCTGGGACCTCTGTCCCTAGCGAGAGGCTGTTCTCCACAGCGGCTGACATTGTCACAGCTACCTGGCTGTGCCTGGGACCTCTGTCCCTAGCGAGAGGCTGTTCTCCACAGCGGCTGACATTGTCACAGCTACCTGGCTGTGCCTGGGACCTCTGTCCCTAGCGAGAGGCTGTTCTCCACAGCGGCTGACATTGTCACAGCTACCTGGCTGTGCCTGGGACCTCTGTCCCTAGCGAGAGGCTGTTCTCCACAGCGGCTGACATTGTCACAGCTACCTGGCTGTGCCTGGGACCTCTGTCCCTAGCGAGAGGCTGTTCTCCACAGCGGCTGACATTGTCACAGCTACCTGGCTGTGCCTGGGACCTCTGTCCCTAGCGAGAGGGTATTCTCACAGCTACCTGGCTGTGCCTGGGACCTCTGTCCCTAGCGAGAGGCTGTTCTCCACAGCGGCTGACATTGTCACAGCTACCTGGCTGTGCCTGGGACCTCTGTCCCTAGCGAGAGGCTGTTCTCCACAGCGGCTGACATTGTCACAGCTACCTGGCTGTGCCTGGGACCTCTGTCCCTAGCGAGAGGGTATTCTCACAGCTACCTGGCTGTGCCTGGGACCTCTGTCCCTAGCGAGAGGCTGTTCTCCACAGCGGCTGACATTGTCACAGCTACCTGGCTGTGCCTGGGACCTCTGTCCCTAGCGAGAGGCTGTTCTCCACAGCGGCTGACATTGTCACAGCTACCTGGCTGTGCCTGGGACCTCTGTCCCTAGCGAGAGGGCTGTTCTCACAGCTACCTGGCTGTGCCTGGGACCTCTGTCCCTAGCGAGAGGCTGTTCTCCACAGCGGCTGACATTGTCACAGCTACCTGGCTGTGCCTGGGACCTCTGTCCCTAGCGAGAGGCTGTTCTCCACAGCGGCTGACATTGTCACAGCTACCTGGCTGTGCCTGGGACCTCTGTCCCTAGCGAGAGGCTGTTCTCCACAGCGGCTGACATTGTCACAGCTACCTGGCTGTGCCTGGGACCTCTGTCCCTAGCGAGAGGCTGTTCTCCACAGCGGCTGACATTGTCACAGCTACCTGGCTGTGCCTGGGACCTCTGTCCCTAGCGAGAGGCTGTTCTCCACAGCGGCTGACATTGTCACAGCTACCTGGCTGTGCCTGGGACCTCTGTCCCTAGCGAGAGGCTGTTCTCCACAGCGGCTGACATTGTCACAGCTACCTGGCTGTGCCTGGGACCTCTGTCCCTAGCGAGAGGCTGTTCTCCACAGCGGCTGACATTGTCACAGCTACCTGGCTGTGCCTGGGAACTCTGTCCCTAGCGAGAGGCTGTTCTCCACAGCGGCTGACATTGTCACAGCTACCTGGCTGTGCCTGGGACCTCTGTCCCTAGCGAGAGGCTGTTCTCCAGCAGTCGCTACCTGGCTGACCTGGGATCTGTCCCTACAGCTCCACCTGGCTGGCTGTGCCTGGGACCTCTGTCCCTAGCGAGAGGCTGTTCTCCACAGCGGCTGACATTGTCACAGCTACCTGGCTGTGCCTGGGACCTCTGTCCCTAGCGAGAGGCTGTTCTCCACAGCGGCTGACATTGTCACAGCTACCTGGCTGTGCCTGGGACCTCTGTCCCTAGCGAGAGGCTGTTCTCCACAGCGGCTGACATTGTCACAGCTACCTGGCTGTGCCTGGGACCTCTGTCCCTAGCGAGAGGCTGTTCTCCACAGCGGCTGACATTGTCACAGCTACCTGGCTGTGCCTGGGACCTCTGTCCCTAGCGAGAGGCTGTTCTCCACAGCGGCTGACATTGTCACAGCTACCTGGCTGTGCCTGGGACCTCTGTCCCTAGCGAGAGGCTGTTCTCCACAGCGGCTGACATTGTCACAGCTACCTGGCTGTGCCTGGGACCTCTGTCCCTAGCGAGAGGCTGTTCTCCACAGCGGCTGACATTGTCACAGCTACCTGGCTGTGCCTGGGACCTCTGTCCCTAGCGAGAGGCTGTTCTCCACAGCGGCTGACATTGTCACAGCTACCTGGCTGTGCCTGGGACCTGGCTGTGCCTGGGACCTCTTCCCTAGCGAGAGGCTGTTCTCCACAGCGGCTGACATTGTCACAGCTACCTGGCTGTGCCTGGGACCTCTGTCCCTAGCGAGAGGCTGTTCTCCACAGCGGCTGACATTGTCACAGCTACCTGGCTGTGCCTGGGACCTCTGTCCCTAGCGAGAGGCTGTTCTCCACAGCGGCTGACATTGTCACAGCTACCTGGCTGTGCCTGGGACCTCTGTCCCTAGCGAGAGGCTGTTCTCCACAGCGGCTGACATTGTCACAGCTACCTGGCTGTGCCTGGGACCTCTGTCCCTAGCGAGAGGCTGTTCTCCACAGCGGCTGACATTGTCACAGCTGTTCTCCACAGCGGCATTGCCAGGGACCTCTGTCCCTAGCGAGAGGCTGTTCTCCACAGCGGCTGACATTGTCACAGCTACCTGGCTGTGCCTGGGACCTCTGTCCCTAGCGAGAGGCTGTTCTCCACAGCGGCTGACATTGTCACAGCTACCTGGCTGTGCCTGGGACCTCTGTCCCTAGCGAGAGGCTGTTCTCCACAGCGGCTGACATTGTCACAGCTACCTGGCTGTGCCTGGGACCTCTGTCCCTAGCGAGAGGCTGTTCTCCACAGCGGCTGACATTGTCACAGCTACCTGGCTGTGCCTGGGACCTCTGTCCCTAGCGAGAGGCTGTTCTCCACAGCGGCTGACATTGTCACAGCTACCTGGCTGTGCCTGGGACCTCTGTCCCTAGCGAGAGGCTGTTCTCCACAGCGGCTGACATTGTCACAGCTACCTGGCTGTGCCTGGGACCTCTGTCCCTAGCGAGAGGCTGTTCTCCACAGCGGCTGACATTGTCACAGCTACCTGGCTGTGCCTGGGACCTCTGTCCCTAGCGAGAGGGTGATTCTCACAGCTACCTGGCTGTGCCTGGGACCTCTGTCCCTAGCGAGAGGCTGTTCTCCACAGCGGCTGACATTGTCACAGCTACCTGGCTGTGCCTGGGACCTCTGTCCCTAGCGAGAGGCTGTTCTCCACAGCGGCTGACATTGTCACAGCTACCTGGCTGTGCCTGGGACCTCTGTCCCTAGCGAGAGGGTATTCTCACAGCTACCTGGCTGTGCCTGGGACCTCTGTCCCTAGCGAGAGGGTATTCTCACAGCTACCTGGCTGTGCCTGGGACCTGTCTGTGCCTGGGACCTCTGTCCCTGGCTGTGCCTGGGAGGGTATTCTCACAGCTACCTGGCTGTGCCTGGGACCTCTGTCCCTAGCGAGAGGGTATTCTCACAGCTACCTGGCTGTGCCTGGGACCTCTGTCCCTAGCGAGAGGGTATTCTCACAGCTACCTGGCTGTGCCTGGGACCTCTGTCCCTAGCGAGAGGGTATTCTCACAGCTACCTGGCTGTGCCTGGGACCTCTGTCCCTAGCGAGAGGGTATTCTCACAGCTACCTGGCTGTGCCTGGGACCTCTGTCCCTAGCGAGAGGGTATTCTCACAGCTACCTGGCTGTGCCTGGGACCTCTGTCCCTAGCGAGAGGGTATTGTCACAGCTACCTGGCTGTGCCTGGGACCTCTGTCCCTAGCGAGAGGGTATTCTCACAGCTACCTGGCTGTGCCTGGGACCTCTGTCCCTAGCGAGAGGGTATTCTCACAGCTACCTGGCTGTGCCTGGGACCTCTGTCCCTAGCGAGAGGCTGTTCTCCACAGCGGCTGACATTGTCACAGCTACCTGGCTGTGCCTGGGACCTCTGTCCCTAGCGAGAGGGTATTCTCACAGCTACCTGGCTGTGCCTGGGACCTCTGTCCCTAGCGAGAGGCTGTTCTCCACAGCGGCTGACATTGTCACAGCTACCTGGCTGTGCCTGGGACCTCTGTCCCTAGCGAGAGGCTATTCACACAGCTACCTGGCTGTGCCTGGGACCTCTGTCCCTAGCGAGAGGCTGTTCTCCACAGCGGCTGACATTGTCACAGCTACCTGGCTGTGCCTGGGACCTCTGTCCCTAGCGAGAGGGTATTCTCACAGCTACCTGGCTGTGCCTGGGACCTCTGTCCCTAGCGAGAGGCTGTTCTCCACAGCTGTGCCTGACATTGTCACAGCTACCTGGCTGTGCCTGGGACCTCTGTCCCTAGCGAGAGGGTATTCTCACAGCTACCTGGCTGTGCCTGGGACCTCTGTCCCTAGCGAGAGGCTGTTCTCCAGCAGCGGCTGACATTGTCACAGCTACCTGGCTGTGCCTGGGACCTCTGTCCCTAGCGAGAGGGTATTCTCACAGCTACCTGGCTGTGCCTGGGACCTCTGTCCCTAGCGAGAGGCTGTTCTCCACAGCGGCTGACATTGTCACAGCTACCTGGCTGTGCCTGGGACCTCTGTCCCTAGCGAGAGGGTATTCTCACAGCTACCTGGCTGTGCCTGGGACCTCTGTCCCTAGCGAGAGGCTGTTCTCCACAGCGGCTGACATTGTCACAGCTACCTGGCTGTGCCTGGGACCTCTGTCCCTAGCGAGAGGGTATTCTCACAGCTACCTGGCTGTGCCTGGGACCTCTGTCCCTAGCGAGAGGCTGTTCTCCACAGCGCCTGGGACTGACATTGTCACAGCTACCTGGCTGTGCCTGGGACCTCTGTCCCTAGCGAGAGGCTGTTCTCCACAGCGGCTGACATTGTCACAGCTACCTGGCTGTGCCTGGGACCTCTGTCCCTAGCGAGAGGGTATTCTCACAGCTACCTGGCTGTGCCTGGGACCTCTGTCCCTAGCGAGAGGCTGTTCTCCACAGCGGCTGACATTGTCACAGCTACCTGGCTGTGCCTGGGACCTCTGTCCCTAGCGAGAGGCTGTTCTCCACAGCGGCTGACATTGTCACAGCTACCTGGCTGTGCCTGGGACCTCTGTCCCTAGCGATAGGCTGTTCTCCACAGCGGCTGACATTGTCACAGCTACCTGGCTGTGCCTGGGACCTCTGTCCCTAGCGAGAGGGTATTCTCACAGCTACCTGGCTGTGCCTGGGACCTCTGTCCCTAGCGAGAGGGTATTCTCACAGCTACCTGGCTGTGCCTGGGACCTCTGTCCCTAGCGAGAGGGTATTCTCACAGCTACCTGGCTGTGCCTGGGACCTCTGTCCCTAGCGAGAGGGTATTCTCACAGCTACCTGGCTGTGCCTGGGACCTCTGTCCCTAGCGAGAGGGTATTCTCACAGCTACCTGGCTGTGCCTGGGACCTCTGTCCCTAGCGAGAGGGTATTCTCACAGCTACCTGGCTGTGCCTGGGACCTCTGTCCCTAGCGAGAGGGTATTCCCTAGCGAGAGGAGTCACAGCTACCTGGCTGTGCCTGGGACCTCTGTCCCTAGCGAGAGGGTATTCTCACAGCTACCTGGCTGTGCCTGGGACCTCTGTCCCTAGCGAGAGGGTATTCTCACAGCTACCTGGCTGTGCCTGGGACCTCTGTCCCTAGCGAGAGGGTATTCTCACAGCTACCTGGCTGTGCCTGGGACCTCTGTCCCTAGCGAGAGGGTATTCTCACAGCTACCTGGCTGTGCCTGGGACCTCTGTCCCTAGCGAGAGGGTATTCTCACAGCTACCTGGCTGTGCCTGGGACCTCTGTCCCTAGCGAGAGGGTATTCTCACAGCTACCTGGCTGTGCCTGGGACCTCTGTCCCTAGCGAGAGGGTATTCTCACAGCTACCTGGCTGTGCCTGGGACCTCTGTCCCTAGCGGGAGGGTATTCTCACAGCTACCTGGCTGTGCCTGGGACCTCTGTCCCTAGCGAGAGGGTATTGTCACAGCTACCTGGCTGTGCCTGGGACCTCTGTCCCTAGCGAGAGGGTATTGTCACAGCTACCTGGCTGTGCCTGGGACCTCTGTCCCTAGCGAGAGGGTATTCTCACAGCTACCTGGCTGTGCCTGGGACCTCTGTCCCTAGCGAGAGGGTATTCTCACAGCTACCTGGCTGTGCCTGGGACCTCTGTCCCTAGCGAGAGGGTATTCTCACAGCTACCTGGCTGTGCCTGGGACCTCTGTCCCTAGCGAGAGGGTATTCTCACAGCTACCTGGCTGTGCCTGGGACCTCTGTCCCTAGCGAGAGGGTATTCTCACAGCTACCTGGCTGTGCCTGGGACCTCTGTCCCTAGCGAGAGGGTATTCTCACAGCTACCTGGCTGTGCCTGGGACCTCTGTCCCTAGCGAGAGGGTATTGTCACAGCTACCTGGCTGTGCCTGGGACCTCTGTCCCTAGCGAGAGGGTATTGTCACAGCTACCTGGCTGTGCCTGGGACCTCTGTCCCTAGCGAGAGGGTATTCTCACAGCTACCTGGCTGTGCCTGGGACCTCTGTCCCTAGCGAGAGGGTATTTTCACAGCTACCTGGCTGTGCCTGGGACCTCTGTCCCTAGCGAGAGGGTATTCTCACAGCTACCTGGCTGTGCCTGGGACCTCTGTCCCTAGCGAGAGGGTATTCTCACAGCTGATCTTCTGAAAAGAAGAACATGAAAACATGTACATGTGTATATATTTCTTTTTTAATCAAGTAACCAGTCTCAAGTGGTCCTATTTAATTAAGTGAATTAATTTGATATCTACTGCTGGACTCTCTTGTTGAAGTTACATGACCGTGACATCACTTTATCGTATCGTACCGAACCGTGACATCACTGTATCGTATCGTATCGAACCGTGACATCACTGTATCGTATCGTATCGAACCGTGACATCACTGTATCGTACCGAACCGTGACATCACTTTATCGTATCGTATCGAACCGTGACATCACTATATCGTATCGTATCGAACCGTGACATCACTGTATCGTATCGAACCGTGACATCACTGTATCGTATCGTATCGAACCGTGACATCACTGTATCGTATCGTATCGAACCGTGACATCACTGTATCGTATCGTATCGAACCGTGACATCACTGTATCGTATCGTATCGAACCGTGACATCACTGTATCGTATCGTATCGAACCGTGACATCACTGTATCGTATCGTACCGAACCGTGACATCACTGTATCGTATCGTATCGAACCGTGACATCACTGTATCGTACCGAACTGTGACATCACTGTATCGTACCGAACCGTGACATCACTGTATCGTATCGTATCGAACCGTGACATCACTGTATCGTATCGTACCGAACCGTGACATCACTGTATCGTATCGTATCGAACCGTGACATCACTGTATCGTACCGAACTGTGACATCACTGTATCGTACCGAACCGTGACATCACTGTATCGTATCGTATCGAACCGTGACATCACTGTATCGTACCGAACCGTGACATCACTGTATCGTATCGTACCGAACCGTGACATCACTGTATCGTATCGTACCGAACCGTGACATCACTGTATCGTATCGTACCGAACCGTGACATCACTGTAACATATCGTTCCGAACCGTGACATCACTGTATCGTACCGAACCGTGACATCACTTTATCGTATCGTACCGAACCGTGACATCACTGTAACATATCGTACACTATGTAGGGAGTAGGGCCCTGGTCATAGGGAGTTCACTCTATAGGGAATAGGGCCCTGGTCAAAGGGAGTTCACTATGTAGGGAATAGGGCTCTGGTCAAAGGGAGTTCATTATGTAGGGAATAGGGCCCTGGTCTAAGGGAGTTCATTATGTAGGGAATAGGGCCCTGGTCTAAGGGAGTTCATTATGTAGGGAATAGGGCTCTGGTCAAAGGGAGTTCATTATGTAGGGAATATGGCTCTGGTCAAAGGGAGTTCATTATGTAGGGAATAGGGCCCTGGTCTAAGGGAGTTCATTATGTAGGGAATAGGGCCCTGGCCAAAGGGAGTTCATTATGTAGGGAATAGGGCCCTGGTCAAAGGGAGTTCATTATGTAGGGAATAGGGCCCTGGTCAAAGGGAGTTCATTATGTAGGGAATAGGGCCCTGTTCAAAGGGAGTTCATTATGTAGGGAATAGGGCCCTGGTCTAAGGGAGTTCATTATGTAGGGAATAGGGCCCTGGTCTAAGGGAGTTCATTATGTAGGGAATAGGGCCCTGGTCAAAGGGAGTTCATTATGTAGGGAATAGGGCCCTGGTCTAAGGGAGTTCATTATGTAGGGAATAGGGCTCTGGTCTAAGGGAGTTCATTATGTAGGGAATAGGGCCCTGGTCAAAGGGAGTTCATTATGTAGGGAATAGGTCCCTGGTCTAAGGGAGTTCATTATGTAGGGAATAGGGCTCTGGTCTAAGGGAGTTCATTATGTAGGGAATAGGGCCCTGGTCTAAGGGAGTTCACTATGTAGTGAATAGACACAACCATGTCTTTCTCTCTCTCATGCGTGTGAACACACCAGCCAGGTCGCTCGTGGGCCAAATTCAACGTCTATCCAGGTAAACAGGACGTTTAGATATGACTTCAAAAGCTGCCTCTAGAGGCAGTGGCGAGTGCTATTACCATCAAGTAGACTTGTGTTTTGCCTGGGCATTGTGGGCCGGGATGGCAGGTCGCCTGTTTCATTCTTCTTTTGGTTTTAACCCTATCGGATTGAATGCTTCAACATTAATGTTTATTGACAAACGTTTGATTCTGCAGTGAGACTGTGAGAGTTTGTTGTTACTCTCTGAGACTAAGCCAATGTTGTTTCCTGGTTGAGATGGCAGGACCTCAGCCTTGCCCACCGTAGCTTGGTTTATCTAGACAAGCCGACCAGAATAACGAGAGTAACATTTAGATACAATGTCTGATAGTGACTTCTTGGCTTGTCTCTGAACTGTGCGATGAATATTTTTCAGCAGAGAAAGATTCCATTCTCTCTGTTTCTCTGTGTGTGTGTGTGTGTGTGTGTGTGTGTGTGTGTGTGTGTGTGTGTGTGTGTGTGTGTGTGTGTGTG
>NC_088403.1:67378267-67383267 GCF_034236695.1 Oncorhynchus nerka
CTGTGTCTGACCCCAGTCACCAACACACAACACTTTTATTCAGGAATACACTCAATCACTCAGACACACACACACACACACACACACACACACACACACACACACACATACACACACACATACAGATACACACAGGCATAACAAATCATTGTGGTTGTGTGTGCTGTGTGGTTATATCCCTCCACCCGTAGCCCCCAGCTATCCCTCCGCCCGTAGCCCCCAGCTATCCCTCCACCCGTAGCCCCCAGCTATCCCTCCACCCGTAGCCCCCAGCTATCCCTCCACCCGTAGCCCCCAGTTATCCCTCCGCCCGTAGCCCCCAGTTATCCCTCCGCCCGTAGCCCCCAGCTATCCCTCCGCCCGTAGCCCCCAGCTATCCCTCCGCCCGTAGCCCCCAGTTATCCCTCCACCCGTAGCCCCCAGCTATCCCTCCACCCGTAGCCCCCAGTTATCCCTCCACCCGTAGCCCCCAGCTATCCCTCCACGCGTAGCCCCCAGCTATCCCTCCACGCGTAGCCCCCAGCTATCCCTCCACGCGTAGCCCCCAGCTATCCCTCCACGCGTAGCCCCCAGCTATCCCTCCACGCGTAGCCCCCAGTTATCCCTCCACCCGTAGCCCCCAGTTATCCCTCCACCCGTAGCCCCCAGTTATCCCTCCACCCGTAGCCCCCAGTTATCCCTCCACCCGTAGCCCCCAGTTATCCCTCCACCCGTAGCCCCCAGCTATCCCTCCACCCGTAGCCCCCAGTTATCCCTCCACCCGTAGCCCCCAGTTATCCCTCCACCCGTAGCCCCCAGTTATCCCTCCACCCGTAGCCCCAGCTATCCCTCCACCCGTAGCCCCCAGCTATCCCTCCACCCGTAGCCCCCAGCTATCCCTCCACCCGTAGCCCACAGCTATCCTTCACCCGTAGCCCCCAGCTATCCCTCCGCCCGTAGCCCCCAGTTATCCCTCCACCCGTAGCCCACAGCTATCCTTCACCCGTAGCCCCCAGTTATCCCTCCACCCGTAGCCCACAGCTATCCTTCACCCGTAGCCCCCAGTTATCCCTCCACCCGTAGCCCCCACTTATCCCTCCACCCGTAGCCCACAGCTATCCTTCACCCGTAGCCCCCAGTATCCCTCCACCCGTATCCCCAGTTATCCTCCACCCGTATCCCCAGATATCCCTCCGCCTGTAGCCCCAGCTATCCCTCCACCCGTAGCCCACAGCTATCCTTCACCCGTAGCCCCCAGTTATCCCTGCACCAATAGCCCCAGCTATCCTCCACCCATATCCCCCAGATATCCCTCTGTCTGTAGCCCCCAGCTATCCCTCCACCCGTAGCCCCCAGCTATCCCTCCACCCATAGCCCCCAGCTATCCCTCGCCCCGTAACCTCCAGCTATCCCTCCACCTGTAGCTCCAGCTATCTTTCCACCCATAACCCCCAGCTATCCCTCTATCCGTAGCCTCCAGCTATCCCTCCACCCATAGCCCCCAGCTATCCCTCCACCCGTAACCCTCTCTCTACTTCTCTCTCTCTCTCCCCCTCTCCATACATCCCTCCATCTTTCTCTCTGTCTATCTCTTTGTCCATCTATCTTCCTCCACAACATTATTTTTCAAACACGTTTCCATTTAGAATCAGTCGGTATATATCCAAAGGTGTGAAGAAGTGTGTAGTCTTTTCCTTCTTCACTCACTATGTTGAGTCTCTGGTCAGAGGTTCAAAGTGATTTCACTAAATGTTGACTAAGAAAATGGACTTGACCTCACAGAACAATGCACTGCATGAATCCCAAATGGTCCCCTAATCCCTACACAGTGCACTATGGGATCTGGTTAAAAGTAGTGCACTGTAAATATAACAGGATGCTATTTGGGATGCAAGCCAAGGAAGTGGAGACTGGATGTGAAAAGAAATGACCCTTTCTCCTTCATCCATACGGACAGCAGATGAAGAATTGCCACATGTCTATAGACGACTTGCTAAGCCTTGAACAAATACTTCACTCCTCGTGGTTATTGTTTTTGGTTGAATTTCCTTGTCTACTGTTATGGAATGATTTATTATTCATTATTTATGCGGAGGGCAACAGAACACCTGGAGAGTTATCAATGGCAATTAGTGTCATGTTTATTAATCCCGTAAAGGGATTTTTGATTTTGTTTATAATTCATTTATAATTATTTATTTTAATTTTCAGTTGCCAACTGACGATTAATCCATTCATTAATTCTGGTGAATTCTGTGTCTTTGTAGTTGTTTAGTTTAAACAAATGATCACATTACATATACTATTATAAACAATTGACCAGATAAATCTCCTTGTCCTAACCATAGCAATAGCAAGGCTTCCCTGGAAAGACTTATTTAGTTTGATACCGGATGATACAGGTTGATACAGGATGATACAGGTTTATACAGGATGATACAGGATGATACAGGATGATAAAGGATGATACATGATGATACAGGTTGATACAGGATGATACAGGTTGATACAGGATGATACAGGTTGATACAGGATGATAAAGGATGATACAGGATGATACATGATGATACAGGTTGATACAGGATGATACAGGTTGATACAGGATGATACAGGATGATACAGGATGATACAGGTTTATACAGGATGATACAGGTTTATACAGGATGATACAGGATGATACAGGTTTATACAGGATGATACAGGTTTATACAGGTTGATACAGGATGATACAGGTTAATACAGGATGATACAGGTTTATACAGGTTGATACAGGATGATACAGGTTTATACCAGATAATACAGGTTGATACAGGTTTATACATGATGATACAGGATACTACAGGATGATACAGGATGATACAGGTTGATACAGGATTATACATGATGATACAGGTTGATACAGGATGATACAGGTTTATACCAGATAATACAGGTTGATACAGGTTTATACAGGGTGATACAGGTTTATACCAGATGATACAGGATGATACATGATGATACAGGTTGATACAGGATGATACAGGTTTATACCAGATGATACAGGATGATACATGATGATACAGGATGATACAGGTTTATACAGGTTGATACAGGTTGATACAGGATGATACAGGTTGATACAGGATGATACCGGTTGATACAGGATGATACAGGATACTACAGGATAATACAGGATGATACAGGATGATACAGGATGATACAGGTTTATACAGGATAATACAGGATGATACGGGATGATACGGGATGATACATGATGATACAGGTTGATACAGGATGATACAGGTTGATACAGGATGATACAGGATACTACAGGATGATACAGGTTGATACAGGATGATACAGGATACTACAGGATGATACAGGTTGATACAGGATGATACAGGTTGATACAGGATGATACAGGATACTACAGGATGATACAGGATGATACAGGTTTATAAAGGTTTATACAGGTTGATACAGGATGATACAGGTTGATACAGGATGATACAGGATACTACAGGATGATACAGGATGATACAGGATGATACAGGTTTTTAAAGGTTTATACAGGTTGATACAGGATGATACATGATGATACAGGATGATACAGGATAATACAGGATGATACAGGATGATACAGGATGATACGGGATGATACGGGATGATACATGATGATACAGGTTGATACAGGATGATACAGGTTGATACAGGATGATACAGGATGATACATGATGATACAGGATGATACAGGTTGATACAGGTTTATACAGGATGATACAGGATGATACAGGATGATACAGGTTGATACAGGTTGATACAGGATGATACAGGATGATACAGGATGATACAGGTTGATACAGGATGATACATGATGATACAGGTTGATACAGGATGATACAGGATGATACAGGTTGATACAGGATGATACAGGATGATACAGGATGATACAGGTTGATACAGGATGATACATGATGATACAGGATGATACAGGATGATACAGGATGATACAGGTTGATACAGGATTATACAGGATGATACAGGATGATACAGGTTGATACAGGATGATACAGGATGATACAGGATTATACAGGATGATACATCTACATAAACCATGACTAGACCTGGTGTCAGTAATTAGTTATACTTTTCCCATTCGTTACGTCTCTTTTGTCGTGGTTTGCAGCAACACTGACAATTCAGTTGACATGACAACTGAGTTCCAAAGAGAACGATGTGACGATGTGCAATACATTACATCACATCACAATACATTATTTCACATTTCATTACATCACAATGCATTAAATTACATCACAATACATTACATCACAGGACATTACATCACAATACATTACATTACATCACAAAACATTTAATTACAGTATATTACATCACAAAACATCATTACATCACAATACATTACATTACATCACAAATACATTACATCACAATACATTACATCACAATACATTACATTACAATAGATTACATTACAGTACAGTATATTACATCACAATACATTACATTACAGTACATCACAATACATTACACCACAATAAATTACATTACAATAGATTACAATAGATTACATTACATCACAATACATTACATTACAGTACATTACAATACATTACATCACAATACATTACAGTACAATAGAATACATGTCATTACATTCAGTTAGTTGCATGAAATAACATTTCTATCTCTTAAGATGCAATGCAACTGAGTTGCAGGACATTTTTGCCGGGAGACACACGAAGCAGATGCAACTGAATCATGTGACATCGGCTCCAGTCTAAATAGGACCACCGTTCGGTATTAAAGCCTATGTATTACAGGTAATAAATATATCATTAAATGAAAGAAATACACTATTTAGAAGACAACTACTCATTCAAGGGTTTTTCATTATTGTTTTACTATTTTCTACATTATAGTGAAGACATCAAAACTATGAAATAACACATATTGAATCATGTATTAACCAAAAAAGGGTTCAATATATATTTTATATTTGAGATTATTCAATTTAGCCT
>NC_088403.1:67388267-67393267 GCF_034236695.1 Oncorhynchus nerka
AGGGTGTAGTGAAATGCTTGTGTTCCTAGCTCCAACAGTGCAGTAGTATCTAACTAAATGCTTGTGTTCCTAGCTCCAACAGTGCAGTAGTATCTAACTAAATGCTTGTGTTCCTAGCTCCAACAGTGCAGTAGTATCTAACTAAATGCTTGTGTTCCTAGCTCCAACAGTGCAGTACTATCTAACTAAATGCTTGTGTTCCTAGCTCCAACAGTGCAGTAGTATCTAACTAAATGCTTGTGTTCCTAGCTCCAACAGTGCAGTAGTATCTAACTAAATGCTTGTGTTCCTAGCTCCAACAGTGCAGTACTATCTAACTAAATGCTTGTGTTCCTAGCTCCAACAGTGCAGTACTATCTAACTAAATGCTTGTGTTCCTAGCTCCAACAGTGCAGTACTATCTAACTAAATGCTTGTGTTCCTAGCTCCAACAGTGCAGTAGTATCTAACTAAATGCTTGTGTTCCTAGCTCCAACAGTGCAGTAATATCTAACTAAATGCTTGTGTTCCTAGCTCCAACAGTGCAGTACTATCTAACTAAATGCTTGTGTTCCTAGCTCCAACAGTGCAGTAATGTCTAACAATTCACAACAATACACACAAATCTAAAAGTAAAATAATGGAATAAAGAAATATAGAAATATTACATCGAGCAATGTTGGAGTGGCATTCACTAAAATACAGTAGAATAGAATACAGTATGTACATATGAGATGAGTAAAGCAGTATGTAAACATGATTAAAGTGACCAGTGATTCCATGTCTTTGTATATAGGTTAGCAGCCTCTAAGGTGCAGGGTTGAGTAACTGGGTGGTAGCCGGCTAGTGATGGCTATTTAACAGTCTGATGGCCTTGAGATAGAAGCTGTTTTTTCAGTCTCTCGGTCTCAGCTTTGATGCACCTGTACTGACCTCGCCTTCTGGATGATAGCAGGGGAAACAGGCAGTGGCTCGGGTGGTTAATGTCCTTGATGATCTTCTTGGAGCTTTTCAACTTCTCCATTGTGGTCCCGTCGATGTGGATAGGGGGGTGCTCCTCTGCTGTTTCCAGAAGTCCACGATCAGCTCCTTCATTTTGTTGGTGTTGAGGGAGAGGTTATAATCCTGGTACCTCTCTGCCAGGGCTCTCACCTCCTCCCTGTAGGCCGTCTCGTCGTTGTTGGTAATCAAGCCCACTACTGTAGTGTCGTCCGCAAACTTGATGATAGAGATGGAGGCGTGCATGGCAACGCAGTCGTGGGTGAACAGGGAGTACAGGAGGGGGCTGAGCACACACCCCTGGGGGGCCCCTGTGTTGAGGATCAACAAATAAGACTCTCCTTCTGTACAGCAGGCGGTACCGACGCACCAACTCCGATCCAACAGGTCCCAGACGTGCTCAATGGGATTGAGATCTGTTCTCTCTGCTACCACACGGCAAGCGGTACCGACGCACCAAGTCTGGAACCAACAGGACCCTGAACAGCTTCTACATAAAATGGTAGACATCAGCTCAGCAAAAAAAAAGAAACGTCCTCTCACTGTCAACTACATTTATTTTCAGTAAACTTAACATGTGTAAATATTTGTATGAATGATAACAAGATTCAACAACTACACTGAACAAGTTCCACAGACATGTGACTAACAGAAATCCAATAATGTGTCCCTGAACAAAGGGGGGGGGGGGGTCAAGATCAAGAGTAACAGTCCGTATCTGGTGTGGCCACCAGCTGCATTAAGTACTGCAGTGCATCTCCTCCTCATGGACTGCATCAGATTTGCCAGTTCTTGCTGTGAGATGTTACCCCACTCTTCCACCAAGGCACCTGCAAGTTCCCGGACATTTCTGGGGGGGAATGGCACTAGCCCTCACCCTCCGATCCAACAGGTCCCAGACGTGCTCAATGGGATTGAGATCCGGGCACTTCGCTGGCCATGGCAGAACACTGACATTCCTGTCTTGCCGGAAATCACTCACAGAACGAGCAGTATGTCTGGTGGCGTTGTCATGCTGGAGGGTCATGTCAGGATGAGCCTGCAGGAAGGGTACCACATGAGGGAGGAGGATGTCTTCCCTGTTATGCACAGGGTTGAGATTGCCTGCAATGACAACAAGCTCAGTCCGATGATGCTGTGACACACCGTCCCAGACCATGATGGACCCTCCACCTCCAAATCGATCCCGCTCCAGAGTACAGGCCTCGGTGTAACGCTCATTCTTTCGATGATAAATGCAAATCCAACCATCACCCCTGGTGAGACAAAACTGCAACTTGTCAGTGAAGAGCACTTTTTGCCAGAGCGACCCTGCCTCACACAGGAAGCGGCGCAGGTCCTAATCCAGGCACTTGTCATCTCCCGTCTGGATTACTGCAACTCGCTGTTGGCTGGGCTCCCTGCCTGTGCCATTAAACCCCTACAACTCATCCAGAACGCCGCAGCCCGTCTGGTGTTCAACCTTCCCAAGTTCTCTCACGTCACCCCGCTCCTCCGCTCTCTCCACTGGCTTCCAGTTGAAGCTCGCATCCGCTACAAGACCATGGTGCTTGCCTACGGAGCTGTGAGGGGAACGGCACCTCACTACCTCCAGGCTCTGATCAGGCCCTACACCCAAACAAGGGCACTGCGTTCATCCACCTCTGGCCTGCTCGCCTCCCTACCACTGAGGAAGTACAGTTCCCGCTCAGCCCAGTCAAAACTGTTCGCTGCTCTGGCCCCCCAATGGAGGAACAAACTCCCTCACGACGCCAGGACAGCGGAGTCAATCACCACCTTCCGGAGACACCTGAAACCCCACCTCTTTAAGGAATACCTAGGATAGGATAAAGTAATCCTTCTCCCCTCCCCTTAAAAGACCTAGATGCACTATTGTAAAGTGGCTGTTCCACTGGATGTCATAAGGTGAAAGCACCAATTTGTAAGTCGCTCTGGATAAGAGCGTCTGCTAAATGACTTAAATGTAAATGTTAAATGTTGTCTGGTCCAGCGACGGTGGATTTGTGCCCATAGGCGACGATGTTGCCGGTGAGGACCTGCCTTACAACAGGCCTACAAGCCCTCAGTCCAGCCTCTCTCAGCCTATTGCGGACAGTCTGAGCACTGATGGAGGGATTGTGCGTTCCTGGTGTCACTCAGGCAGCTGTTGTTGCCATCCTGTACCTGTCCTGCAGGTGTGATGTTCGGGTGTACCGATCCTGTGCAGGTGTTGTTACACGTGGTCTGCCACTGCGAGGACGATCAGCTGTCCACTCTGTCTCTCTGTAGCGCTGTCTTAGGCGTCTCACAGTACGGACATTGCAATTTATTGCCCTGGCCAGATCTACAGTCCTCATGCCTCCTTGCAGCATGCTTAAGGCACGTTCACACAGATGAGCAGGGACCCTGGGTCAGTAGAAAGGCCTCTTTAGTGTCTTAAGTTTTCATAACTGTGACCTTAATTGCCTACCGTCTGTAAGCTGTTAGTGTCTTAACGACCATTCCACAGGTGCATGTTCATTAACTGTTTATGGTACATTGAACAAGCAGGGAAACAGTGTTTAAACCCTTTACAATGAAGATCTGTGAAGTTATTTGGATTTTTACGAATTATCTTAGAAAGACAGGGTCCTGAAAAAGGGACACATTTTTTTTACTGAGTTTATATTGGCAGAGCAGGGCTCAACAATCAGGTACATTTGGCAGTGGCCCACCTAAACAGAGAACATCCATGGTCATCCCTACTGCCTCTGATCTGGAGGACTCACTAAACAGAGAACATAACTGGTCATCCCTACTGCCTCTGATGTGGAGGACTCACTAAACAGAGAACATCCCTGGTCATCCCTACTGCCTCTGATCTGGAGGACTCACTAAACAGAGAACATCCCTGGTCATCCCTACTGCCTCTGATCTGGAGGACTCACTAAACAGAGAACAGGGGATGGTCTCTTGGTAACAGTCTCTAAGGGGATGCTCTACTGTAAACAGTCACTAATGGGATGATCTCTTGTAAACAGTCACTAAGGGGATGCTCTACTGTAAACAGTCACTAAGGGGATGCTCTACTGTAAACAGTCACTAAGGGGATGCTCTACTGTAAACAGTCACTAAGGGGATGCTCTACTGTAAACAGTCACTAAGGGGATGCTCTCTTGTAAACAGTCACTAAGGGGATGCTCTACTGTAAACAGTCACTAAGGGGATGCTCTCTTGTAAACAGTCACTAAGGGGATGCTCTACTGTAAACAGTCACTAAGGGGATGCTCTACTGTAAACAGTCACTAAGGGGATGCTCTCTTGTAAACAGTCACTAAGGGGATGCTCTAATGTAAACAGTCACTAAGGGGATGCTCTACTGTAAACAGTCACTAAGGGGATGCTCTACTGTAAACAGTCACTAAGGGGATGCTCTCTTGTAAACAGTCACTAAGGGGATGCTCTACTGTAAACAGTCACTAAGGGGATGCTCTCTTGTAAACAGTCACTAAGGGGATGCTCTCTTGTAAACAGTCACTAAGGGGATGCTCTCTTGTAAACAGTCACTAAGGGGATGCTCTACTGTAAACAGTCACTAAGGGGATGCTCTACTGTAAACAGTCACTAAGGGGATGCTCTCTTGTAAACAGTCACTAAGGGGATGCTCTACTGTAAACAGTCACTAAGGGGATGCTCTACTGTAAACAGTCACTAAGGGGATGCTCTCTTGTAAACAGTCACTAAGGGGATGCTCTAATGTAAACAGTCACTAAGGGGATGCTCTACTGTAAACAGTCACTAAGGGGATGCTCTACTGTAAACAGTCACTAAGGGGATGCTCTCTTGTAAACAGTCACTAAGGGGATGCTCTACTGTAAACAGTCACTAAGGGGATGCTCTCTTGTAAACAGTCACTAAGGGGATGCTCTCTTGTAAACAGTCACTAAGGGGATGCTCTCTTGTAAACAGTCACTAAGGGGATGCTCTACTGTAAACAGTCACTAAGGGGATGCTCTACTGTAAACAGTCACTAAGGGGATGCTCTCTTGTAAACAGTCACTAAG
>NC_088403.1:67405767-67498267 GCF_034236695.1 Oncorhynchus nerka
GGAGAGCGAGGGGAGAGAGAGAGACAGAGAGACTGAGAGACTGAGAGAGAAACAGACTGATCCTCTAGAGCCAGATTGGGAAACTGTCAACTCTCCCGACGACAACAGGGTTTTCCTGGAATCTGCCTGTTTTCGACGATATTTGTAGAAAGACCAGAGCTTTTTAAACAACTGGGCAGATGGTTGTGGTCTAGTCCAGTCTACATGCTGTGATGCAGATTACACTGGTTCAGTGTGTGTGTGTGTGTGTGTGTGTGTGTGTGTGTGTGTGTGTGTGTGTGTGTGTGTGTGTGTGTGTGTGTGTGTGTGTGTGTACCCAAGTGTATTCATCTTTGAGGGTACAAGACAGAGTGAGTTACTGTCAGACAAATGAGATGATGCTGAACGCGGCTAAAATCCATCAAACACTGGCAGAGACATACCAGAGACATACCGGAGACATACCAGAGATATACCAGAGATATACCAGAGACATACCAGAGACATACCAGAGATATATCAGAGACATATCAGAGATATATTAGAGACATACCAGAGACATATCAAAGACAAACTAGAGATATATCAGAGACATACCAGAGATATATCAGAGACATACCAGAGTCATATCAGACACATACCAGAGACATATCAGAGACATACCAGAGATATACTAGAGACATATCAGACACATACCAGAGACATACCAGAGACATATCAGACACATACCAGAGATTATCAGAGACATACCAGATACATATCAGAGATATATTAGAGACATATCAGACACATACCAGAAACATACCAGAGATATACTAGAGACATATCAGAGACATACCAGAGACATACCAGAGACATATCAGAGACATACCAGAGACATATCAGAGACATATCAGAGACATACCAGAGACATACCAGAGACATACCAGAGATATATCAGAGACATACCAGAGTCATATCAGAGACATACCAGAGATATACTAGAGATATACCTTCTCTCCCAGAGACATACCAGAGACATACCAGAGATATACCTTCTCTACCAGAGACATACCAGAGACATACCAGAGATATACCAGAGACATACCAGAGATATATCAGAGACATATCAGAGACATACCAGATACATACCAGAGACATACCAGAGACATACCAGAAACATACCAGAGACATACCAGAGACATACCAGAGACATACCAGAGATATACATTCTCTACCAGAGACATACCAGAGACATACCAGAGATATACTAGAGTCATATCAGAGACATATCAGAGACATACCAGAGACATATCAGAGACATATCAGAGACATATCAGAGATATATTAGAGACACATCAGACAGATACCAGATACATACCAGAGACATACCAGAGACATACCAGAAACATACCAGAGACATACCAGAGACATACCAGAAACATACCAGAGACATACCAGAGACATACCAGAGATATACCTTCTCTAACAGAGACATACCAGAGACATACCAGAGACACATCAGAGACATACCAGAGAAATACCAGAGACATACCAGAGACACATCAGAGACATACCAGAGATATACCAGAGACATACCAGAGACATACCAGAGACATATCAGAGACATACCAGAGACATACCAGAGACATACCAGAGACATACCAGAGATATACCAGAGACATATCAGAGATATACCAGAGACATACCAGAGATATACCTTCTCTACCAGACACATACCAGAGATATACCTTCTCTACCAGAGACATTTCAGAGATATATCAGAGATATACCTTCTCTACCAGAGACATACCAGAGATATACCTTCTCTATCAGAGACATACCAGAGACATACCAGAGACATTCCAGATATATACCAGAGATATACCAGAGACATACCAGAGATATACCAGAGACATATCAGAGACATAACAGAGACATACCAGAAGCATACCAGAGATATACCTTCTCTACCAGAGACATACCAGAGATATCAAAATCAAATCAAATCAAATCAAATGTATTTATATAGCCCTTCGTACATCAGCTGATATCTCAAAGTGTTGTACAGAAACCCAGCCTAAAACCCCAAACAGCAAGCAATGCAGGTGTAGAAGCACGGTGGCTAGGAAAAACTCCCTAGAAAGGCCAAAACCTAGGAAGAAACCTAGAGAGGAACCAGGCTATGTGGGGTGGCCAGTCCTCTTCTGGCTGTGCCGGGTGGAGATTATAACAGAACATGGCCAAGATGTTCAAATGTTCATAAATGACCAGCATGGTCGAATAATAATAAGGCAGAACAGTTGAAACTGGAGCAGCAGCACAGTCAGGTGGACTGGGGAAAGCAAGGAGTCATCATGTCAGAGATATACCAGAGACATACCAGAGACATACCAGAAACATACCAGAGACATACCAGAGATATACCAGAGATATCAGAGACATACCAGAGAGATATCAGAGACATACCAGAGATATACCAGAGACATATCAGAGACATACCAGAGTCATATCAGAGACATACCAGAGACATATCAGAGACATTCCAGAGACATACCAGAGAGATATCAGAGACATACCAGAGACATACCAGAGACATATCAGAGACATACCAGAGACATACCAGAGATATACCTTCTCTACCAGACACATACCAGAGATATACCTTCTCTACCAGAGACATTTCAGAGATATATCAGAGATATACCTTCTCTACCAGAGACATACCAGAGATATACCTTCTCTATCAGAGACATACCAGAGACATACCAGAGACATTCCAGATATATACCAGAGATATACCAGAGACATACCAGAGATATACCAGAGACATATCAGAGACATAACAGAGACATACCAGAAGCATACCAGAGATATACCTTCTCTACCAGAGACATACCAGAGATATCAAAATCAAATCAAATCAAATCAAATGTATTTATATAGCCCTTCGTACATCAGCTGATATCTCAAAGTGTTGTACAGAAACCCAGCCTAAAACCCCAAACAGCAAGCAATGCAGGTGTAGAAGCACGGTGGCTAGGAAAAACTCCCTAGAAAGGCCAAAACCTAGGAAGAAACCTAGAGAGGAACCAGGCTATGTGGGGTGGCCAGTCCTCTTCTGGCTGTGCCGGGTGGAGATTATAACAGAACATGGCCAAGATGTTCAAATGTTCATAAATTACCAGCATGGTCGAATAATAATAAGGCAGAACAGTTGAAACTGGAGCAGCAGCACAGTCAGGTGGACTGGGGAAAGCAAGGAGTCATCATGTCAGAGATATACCAGAGACATACCAGAGACATACCAGAAACATACCAGAGACATACCAGAGATATACCAGAGATATCAGAGACATACCAGAGAGATATCAGAGACATACCAGAGATATACCAGAGACATATCAGAGACATACCAGAGTCATATCAGAGACATACCAGAGACATATCAGAGACATTCCAGAGACATACCAGAGAGATATCAGAGACATACCAGAGACATACCAGAGACATATCAGAGACATACCAGAGACATACCAGAGATATACCTTCTCTACCAGACACATACCAGAGATATACCTTCTCTACCAGAGACATTTCAGAGATATATCAGAGATATACCTTCTCTACCAGAGACATACCAGAGATATACCTTCTCTATCAGAGACATACCAGAGACATACCAGAGACATTCCAGATATATACCAGAGATATACCAGAGACATACCAGAGATATACCAGAGACATATCAGAGACATAACAGAGACATACCAGAAGCATACCAGAGATATACCTTCTCTACCAGAGACATACCAGAGATATCAAAATCAAATCAAATCAAATCAAATGTATTTATATAGCCCTTCGTACATCAGCTGATATCTCAAAGTGTTGTACAGAAACCCAGCCTAAAACCCCAAACAGCAAGCAATGCAGGTGTAGAAGCACGGTGGCTAGGAAAAACTCCCTAGAAAGGCCAAAACCTAGGAAGAAACCTAGAGAGGAACCAGGCTATGTGGGGTGGCCAGTCCTCTTCTGGCTGTGCCGGGTGGAGATTATAACAGAACATGGCCAAGATGTTCAAATGTTCATAAATGACCAGCATGGTCGAATAATAATAAGGCAGAACAGTTGAAACTGGAGCAGCAGCACAGTCAGGTGGACTGGGGAAAGCAAGGAGTCATCATGTCAGAGATATACCAGAGACATACCAGAGACATACCAGAAACATACCAGAGACATACCAGAGATATACCAGAGATATCAGAGACATACCAGAGAGATATCAGAGACATACCAGAGATATACCAGAGACATATCAGAGACATACCAGAGTCATATCAGAGACATACCAGAGACATACCAGAGACATATCAGAGACATACCAGAGACATACCAGAGAGATATCAGAGACATACCAGAGACATACCAGAGACATATCAGAGACATACCAGAGACATACCAGAGACATATCAGAGACATACCAGAGATATACCTTCGCTACCAGAGACATACCAGAGATATACCTTCTCTACTAGTGACATACCAGACATATCAGACGAATACCAGAGATATACCTTCTCTACTAGTGACATACCAGACATATCAGACGAATACCAGAGATATACCTTCCCTACCAGAGGCATACCAGAGACATACCAGAGACATATCAGAGACATACCAGAGACATATCAGAGACATACCAGAGACATATCAGAGATATACCAGAGACATACCAGAGACATACCAGAGATATACCTTCTCTACCAGAGACATATCAGAGATATACCAGAGACACACCAGAGATATACCTTCTCTACCAGAGACATACCAGAGACATACCAGAGACATACCAGAGATATAGCTTCTCTACCAGAGATATACCAGAGATATACCTTCTCTACCAAAACATACCAGAGATATACTTTCTCTACCAGAGACATACCATCTCTACCAGAGATATACCAGAGATATACCTTCTCTACCAGAGACATACCAGAGATATAGCTTCTCTACCAGAGATATACCAGAGATATACCTTCTCTACCAGAGATATACCAGAGATATACCTTCTCTACCAAAGACATACCAGAGATATACCTTCTCTACCAGAGACATACCAGATATATACCATCTCTACCAGAGATATACCAGAGATATAGCTTCTCTACCAGAGACATACCAGAGATATACCTTCTCTACCAGAGATATACCAGAGATATACCTTCTCTACCAGAGATATACCATAGATATAGCTTCTCTACCAGAGACATACCAGAGATATAGCTTCTCTACCAGAGATATACCAGAGATATACCTTCAGGATTATCTACACATACTGACCAGCTCAAATAGACAGAAGCCTGCTATATGGCAGACCAATCCGAACTCATCTCTCGGCATGTCCAGCCCACTCATTATCTCAGCCAATCATGGCTAGCGGGAAGGTTGCAGACTTTTTCTAAACCAACTAGGTGTCCCGACTCAGGATATGACCCAGATACAGACACAGGAAGCAGATTCTCGAGGTCGAGGTCAGGCAGAGGGCAGGTTGAGGTCAGGCAAAGGGCAGGCAGAGGGCAGGCAAAGGGCAGGTCGAGGGCAGGTCGAGGGCAGGCAGAGGGCAGGCAGAGGGCAGGCCGAGGGCAGGTCGAGGGCAGGCAGAGGGCAGGCAGAGGGCAGGTCGAGGGCAGGCAGAGGGCAGGTCGAGGGCAGGCAGAGGTCAGGTCGAGGGCAGGCAGGGGGCAGGTCGAGGTCAGGCAGAGGTCAGGTCGAGGGCAGGCAGAGGTCAGGTCGAGGGCAGGCAGGGGGCAGGTCGAGGGCAGGCAGAGGTCAGGTAAAGGGCAGGTAAAGGGCAGGTAAAGGGCAGGTAAAGGGCAGGCAGAGGGCAGGTAAAGGGCAGGCAAAGGGCAGGTAAAGGGCAGGCAGAGGGCAGGTAAAGGGCAGGTAAAGGGCAGGTAAAGGGCAGGTAAAGGGCAGGCAGAGGGCAGGTAAAGGGCAGGTAAAGGGCAGGTAAAGGGCAGGTCGAGGGCAGGTAAAGGTTAGGTAAAGGGCAGGTAAAGGGCAGGTAAAGGGCAGGCAGAGGGCAGGCAGGGGGCAGGTCGAGGGCAGGCAGAGGGCAGGTAAAGGGCAGGCAGAGGGCAGGTAAAGGGCAGGTAAAGGGCAGGTAAAGGGCAGGTAAAGGGCAGGCAGAGGGCAGGCAGAGGGCAGGCAGAGGGCATGTAAAGGGCAGGCAAAGGGCAGGCAGAGGGCAGGTAAAGGACAGGCAATGGGGCAGGCAGAGGGCAGGTTAGGGCAGGTAAAGGGCAGGTAAAGGGCAGGCAGAGGGCAGGTAAAGGGCAGGTAAAGGGCAGGTCGAGGGCAGGTAAAGGGCAGGTAAAGGGCAGGTAAAGGACAGGCAATGGGGCAGGCAGAGGGCAGGTTAGGGCAGGTAAAGGGCAGGTAAAGGGCAGGCAGAGGGCAGGTAAAGGGCAGGTAAAGGGCAGGTCGAGGGCAGGTAAAGGGCAGGTAAAGGGCAGGTAAAGGGCAGGTAAAGGGCAGGTCGAGGGCAGGCAGAGGGCAGGTCGAGGGCAGGTAAAGGGCAGGTCGAGAGCAGGTAAAGGGCAGGTAGAGGGCAGGTCGAGGGCAGGTCGAGGGCAGGTAAAGGGCAGGCAGAGGGCAGGTAAAGGGCAGGTAAAGGGCAGGTCGAGGGCAGGTAAAGGGCAGGCAGAGGGCAGGTAAAGGGCAGGTAAAGGGCAGGTCGAGGGCAGGTAAAGGGCAGGTAAAGGGCAGGTAAAGGGCAGGTAAAGGGCAGGTCGAGGGCAGGCAGAGGGCAGGTCGAGGGCAGGCAGAGGGCAGGTCGAGGGCAGGCAGAGGGCAGGTCGAGGTCAGGCAAAGGGCAGGTCGAGGGCAGGCAGAGGTTCGTAATCCAACGCAGAGTCAATCTGGGACAAAACAGCAGGCTCAGGGTCAGGGTCCGGACAGGCAGAATGTTCAGAACCAGGAAGACTAGAAAACAAGAACTAGCTAGAGAACTGGAGAAAAATCTGTTATTTTAAGGCACGTGAAAGTCCACATGTTCCAGAAAGCATTTATGCCCCAAAAAAATCGCATCTTGATGAAAATTGAGTTTTTTTTTTTTTACATTTAAAATGTCTTTCCTGTGAAGTAGTGAACGGCGCCATACGCATCGTTTCCTGAAACCAGTCGAAACCAGTCGCAGATGTTCCACTGCAAGGTTTATTATCCATCACTCCAAACTAACACAGAACATGGCTTAACTTAACAGGAGAAATAAATAAAAACCACAGATATGATTGGTTGAATAAACACGTGCTGCAGCAATGATACCTATGGATTTGGAGTCGTTACGGCAACAACCCAGTAGATGGATACACAGCCTGCCAAAGCGGAAGCAGGTATTTGTTTACGATAAATCAGTTAATTATCAATACATTTTTAGATGAATTCGTTCGTTCATTTAGACACATAACGTTTAAACCTGGGCTGGTAAAAGTTTATGTAAGAGATAGTCTGGGCAACTAAATAAATACAGCCTATTATTACAGCCTATTATTACAGCCTACAGCCTATTACAGCCTAGCCTATTATTGCAGCCTATTATTGCAGCCTACAGCCTATTATTACAGCCTATTATTACAGCCTATTATTGCAGCCTACAGCCTACAGCCTATTATTGCAGCCTACAGCCTATTATTACAGCCTACAGCCTACAGCCTATTATTGCAGCCTACAGCCTATTATTACAGCCTACAGCCTACAGCCTATTATTGCAGCCTACAGCCTATTATTACAGCCTATTATTACAGCCTATTATTGCAGCCTACAGCCTATTATTACAGCCTATTATTACAGCCTATTATTACAGCCTAGCCTATTACAGCCTATTATTACAGCCTACAGCCTACAGCCTATTATTACAGCCTATTATTGCAGCCTACAGCCTATTATTACAGCCTATTATTGCAGCCTACAGCCTACAGCCTACAGCCTATTATTGCAGCCTACAGCCTATTATTGCAGCCTACAGCCTATTATTACAGCCTATTATTACAGCCTATTACAGCCTATTATTACAGCCTACAGCCTACAGCCTATTATTACAGCCTATTATTACAGCCTATTATTACAGCCTACAGCCTATTATTACAGCCTATTATTACAGCCTATTATTACAGCCTACAGCCTATTATTACAGCCTATTATTACAGCCTATTATTGCAGCCTATTATTACAGCCTATTATTGCAGCCTATTATTACAGCCTACAGCCTATTATTACAGCCTATTATTACAGCCTATTATTGCAGCCTACAGCCTATTATTGCAGCCTACAGCCTATTATTGCAGCCTACAGCCTATTATTACAGCCTACAGCCTATTATTACAGCCTATTATTACAGCCTATTATTACAGCCTACAGCCTATTATTACAGCCTACAGCCTATTATTGCAGCCTACAGCCTATTATTACAGCCTATTATTACAGCCTATTATTACAGCCTACAGCCTATTATTACAGCCTATTATTGCAGCCTACAGCCTATTATTGCAGCCTACAGCCTATTATTACAGCCTACAGCCTATTATTACAGCCTATTATTGCAGCCTACAGCCTATTATTGCAGCCTACAGCCTATTATTACAGCCTACAGCCTATTATTACCGCCTACAGCCTATTATTACAGCCTACAGCCTATTATTGCAGCCTACAGCCTATTATTGCAGCCTACAGCCTATTATTGCAGCCTATTATTACAGCCTACAGCCTATTATTACAGCCTATTATTACAGCCTACAGCCTATTATTACAGCCTACAGCCTATTATTACAGCCTACAGCCTATTATTACAGCCTACAGCCTATTATTACAGCCTATTATTGCAGCCTACAGCCTATTATTGCAGCCTACAGCCTATTATTGCAGCCTACAGCCTATTATTGCAGCCTACAGCCTATTATTACAGCCTACAGCCTATTATTACCGCCTACAGCCTATTATTGCAGCCTACAGCCTATTATTACAGCCTATTATTGCAGCCTACAGCCTATTATTACAGCCTACAGCCTATTATTACAGCCTACAGCCTATTATTACAGCCTACAGCCTATTATTACAGCCTACAGCCTATTATTACAGCCTACAGCCTATTATTGCAGCCTACAGCCTATTATTGCAGCCTATTATTACAGCCTACAGCCTATTATTGCAGCCTACGGCCTATTATTACAGCCTATTATTACAGCCTATTATTACAGCCTACAGCCTATTATTACAGCCTACAGCCTACAGCCTATTATTACAGCCTACGGCCTATTATTGCAGCCTACAGCCTATTATTACAGCCTACGGCCTATTATTGCAGCCTACAGCCTATTATTACAGCCTACAGCCTATTATTGCAGCCTACAGCCTATTATTACAGCCTACAGCCTATTATTGCAGCCTACAGCCTATTATTACAGCCTACAGCCTATTATTACAGCCTACAGCCTATTATTGCAGCCTACGGCCTATTATTGCAGCCTACGGCCTATTATTGCAGCCTACTGCCTATTATTGCAGCCTACAGCCTATTATTACAGCCTACAGCCTATTATTGCAGCCTACAGCCTATTATTACAGCCTACAGCCTATTATTGCAGCCTACAGCCTATTATTACAGCCTACAGCCTATTATTGCAGCCTACAGCCTATTATTACAGCCTACAGCCTATTATTGCAGCCTACAGCCTATTATTGCAGCCTAGAGGCCTATTATTACAGCCTACGGCCTATTATTGCAGCCTACGGCCTATTATTGCAGCCTACAGCCTACAGCCTATTATTGCAGCCTACAGCCTATTATTACAGCCTACAGCCTATTATTGCAGCCTACAGCCTATTATTACAGCCTACAGCCTATTATTACAGCCTACAGCCTATTATTGCAGCCTATTATTACAGCCTACAGCCTATTATTGCAGCCTACGGCCTATTATTGCAGCCTACAGCCTATTATTACAGCCTACAGCCTATTATTACAGCCTATTATTACAGCCTATTATTGCAGCCTATTATTACAGCCTATTATTACAGCCTACAGCCTATTATTGCAGCCTATAGCCTATTATTACAGCCTACAGCCTATTATTACAGCCTATTATTGCAGCCTACAGCCTACAGCCTATTATTGCAGCCTACGGCCTATTATTGCAGCCTACAGCCTACAGCCTATTATTACAGCCTATTATTGCAGTCTACAGCCTATTATTACAGCCTACAGCCTATTATTACAGCCTACAGCCTATTATTACAGCCTACAGCCTATTATTACTTTACAGCCTACAGCCTATTATTACAGCCTACGGCCAATTATTGCAGCCTACAGCCTATTATTGCAGCCTACAGCCTATTATTGCAGCCTAAAGCCTATTATTACAGGCTACAGCCTATTATTGCAGCCTACAGCCTATTATTACAGCCTACAGCCTATTATTACAGCCTACAGCCTATTATTACAGCCTACAGCCTATTATTACAGCCTACAGCCTACAGCCTACAGCCTATTATTGCAGCCTACAGCCTATTATTACAGCCTACAGCCTATTATTGCAGCCTACAGCCTATTATTACAGCCTACAGCCTATTATTACCGCCTACAGCCTATTATTGCAGCCTATTATTGGAGCCTACAGCCTATTATTACAGCCTACAGCCTATTATTACAGCCTATTATTGCAGCCTATTATTACAGCCTACAGCCTATTATTGCAGCCTACGGCCTATTATTACAGCCTACAGCCTATTATTACAGCCTATTGCAGTCTACAGCCTATTATTACAGCCTACAGCCTATTATTACAGCCTACAGCCTATTATTACAGCCTACAGCCTATTATTACTTTACAGCCTACAGCCTATTATTACAGCCTACGGCCATTATTGCAGCCTACAGCCTATTATTACAGCCTACAGCCTATTATTAGCCTAAAGCCTATTATTACAGGCTACAGCCTATTATTGCAGCCTACAGCCTATTATTACAGCCTACAGCCTATTATTACAGCCTACAGCCTATTATTACAGCCTACAGCCTATTATTACAGCCTACAGCCTACAGCCTATTATTGCAGCCTACAGCCTATTATTACAGCCTACAGCCTATTATTGCAGCCTACAGCCTATTATTACAGCCTACAGCCTATTATTACCGCCTACAGCCTATTATTGCAACCTATTATTGGAGCCTACAGCCTATTATTACCGTCTACCGCCTATTATTACAGCCTATTATTACAGCCTATTATTACAGCCTACAGCCTATTATTACAGCCTATTATTACAGCCTATTATTACAGCCTATTATTACAGCCTATTATTACAGCCTATTATTACAGCCTACAGCCTATTATTACAGCCTACAGCCTATTATTACAGCCTATTATTACAGCCTACAGCCTATTATTACAGCCTATTATTACAGCCTATTATTACAGCCTACAGCCTATTATTACAGCCTATTATTACAGCCTATTATTACAGCCTATTATTACAGCCTATTATTACAGCCTATTATTACAGCCTATTATTACAGCCTATTATTACAGCCTATTATTACAGCCTATTATTACAGCCTATTATTACAGCCTATTATTACAGCCTATTATTACAGCCTATTATTACAGCCTATTATTGCAGCCTACAGCCTATTATTACAGCCTATTATTACAGCCTACAGCCTATTATTACAGCCTATTATTACAGCCTATTATTGCAGCCTACAGCCTATTATTACAGCCTATTATTACAGCCTATTATTACAGCCTATTATTACAGCCTATTATTACAGCCTATTATTACAGCCTATTATTACAGCCTACAGCCTATTATTACAGCCTATTATTACAGCCTATTATTACAGCCTATTATTACAGCCTACAGTCTATTATTACAGCCTATTATTACAGCCTATTATTACAGCCTATTATTACAGCCTATTATTGCAGCCTATTATTGGAGCCTACAGCCTATTATTACCGTCTACCGCCTATTATTACAGCCTATTATTACAGCCTATTATTACAGCCTACAGTCTATTATTACAGCCTATTATTGCAGCCTACAGCCTATTATTACAGCCTACAGCCTATTATTACAGCCTACAGCCTATTATTACAGCCTATTATTGCAGCCTACAGCCTATTATTACAGCCTACAGCCTATTATTACAGCCTATTATCGGAGCCTACAGCCTATTATTACCGTCTACCGCCTATTATTACAGCCTATTATTACAGCCTATTATTACAGCCTATTATTACAGCCTATTATTACAGCCTATTATTGCAGCCTACAGCCTATTATTACAGTCTATTATTGCAGCCTACAGCCTATTATTACAGCCTACAGCCTATTATTGCAGCCTACAGCCTATTATTACAGCCTACAGCCTACAGCCTATTATTATAGCCTACAGCCTACAGCCTATTATTGCAGCCTACAGCCTATTATTACAGCCTACAGCCTATTATTACAGCCTACAGCCTATTATTACAGCCTACAGCCTATTATTATAGCCTACGGCCTATTATTACAGCCTATTATTACAGCCTACATCTGTCCTGATGCTGGATATCGGGCGGGGAACTGAACTGATGTGGCTTGTACAGGACAGGGTGCAGCTCCAAAGAACTCACCCGTGCAAGACTCTAGCCTACCTCGCTAACGAGCTACAGACAGGGACTCATAACCTCTGAAACAGGTCATAACTGCTCATAACCTCTGAAACAGCTCATAACGACTCATAACCTCTGAAAATGTGTGTTTGTAGTGGGTTTAACTCCAGATGTGCATATTGCCCTGTGTGGTTGAGAAGATTTCTTTGGGGACCATAAAGCAAAATTGAGTTTTACGTAACAAGGTCTTTATTAAACCTCTAATCTTCCTGTAACGTCAAACCCCCGACCTGTCGTTTGTCCCCTTACACCAAACAACTATCCCTAACCCTAGGACCTAACCCTAGGACCCACAGGTTGAGGTAAGGGTTGGATCCTGCCCCTGCCCTTCCACTGGCCTACCCATAACCTTAGGACCTAACCCTAGGACTCACAGGTTGAGGTAAGGGTTGGATCCTGCCCCTGCCCTTCCACTGGCCTACCCATAACCTTAGGACCTAACCCTAGGACCCACAGGTTGAGGTAAGGGTTGGATCCTGCCCCTGCCCTTCCACTGGACTACCCATAACCTTAGGACCTAACCCTACGACTCACAGGTTGAGGTAAGGGTTGGATCCTGCCCCTGCCCTTCCACTGGCCTACCCATAACCCTAGGACCTAACCCTAGGACCCACAGGTTGAGGTAAGGGTTGGATCCTGCCCCTGCCCTTCCACTGGCCTACCCATAACCCTAGGACCTAACCCTAGGACCCACAGGTTGAGGTAAGGGTTGGATCCTGCCCCTGCCCTTCCACTGGCCTACCCATAACCTTAGGACCTAACCCTAGGACTCACAAGTTGAGGTAAGGGTTGGATCCTGCCCCTGCCCTTCCACTGGCCTACCCATAACCCTAGGACCTAACCCTAGGACCCACGGGTTGAGGTAAGGGTTGGATTTATTAACAGTAGTCAACTATATTCATGGTGTTAACTGAAAATGACTTGGCCATCTAATGAGGGTGTCTGTAAAAGTATATAGCTCCTGTATGCATGTACGGACGGGGGTATTGTTCCTGTGTATATATGACTTAATGTTACTGTGTGTGAGCATATTGGG
The DNA here is from genome assembly GCF_034236695.1 of Oncorhynchus nerka. Lineage (NCBI taxonomy): Eukaryota > Metazoa > Chordata > Actinopteri > Salmoniformes > Salmonidae > Oncorhynchus > Oncorhynchus nerka. The sequence continues at coordinate 67,419,478 of NC_088403.1, forward strand.
GTTAGCTGTCCCTGAGGAAATTAGAAGAAGAGTTCCTCTACTTCCTGTAACCCTACGAGGTTACTGTTACTGTGTGTGAGCATATTGGGGTTAGCTGTCCCTGAGGGAATTAGAAGGAGAATTCCGTGACCCATAATGTCAAATGGAGGTTAAAGAAACCCGAAAACGGGTCCTTCCTGTTTCCAGTTCCTCTACTTCCTGTAAACCTATGAGGACATAACCTAAGGGTTAGGGGGAAAGGTCAACTGAAGTGTGACCCTAACCCTTCCGCTATCCTTCCCATAACCTTAGGACCTAACCCGTAACTGGCGTTGGTCTTCCAGTAGCCCCAGGAACCAACTATAAACCCTTCAAGGTTAATAACTGGACCTTCTGATGGCCTCCCTGCCCCTCTACCCTGTCTATCACCCTCTTCTGATGGCCTCCCTGCCCCTCTACCCTGCCTATCACCCTCTTCTGATGGCCTCCCTGCCCCTCTACCCTGTCTATCACCCTCTACTGATCTAATCTATACCCCTCTAACCTGTCTATCACCCTCTACTGATCTAATATATACCCCTCTATCACCCTCTACTGATCTAATATATACCCCTCTAACCTGTCTATCACCCTCTACTGATCTAATATATACCCCTCTATCACCCTCTACTGATCTAATCTATACCCCTCTAACCTGTCTATCACCCTCTTCTGATCTAATATATACCCCTCTAACCTATCTATCACCCTCTACTGATCTAATATATACCCCTCTAACCTGTCTATCACCCTCTACTGATCTAATATATACCCCTCTATCACCCTCTACTGATCTAATCTATACCCTCTATCACCCTCTTCTGATGGCCTCACTACCCCTCTAACCTGTCTATCACCCTCTACTGATCTAATCTATACCCCTCTATCACCCTCTTCTGATCTAATCTATACCCCTCTACCCTGTCTATCACCCTCTACTGATCTAATATATACCCCTCTAACCTGTCTATCACCCTCGTCTGATGGCCTCACTACCCCTCTACCCTGTCTATCACCCTCTTCTGATCTAATATATACCCCTCTATCACCCTCTACTGATCTAATCTATACCCTCTATCACCCTCTTCTGATGGCCTCACTACCCCTCTAACCTGTCTATCACCCTCTACTGATCTAATATATACCCCTCTATCACCCTCTACTGATCTAATCTATACCCTCTATCACCCTCTTCTGATCTAATCTATACCCCTCTATCCTGTCTATCACCCTCTACTGATCTAATATATACCCCTCTAACCTGTCTATCACCCTCGTCTGATGGCCTCACTACACCTCTACCCTGTCTATCACCCTCTTCTGATCTAATCTATACCCCTCTAACCTGTCTATCACCCTCTACTGATCTAATATATACCCCTCTATCCTGTCTATCACCCTCTACTGATCTAATATATACCCCTCTAACCTGTCTATCACCCTCTACTGATCTAATCTATACCCCTCTATCACCCTCTACTGATCTAATATATACCCCTCTATCCTGTCTATCACCCTCTACTGATCTAATATATACCCCTCTAACCTGTCTATCACCCTCTACTGATCTAATATATACCCCTCTATCACCCTCTACTGATCTAATATATACCCCTCTATCACCCTCTTCTGATCTAATATATACCCCTCTATCCTGTCTATCACCCTCTACTGATCTAATATATACCCCTCTAACCTGTCTATCACCCTCTACTGATCTAATATATACCCCTCTAACCTGTCTATCACCCTCTACTGATCTAATATATACCCCTCTATCACCCTCGCCTGATCTAATATATACCCCTCTATCACCCTCTTCTGATCTAATATATACCCCTCTATCACCCTCTACTGATCTAATATATACCCCTCTATCACCCTCTTCTGATCTAATCTATACCCCTCTATCACCCTCTACTGATCTAATATATACCACTCTATCACCCTCTACTGATCTAATATATACCCCTCTATCCTGTCTATCACCCTCTACTGATCTAATCTATACCCCTCTAACCTGTCTATCACCCTCTACTGATCTAATATATACCCCTCTATCACCCTCTTCTGATCTAATATATACCCCTCTAACCTATATATCACCCTCTACTGATGGCCTCACTACCCCTCTAACCTGTCTATCACCCTCTACTGATCTAATCTATACCCCTCTATCACCCTCTTCTGATCTAATCTATACCCCTCTACCCTGTCTATCACCCTCTACTGATCTAATATATACCCCTCTAACCTGTCTATCACCCTCTACTGATCTAATATATACCCCTCTATCACCCTCTACTGATCTAATCTATACCCTCTATCACCCTCTTCTGATCTAATCTATACCCCTCTATCCTGTCTATCACCCTCTACTGATCTAATATATACCCTCTAACCTGTCTATCACCCTCTTCTGATCTAATATATACCCCTCTAACCTGTCTATCACCCTCTACTGATCTAATATATACCCCTCTAACCTGTCTATCACCCTCGTCTGATGGCCTCACTACCCCTCTACCCTGTCTATCACCCTCTTCTGATCTAATCTATACCCCTCTAACCTGTCTATCACCCTCTACTGATCTAATCTATACCCCTCTAACCTATCTATCACCCTCTACTGATCTAATCTATACCCCTCTATCACCCTCTACTGATCTAATATATACCCCTCTATCCTGTCTATCACCCTCTACTGATCTAATATATACCCCTCTAACCTGTCTATCACCCTCGCCTGATCTAATATATACCCCTCTATCACCCTCTACTGATCTAATATATACCCCTCTATCACCCTCTTCTGATCTAATATATACCCCTCTATCCTGTCTATCACCCTCTACTGATCTAATATATACCCCTCTAACCTGTCTATCACCCTCTACTGATCTAATATATACCCCTCTAACCTGTCTATCACCCTCTACTGATCTAATATATACCCCTCTATCACCCTCTTCTGATCTAATATATACCCCTCTATCACCCTCTACTGATCTAATCTATACCCCTCTAACCTGTCTATCACCCTCTTCTGATCTAATATATACCCCTCTATCACCCTCTACTGATCTAATATATACCCCTCTATCACCCTCTTCTGATCTAATCTATACCCCTCTATCACCCTCTACTGATCTAATATATACCCCTCTATCACCCTCTACTGATCTAATATATACCCCTCTATCACCCTCTTCTGATCTAATCTATACCCCTCTACCCTGTCTATCACCCTCTACTGATCTAATCTATACCCCTCTATCACCCTCTACTGATCTAATCTATACCCCTCTAACCTGTCTATCACCCTCTACTGATCTAATCTATACCCCTCTAACCTATCTATCACCCTCTACTGATCTAATATATACCCCTCTATCACCCTCTTCTGATCTAATATATACCCCTCTATCACCCTCTACTGATCTAATATATACCCCTCTATCACCCTCTTCTGATCTAATATATACCCCTATAACCTGTCTATCACCCTCTACTGATCTAATATATACCCCTCTAACCTGTCTATCACCCTCTACTGATCTAATATATACCCCTCTATCACCCTCTACTGATCTAATATATACCCCTCTATCACCCTCTACTGATCTAATATATACCCCTCTATCACCCTCTTCTGATCTAATATATACCCCTCTACCCTGTCTATCACCCTCTACTGATCTAATCTATACCCCTCTAACCTGTCTATCACCCTCTACTGATCTAATCTATACCCCTCTATCACCCTCTACTGATCTAATATATACCCCTCTATCACCCTCTACTGATCTAATATATACCCCTCTATCACCCTCTACTGATCTAATCTATACCCCTCTAACCTGTCTATCACCCTCTACTGATCTAATATATACCCCTCTATCACCCTCTACTGATCTAATATATACCCCTCTATCACCCTCTACTGATCTAATATATACCCCTCTATCACCCTCTTCTGATCTAATATATACCCCTCTACCCTGTCTATCACCCTCTACTGATCTAATCTATACCCCTCTAACCTGTCTATCACCCTCTACTGATCTAATATATACCCCTCTATCACCCTCTACTGATCTAATATATACCCCTCTATCACCCTCTTCTGATCTAATCTATACCCCTCTAACCTGTCTATCACCCTCTACTGATCTAATCTATACCCCTCTAACCTGTCTATCACCCTCCACTGATCTAATATATACCCCTCTAACCTGTCTATCACCCTCTACTGATCTAATCTATACCCCTCTAACCTGTCTATCACCCTCGTCTGATGGCCTCACTACCCCTCTAACCTGTCTATCACCCTCTTCTGATCTAAATGGGGTTTCTGTTATACTCACAGACATAATTCAAACAGTTTTAGAAACTTCAGAGTGTTTTCTATCCAAATATACTAATGGTATGCATATATTAGAAACTGGGACTGCGGAGCAGGCAATTTACTCTGGGCACCTTTCATCCAAGCTACTCAATACTGCCCCCTACAGCCATAAGAAGTTTTAAATCATTAACAAAAAAACAAAAAAACGGTCAGCTGTGATTTCCTGAAGAATGTTGATCTTCGAAAGGCTGTATCTGATTCAACCTGTTGTTGCTTTGTTATCTCTCACAGTCCCGGTCTGATCTCTCCATCTCTTTACTATCTCTCACAGTCCCGGTCTGATCTCTCCATCTCTTTGTTATCTCTCACAGTCCCGGTCTGATCTCTCCATCTCTTTATTATCTCTCACAGACCCGGTCTTATCTCTCCATCTCTTTATTATCTCTCACAGTCCCGGTCTGATCTCTCCATCTCTTTGTTATCTCTCACAGTCCCGGTCTGATCTCTCCATCTCTTTACTATCTCTCACAGACCCGGTCTGATCTCTCCATCTCTTTATTATCTCTCACAGACCCGGTCTGATCTCTCTATCTCTTTATTATCTCTCACAGACCCGGTCTGATCTCTCCATCTCTTTATCATCTCTCACAGACCCGGTCTGATCTCTCCATCTCTTTATTATCTCTCACAGACCCGGTCTGATCTCCCCATCTCTTTGTTATCTCTCACAGACCCGGTCTGATCTCTCCATCTCTTTACTATCTCTCACAGACCCGGTCTGATCTCTCCATCTCTTTATTATCTCTCACAGACCCGGTCTGATCTCTCCATCTCTTTATTATCTCTCACAGTCCCGGTCCTATCCATCTTGTCGTCTTGTGTTTGATCTCAGCAGGGACGCTGTAGGAACGTGACTTTTTTTGGCAACATAGCAACATTACTACGCAACATGTGCGTGTGTTTGTAAGTGTGTGTATAAGTGTGTGTGTGTGTTCGTGTGTGTGTGTGCTTTAGCGTGTGTGTACTTTAGTGTGTGTGTGTGTGTGTGTGTGTGTGTGTGTGTGAATGTGTGTGTGTGTGTGAGTGTGTTTGTGAGTGTGTTTGTGTTTTTGTGAGTGTGTGTTTTATGGCGTAGCATCGTAACATCCCTCAAGGCACGTTGTTAGTGAACAACATTTAAAGACCTGGGTAATCAATCCCAGATAAAAGTTCACATCAGGGTCAGTCTGCTCAGCACTCCATCATCTGTAAAACATCTCTCTCTCTCTCTCTCTCTCTCTCTCTCTCTCTCTCTCACCTCACCTCACCTCACCTCTGTAAGAAACCTCTGTAAGGAACCTTACCTGGTATTAATCTGTAAGGAACCTGACCTGGTATTAATCTGTAAGGAACCTGACCTGGTATTAATCTGTAAGGAACCTGGTTTGGTATTAAATTGTAAGGAACCTGATCTGGTATTAATCTGTAAGGAACCTCTGTAAGGAACCTGACCTGGTATTAATCTGTAAGGAACCTGACCTGGTATTAATGTGTAAGGAACCTGACCTGGTATTAATCTGTAAGGAACCTGACCTGATATTAATCTGTAAGGAACCTCTGTAAGGAACCTGACCTGGTATTAATCTGTAAGGAACCTGACCTGGTATTAATCTGTAAGGAACCTGACCTGGTATTACTCTGTAAGGACCTTGACCTGGTATTAATCTGTAAGGAACCTGACCTGGTATTAATCTGTAAGGAACCTCTGTAAGGAACCTGACCTATTATTACTCTGTAAGGAACCTCTGTAAGGAACCTGACCTGGTATTAATCTGTAAGGACCTGACCTGGTATTAATCTGTAAGGAACCTGACCTGGAATTAATCTGTAAGGAACCTGATCTGGTATTAATCTGTAAGGAACCTCTGTAAGGAACCTGACCTGGTATTACTCAGTAAGGAACCTGACCTGGTATTAATCTGTAAGGAACCTGACCTGGTATTAATCTGTAAGGAACCTAACCTGGTATTAATCTGTAAGGAACCTGACCTGGTATTACTCTGTAAGGAACCTGACCTGGTATTAATGTGTAAGGAACCTGACCTGGTATTAATGTGTAAGGAACCTGACCTGGTATTAATCTGTAAGGAACCTGACCTGGTATTAATGTGTAAGGAACCTGACCTGGTATTAATCTGTAAGGTACCTCTGTAAGGAACCTGACCAGGTATTAATCTGTAAGGAACCTGACCTGGTATTAATCTGTAAGGAACCTGACCTGGTATTAATCTGTAAGGAACCTGACCTGGTATTAATGTGTAAGGAACCTGACCTGGTATTAATCTGTAAGGTGCCTCTGTAAGGAACCTGACCTGGTATTAATCTGTAAGGAACCTGACCTGGTATTAATCTGGAAGGAACCTGACCTGGTATTAATCTGTAAGGAACCTGACCTGGTATTAATCTGTAAGGAACCTGACCTGGTATTAATGTGTAAGGAACCTGACCTGGTATTAATCTGTAAGGAACCTCTATAAGGAACCTGACCTGGTATTACTCTGTAAGGAACCTGACCTGGTATTAATCTGTAAGGGACCTGACCTGGTATTAATGTGTAAGGAACCTGACCTGGTATTAATCTGTAAGGTACCTCTGTAAGGAACCTGACCTGGTATTAATCTGTAAGGAACCTAACCTGGTATTCATCTGTAAGGAACCTGACCTGGTATTACTCTGTAAGGAACCTGACCTGGTATTAATCTGTAAGGAACCTCTGTAAGGAACCTGACCTGGTATTACTCTGTAAGGAACCTGACCTGGTATTAATCTGTAAGGAACCTGACCTGGTATTAATGTGTAAGGAACCTGACCTGGTATTAATCTGTAAGGTACCTCTGTAAGGAACCTGACCTGGTATTAATCTGTAAGGAACCTGACCTGGTATTAATCTGTAAGGAACCTGACCTGGTATTAATCTGTAAGGAATCTGACCTGGTATTAATCTGTAAGGAACCTGGCCTGGTATTACTCTGTAAGGGATCTCTGTAAGGAACCTGACCTGGTATTAATCTGTAAGGAACCTGGTATTAATCATCTAGTTATACTACATCTAGTTATACTACATCTAGTTATACTACATCTAGATATACTACATCTAGATATACTACATCTAGTTATACTACATCTAGTTATACTACATCTAGTTATACTACATCTAGATATACTACATCTAAAGATATACTACATTTAGCTATACTACATCTAGTTATACTACATCTAAAGATATACTACATTTAGCTATACTACATCTAGTTATACTACATCTAGTTATACTACATCTAGTTATACTACATCTAGATATACTACATCTAGATATACTACATCTAGTTATACTACATCTAGTTACACTACATCTAGTTATACTACATCTAGTTATACTACATCTAGTTATACTACATCTAGATATACTACATCTAGTTATACTACATCTAGTTACACTACATCTAGTTATACTACATCTAGTTATACTACATCTAGTTATACTACATCTAGATATACTACATCTAGTTATACTACATCTAGTTACACTACATCTAGTTATACTACATCTAGTTATATTACATCTAGTTATACTACATCTAGTTATACTACATCTAGTTATACTACATCTAGTTATACTACATCTAGTTATATTACATCTAGTTATACTACATCTAGTTATACTACATCTAGATATACTACATCTAGTTATACTACATCTAAAGATATACTACATCTAAAGATATACTACATTTAGCTATACTACATCTAAAGATATACTACATCTAGTTATACTACATCTAAAGATATACTACATTTAGATATTCTACATCTAGTTATACTACATCTAGTTATACTACATCTAGTTATACTACATCTAGATATACTACATCTAGTTATACTACATCTAGTTATACTACATCTAGTTATACTACATCTAGTTATACTACATCTAGATATACTACATCTAAAGATATACTACATTTAGCTATACTACATCTAGTTATACTACATCTAGATATACTACATCTAAAGATATACTACATTTAGCTATACTACATCTAGATATACTACATCTAGATATACTACATCTAGTTATACTACATCTAGTTATACTACATCTAGTTATACTACATCTAGATATACTACATCTAAAGATATACTACATTTAGCTATACTACATCTAGTTATACTACATCTAGATATACTACATCTAGATATACTACATCTAATCTAGATACTACATCTAGTTATACTACATCTAGCTATACTACATCTAGTTATACTACATACTACATATACTACATCTAGTTATACTACATCTAGTTATATTACATCTAGGATACTACATCTAGTTATATTACATCTAGTTATATTACATCTAGTTATACTACATCTAGTTATACTACATCTAGTTATACTACATCTAGATATACTACATCTAGTTATACTACATCTAGCTATACTACATCTAGTTATATTACATCTAGTTATACTACATCTAGTTATACTACATCTAGTTATACTACATCTAGTTACACTACATCTAGTTATACTACATCTAGTTATACTACATCTAGTTATACTACATCTAGATATACTACATCTAGATATACTACATCTAGTTATACTACATCTAGTTATACTACATCTAGTTATACTACATCTAGTTATACTACATCTAGATATACTACATCTAGTTATACTACATCTAGATATACTGCATCTAGTTATACTACATCTAGTTATACTACATCTAGATATACTACATCTAGATATACTACATCTAGATATACTACATTTAGTTATACTACATCTAGATATACTACATCTAGTTATACTACATCTAGTTATACTACATCTAGTTATACTACATCTAGTTAAACTACATCTAGTTACACTACATCTATATATACTACATCTAGTTATACTACTAATTACAATATGGGTGTATGGTAGCTGGTCCAGGATTGGTGACATATGAATGCTGCAGATCGGTTCTCAAAAGCATGAACACACACAAACAGAGAGAGAGACAGAGAGAGAGAGACACACAAACAGAGAGAGAGAGAGAGACAGAGAGAGAGAGACACACAAACAGAGAGACAGAGAGAGAGACAGAGAGAGAGAGACACACAAACAGAGAGAGAGAGAGACAGAGACAGAGACAGAGACAGAGAGAGAGAGAGAGAGAGACAGACAGAGAGAGAGACACACAAACAGAGAGAGAGAGAGAGACAGAGAGAGAGAGACACACAAACAGAGAGACAGAGAGAGAGACAGAGAGAGAGAGACACACAAACAGAGAGAGAGAGAGAGACAGAGAGAGAGAGACACACAAACAGAGAGAGAGAGACAGAGAGAGAGAGACACACAAACAGAGAGAGAGAGTCTCACACACAGACCCAGTTGGTTACAACACATTTACAGATCAGTTCTGTGGGCACCATGTTGGACCAGATCCAGCATGTGGCTCCAGGGATCCCCGGGAGGGTTTGATGGGACCTGTGTACAGGCTCAGTCGTGTTGGGGTCTGGAGCTCCATATTATTAACAGCGGAGCTGGGCATAAGACCAGGAGGACAGCAGAAGGTCAGGGCTACACTTTGAAGTGTGTGTGTGTGTGTGTGTGTGTGTGTGTGTGTGTGTGTGTGTGTATGTGTGTGTGTGTGTGTGTGTGTGTGTGTGTGTGTGTGTGTGTGTGTGTGTGTGTGTGTGTGTGTGTGTGTGTGTGTGTGTGAAACCTCTTCTGCTTTCTTCTCTGCAGGATCCAAGGCCACATTGACACACAGGCCCCCCAAAAAAACACACAAATAAAAAAAACAGGCTGAGAGTAAAAGGAGATGAGGAGAGATGGAGAGGAGGAGAGGATAGGAAGAGAGGAAAAGAGAGGAGAGGAAGGGAGGAGAGAAGGAGAGGAGGAGAGGAGGAGAGGAGAGGAAGAGAGGAGAGAGGGACGGGCTGAGCTCGTACGTGGGAAAATGTCCTGTTTTTGATTGGAAACAGCTCCTAACAGACACACACACACACAAACACACACACACACAGATACACACACACAGACACACAGACACACACTCTGTAATGGCTTTACAAGAGTCATATAAACTGGAGGAAAAAGAGAGAAGAAACTTGAATACTTTCAGCCGTTAGGGTAGAGGTGAGAGAGTGTATGTGCGTGTGTGTGTGTGTGTGTGTGTGTGTGTGTGTGTGTGTGTCCACGTGCACAAACATTGAATGTGACTGCAAGCTTAGACTTTTTCCACATTTTGTTACGTTTCAGCTTTATTCTAGAATTGATTAAATTATTGTTTTTCTCATCAATCTACACACAATACCCCATAATGACATCACAATAGCCCATAATGACATCACAATAGCCCATAATGACATCACAATAGCCCATAATGACATCACAATAGCCCATAATGACATCACAATAGCCCATAATGACAGGTAGGAGGAAGGTAGGAAACTGAAATATCACATTTGCATTTACTTAAAAAGTATTCAGACCCTTTACTCAGTACTTTGTTGATGCGGCAGCAACAAGCTTGGCACGCCTGTATTTGGGGAGTTTCTCCCATTCTTCTCTGCAGATCCTCTCAAGCTCTGTCAGGTTGGATGGGGAGCGTCATTGATGCACAGCTATTTTCAGGTCTCTCCAGAGATGTTCTTTGGGGTTCAAGTCCGGGTTCCGGCTGGGCCATTCAAGGACATTCAGAGACTTGTCCCGAAGCCACTCCTGTTTTGTCTTGGCTGTGTGCTTAGGGTCATTGTCCTGTTGGAAGGTGAACTTTCACTCCAGTCAGAGGTCCCGAGGGCTCTGGAGCAGGTTTTCATCAAGGATCTCTCTGTACTTTGCTCTGTTCATCTTTCCCTCGATCCTGACTAGTCTCCTAGTCCCTGCCGCTGAAAAACATCCCCACAGCATGATTCTGCCACCACCATGCTTCACCGTAGGGATGGTGCCAGGTTTCCTCCAGACGTGACGCTTGGCATTCAGGCCGAAGAGTTCAATCTTGGCTTCATCAGACCAGAGAATCTTGTTTCTTATGGTCTGAAATTCTTTAAGTGTCTTTTGGCAAACATCAAACGGGATTTCATGTGCCTTTTACTGAGGAGTGGCTTCCGTCTGGCCGCTCTACCATAAAGACCTGATTGGTGGAGTGTTGCAGAGATGGTTGTTTTTCTGGAAGATTCTCCCTTCTCCACAGAGGAACTCTGGAGCTCTGTCAGAGAGACTATCAGGTTCTTGTTCAACTCCCAGACCAAGGCCCTTCTCCCCCGATTCCTCAGTTAGGCCGGGCGGCCAGCTCTCGGAAGAGTCTTGATGGTTCCAAACTTCTTCCATTTAAGAATGATGGAGGCCATTATGTTAGTGAGGACCTTCAATGCTGCAAAAATGTTTAGGTACCCTTCTCCAGATCTGTGTCTCAACACAATCCTGTCTCGGAGCTCTATGGAAAATGCCTTCGACCTCATGGCTTGGTTTTTGCTCTGACATGCACTGTCAACTGTGGGACCTTGTATAGACAGGTGTGTGCCTTTCCAAATCCCGTCCAATCATTTGAAATTTACCACAGGTGGACTCCAATCAAGTTGTAGAAACATCTCAAGGACGATCAATGGAAACGGGATGCACCTGAGATCAATTTCGAGTCTCATAGCAAAGGGTCTGAATACTTACAATATGTAAATAATGTATTTCTGTAGCAAAAATGTCTAAAAACCTCTTTTCATGAATATGTAAATAAGTCTCTGTTTTTTAAATATATTGTTAATTTGCCAACATTTCAAATTTCTGTTTTGTGTGTGTGTGTGTGTGTGTGTGTGTGTGTGTGTGTGTGTGTGTGTGTGTGTGTGTGTGTGTGTGTGTGTGTGTGTGTGTGTGTGTGTGTGTGCGTTCGTGCCTATATGTCCTTTCAACTTGCCAGAGACCAGCTGTGCTGTTCAGACGAAATGACGATATCTACTTGGTCCAGGTTAGTACTGATATATCCAAATGCAGAATCATATTATCATCATTGGGATACAGCTCAGTAGTCCTTACAACAAGTTAACTAGAAAAGTTTATTTACACACAGCTAGTTAGATACACACAAGTGTTAGCGACTTACCGGTGATGAAGTGCTTGGAACACACATACATGTCTGGCAGGTAGCGTAACTCTGGCTTAATCATCGTCATCATCATCTTTATCATCATCATCATGGCGTAATGAAGCCATGAGGGGCAGGTAGACTAGTGATTAGAGTGTAGAGGCGGCAAGGTAGCCTAGTGATTAGAGTGTAGAGGAGGCAGGTAGTCTAGTGGTTAGAGTGTAGAGGCGGCAGGTAGACTAGTGGTTAGAGTGTAGAGGAGGCAGGTAGTCTAGTGGTTAGAGTGTTGGGGCGGCAGGGTAGCCTAGTGGTTAGAGTGTAGAGGAGGCAGGTAGTCTAGTGGTTAGTGTAGAGGAGGCAGGTAGCCTAGTGGTTAGAGTGTTGGGGCGGCAGGGTAGCCTAGTGGTTATAGTGTAGAGGAGGCAGGTAGCCTAGTGGTTAGAGTGTAGAGGCGGCAGGTAGACTAGTGGTTAGAGTGTAGAGGCGGCAGGTAGACTAGTGGTTAGAGGGGGAGGCAGGTAGCCTAGTGGTTAGAGTGTAGAGATGGCAGGTAGACTAGTGGTTAGAGTGTAGAGGAGGCAGGTATTTATTTTTTATTTTATTTCACCTTTATTTAACCAGGTAGGCTAGTTGAGAACAGGTTCTCATTTGCAACTGCGACCTGGCCAAGATAAAGCATAGCAGTGTGAACAGACAACACAGAGTTACACATGGAGTAAACAATTAACAAGTCAATAACACAGTAGAGAAAAAAGGGGAGTCTATATACAATGTGTGCAAAAGGCATGAGGAGGTAGGCGAATAATTACAATATTGCAGATTAACACTGGAGTGATAAATGATCAGATGATCATGTACAGGTAGAGATATTGGTGTGCAAAAGAGCAGAAAAGTAAATAAATAAAAACTGTGGGGATGAGGTAGGTGAAAATGGGTGGGCTATTTACCAATAGATTATGTACAGCTGCAGCGATCGGTTAGCTGCTCAGATAGCTGATGTTTGAAGTTGGTGAGGGAGATAAAAGTCTCCAACTTCAGCGATTTTTGCAATTCGTTCCAGTCACAGGCAGCAGAGTACTGGAACGAAAGGCGGCCGAATGAGGTGTTGGCTTTAGGGATGATCAATGAGATACACCTGCTGGAGCGCGTGCTACGGATGGGTGTTGCCATCGTGACCAGTGAGCTGAGATAAGGCGGAGCTTTGCCTAGCATGGCCTTGTAGATGACCTGGAGCCAGTGGGTCTGGCGACGAATATGTAGCGAGGGCCAGCCGACTAGAGCATACAAGTCGCAGTGGTGGGTGGTATAAGGTGCTTTAGTGACAAAACGGATGGCACTGGGATAAACTGCATCCAGTTTGCTGAGAAGAGTGTTGGAAGCAATTTTGTAGATGACATCGCCGAAGTCGAGGATCGGTAGGATAGTCAGTTTTACTAGGGTAAGCTTGGCAGCGTGAGTGAAGGAGGCTTTGTTGCGGAATAGAAAGCCGACTCTTGATTTGATTTTCGATTGGAGATGTTTGATATGGGTCTGGAAGGAGAGTTTGCAGTCTAGCCAGACACCTAGGTACTTATAGGTGTCCACATATTCAAGGTCGGAACCATCCAGTGTGGTGATGCTAGTCGGGCAAGCGGGTGCAGGCAGCGATCGGTTGAAAAGCATGCATTTGGTTTTACTAGCGTTTAAGAGCAGTTGGAGGCCACGGAATGAGTGTTGTATGGCATTGAAGCTCGATTGGAGGTTAGATAGCACAGTGTCCAATGACGGGCCGAAAGTGTATAGAATGGTGTCGTCTGCGTAGAGGTGGATCAGGGAATCGCCCGCAGCAAGAGCAACATCATTGATATACACAGAGAAAAGAGTCGGCCCGAGAATTGAACCCTGTGGCACCCCCATAGAGACTGCCAGAGGACCGGACAACATGCCCTACGATTTGACACACTGAACTCTGTCTGCAAAGTAATTGGTGAACCAGGCAAGGCAGTCATCCGAAAAACCGAGGCTACTGAGTCTGCCGATAAGAATATGGTGATTGACAGAGTCGAAAGCCTTGGCAAGGTCGATGAAGACGGCTGCACAGTACTGTCTTTTATCGATGGCGGTTATGATGTCGTTTAGTACCTTGAGTGTGGCTGAGGTGCACCCGTGACCGGCTTGGAAACCAGATTGCATAGCGGAGAAGGTACGGTGGGATTCGAGATGGTCAGTGACCTGTTTGTTGACTTGGCTTTCGAAGACCTTAGAAAGGCAGGGCAGGATGGATATAGGTCTGTAACAGTTTGGGTCCAGGGTGTCTCCCCCTTTGAAGAGAGGGATGACTGCGGCAGCTTTCCAATCCTTGGGGATGTCAGACGATATGAAAGAGAGGTTGAACAGGCTGGTAATAGGGGTTGTGACAATGGCAGCGGATAGTTTCAGAAATAGAGGGTCCAGATTGTCAAGCCCAGCTGATTTATACGGGTCCAGGTTTTGCAGCTCTTTCAGAACATCTGCTATATGGATTTGGGTAAAGGAGAACCTGGAGAGGCTTGGGCGAGGAGCTGCGGGGGGGCCGGAGCTGTTGGCCGAGGTAGGAGTAGCCAGGCGGAAGGCATGGCCAGCCGTTGAGAAATGCTTGTTGAAGTTTTCGATAATCATGGATTTGTCGGTGGTGACCGTGTTCCATAGCCTCAGTGCAGTGGGCAGCTGGGAGGAGGTGCTCTTGTTCTCCATGGACTTCACAGTGTCCCAGAACTTTTTGGAGTTGGAGCTACAGGATGCAAACTTCTGCCTGAAGAAGCTGGCCTTAGCTTTCCTGACTGACTGCGTGTATTGGTTCCTGACTTCCCTGAACAGTTGCATATCGCGGGGACTGTTCGATGCTATTGCAGTCCGCCACAGGATGTTTTTGTGCTGGTCGAGGGCAGTCAGGTCTGGAGTGAACCAAGGGCTGTATCTGTTCTTAGTTCTGCATTTTTTGAACGGAGCATGCTTATCTAATATGGTGAGGAAGTTACTTTTAAAGAATGACCAGGCATCCTCAACTGACGGGATGAGGTCAATGTCCTTCCAGGATACCCGGGCCAGGTCGATTAGAAAGGCCTGCTCACAGAAGTGTTTTAGGGAGCGTTTGACAGTGATGAGGGGTGGTCGTTTGACTGCGGCACCGTAGCGGATACAGGCAATGAGGCAGTGGTCGCTGAGATCCTGGTTGAAGACAGCGGAGGTGTATTTGGAGGGCCAGTTGGTCAGGATGACGTCTATGAGGGTGCCCTTGCTTACAGAGTTAGGGTTGTACCTGGACGGTTCCTTGATGATTTGTGTGAGATTGAGGGCATCTAGCTTAGATTGTAGGACTGCCGGGGTGTTAAGCATATCCCAGGTTAGGTCACCTAACAGAACAAACTCAGAAGCTAGATGGGGGGCAATCAATTCACAAATGGTGTCCAGGGCACAGCTGGGAGCTGAGGGGGGTCGGTAGCAGGCGGCAACAGTGAGAGACTTATTTCTGGAGAGAGTAATTTTCAGAATTAGTAGTTCGAACTGTTTGGGTATGGACCTGGAAAGTATGACATTACTTTGCAGGCTATCTCTGCAGTAGACTGCGACTCCTCCCCCTTTGGCAGTTCTGTCTTGACGGAAGATGTTATAGTTGGGTATGAAAATCTCTGAATTTTTGGTGGCCTTCCTGAGCCAGGATTCAGACACGGCAAGGACATCAGGGTTAGCAGAGTGTGCTAAAGCAGTGAGTAAAACAGACTTAGGGAGGAGGCTTCTAATGTTGACATGCATGAAACCAAGGCTTTTTCGATCACAGAAGTCAACAAATGAGGGTGCCTGGGGACATGCAGGGCCTGGGTTTACCTCCACATCACCCGCGGAACAGAGAAGGAGTAGTATGAGGGTGCGGCTAAGGACTATCAAAACTGGTCGCCTAGAGCGTTGGGGACAGAGAATAAGAGGAGCAGGTTTCTGGGCATGGTAGAATATATTCAGGGCATAATGCGCAGACAGTTGTATGGTGGGGTGCGGGTACAGCGGAGGTAAGCCCAGGCACTGGGTGATGATGAGAGAGGTTTTATCTCTGGACATGCTGGTTGTAATGGGTGAGGTCACCGCATATGTGGGAGGTGGGACAAAGGAGGTATCAGGGGTCTGAGGAATGGGACTAGGGGCTCCATTGTGAACTAAAACAATGATAACTAACCTGAGCAACAGTATACAAGGCATATTGACATTTGAGAGAGACATACAGCGAGGCATACAGTAATCACAGGTGTTGAATTGGGAAAGCTAGCTAAAACAGTGGGTGAGACAACAGCTAATCAGCTAGCATAACAACAGCAGGTGAGATGGCATTGACTAGGCAACTCGGCCGACAGAAAAAACAATCAAGCAGAATGGAGTACCATGATTAATGGACAGTCCAGCGTGCATCAGCTATGTAGCCAAGTGTTCAGAGTCCAGGGGGCAGCGGTGGATGGAGCAGGGGGCTGGGCTGGCGAGTGTTATCCAGGTTAAGAAAACTAACAATGACTAAATAGCTTGTAGCTAGCTAGCTGGTTAGCTTCTGGAGGTTCTTGAGTGTGTTCTAAAAATAAAGATAATAGCGATTCCGTATCACATTGGGTGAGGCAGTAGTCTAGGTAGACTAGTGGTTAGAGTGTAGAGGAGGCAGGTAGCCTAGTGGTTAGAGGGGGGGGCGGGTAGCCTAGTGGTTAGAGTGTAGAGGCGGCAGGTAGACTAGTGGTTAGAGTGTAGAGGAGGCAGGTAGACTAGTGGTTAGAGTGTAGAGGAGGCAGGTAGCCTAGTGGTTAGAGGGGGGGGCAGGTAGCCTAGTGGTTAGAGTGTGGAGGCGGCAGGTAGACTAGTGGTTAGAGTGTAGAGGAGGCAGGTAGACTAGTGGTTAGAGTGTAGAGGCGGCAGGTAGACTAGTGGTTAGAGTGTTGGGGCGGCAGGGTAGCCTAGTGATTAGAGTGTAGAGGGGGCAGGTAGTTAGTGGTTAGAGTGTAGAGGCGGCAGGTAGACTAGTGGTTAGAGTGTAGAGGAGGCAGGTAGTCTAGTGGTTAGAGTGTAGAGGAGGCAGGTAGCCTAGTGGTTAGAGTGTTGGGGCGGCAGGGTAGCCTAGTGATTAGAGTGTAGAGGCGGCAGGTAGTCTAGTGGTTAGAGTGTAGAGGCGGCAGGTAGACTAGTGGTTAGAGTGTAGAGGAGGCAGGTAGCCTAGTGGTTAGAGTGTAGAGGCGGCAGGTAGACTAGTGGTTAGAGTGTAGAGGAGGCAGGTAACCTAGTGGTTAGAGTGTAGAGGCGGCAGGTAGACTAGTGGTTAGAGTGTAGAGGAGGCAGGTAGACTAGTGGTTAGAGTGTAGTGGAGGCAGGTAGCCTAGTGGTTAGAGGGGGGCAGGTAGCCTAGTGGTTAGAGTGTAGAGGTGGCAGGTAGACTAGTGGTTAGAGTGTAGAGGAGGCAGGTAGACTAGTGGTTAGAGTGTAGAGGCGGCAGGTAGACTAGTGGTTAGAGTGTAGAGGAGGCAGGTAGACTAGTGGTTAGAGTGTTGGGATGGCAGGGTAGCCTAGTGGTTAGAGTGTAGAGGCGGCAGGGTAGCCTAGTGGTTAGAGTGTATAGGCGGCAGGGTAGCCTAGTGGTTAGAGTGTAGCGATGGCAGGTAGCCTCGTGGTTAGAGTGTAGAGATGGCAGGTAGCCTAGTGGTTAGAGGGGGAGGCAGGTAGCCTAGTGGTTAGAGTGTTGAGGCGGCAGGGTAGCCTAGTGGTTAGAGTGTAGAGATAGCAGGTAGCCTAGTGGTTAGAGTGTAGAGATGGCAGGTAGCCTAGTGGTTAGAGTGTTGGGGCGGCAGGGTAGCTTAGTGGTTAGAGTGTATGGGGGGCAGGTATCCTAGTGGTTAGAGTGTAGGGAGGGCAGGTAGCCTAGTGGTTAGAGTGGAGGGAGGGGGCAGGTAGCCTAGTGGTTAGAGTGGAGGGGGCAGGTAGCCTAGTGGTTAGAGTGTAGGGGCGGCAGGTAGCGTAGTGGTTAGAGTGTAGGGGGCGGCAGGTAGCCTAGTGGTTAGAGTGTTGGGGTGGCAGGGTAGCCTAGTGGTTAGAGTGTAGGGGGGCAGGTAGCCTAGTGGTTAGAGTGTAGGGGCGGCAGGTAGCCTAGTGGTTAGAGTGTAGAGATGGCAGGTACCCTAGTGGTTAGAGTGTTGGGGCGGCAGGGTAGCCTAGTGGTTAGAGTGTAGGGGGCAGGTAGCCTAGTGGTTAGAGTGTAGGGGGCAGGTAGCCTAGTGGTTAGAGTGGAGGGGGGGGGGGCAGGTAGCCTAGTGGTTAGAGTGTAGGGGCGGCAGGTAGCCTAGTGGTTAGAGTGTAGAGGAGGCAGGTAGCCTAGTGGTTAGAGTGTAGGGGCGGCAGGTAGCCTAGTGGTTAGAGTGTAGGGGCGGCAGGTAGCCTAGTGGTTAGAGTGTAGGGGCGGCAGGTAGCCTAGTGGTTAGAGTGTAGGGGGGGCAGGTAGCCTAGTGGTTAGAGTGTAGGGGCGGCAGGTAGCCTAGTGGTTAGAGCGTTGGGCCAGTAACTGAAAAGTTGCAAGATCAATTCCCCGAGCTGATCAAGGTAAAAATCTGTCGTTCTGTCCCCTAAACAAGGCAGTTTAACCCACTGTTCCCCGATAGGCCGTCATTGTAAATAAGAATTTGTTCTTAACTGACTTGCCCTAGTTAAATAAAGGTAAAATTGGTTTAATATATCCTGGTGCTTGGGCAGTTGATGAGACTTCATTTGGTCGTCTTTCCTATTGTTCAACAGCATCGTAAAAGACGGGTTTAATTATCTCGCTGAAAAAAGTGTTTCTGAATTGTCTGTTTGACTGAATAATCGTGACGTACAATCTGTTCATGCTAACATTTGTATGTTTAGAATCAAAGTGTTTTTAATCTATTGACAACATGGCAGAATGTTAAAACAACCAACCAAAGCAAATCCCAAATGTTTATAGAACGATCAAAAACAAGAATTACAGCCGTTGTAGGGTTATGAGTCAAATAAGCAATTTAACTAAAAGGAGTACCCAACCAGGGGCGTGGTCACGTCGATGTATCCTACAAGGGGCGTGGTCAGGTCGATGTACCCTACCAGGGGCGTGGTCACGTTGATGTATCCTACAAGGGGCGTGGTCATGTTGATGTATCCTACCCGGGGCGTGGTCACGTTGATGTATCCTACCAGGGGCGTGGTCACGTTGAGGTATCCTACAAGGGGCGTGGTCACGTTGATGTATCCTACCAGGGGCGTGGTCACGTTGATGTATCCTACCAGGGGCGTGGTCACGTTGATGTATCCTACCAGGGTCGTGGTCACGTTGATGTATCCTACAAGGGGCGTGGTCACGTTGATGTATCCTACAAGGGGCGTGGTCACGTTGATGTATCCTACAAGGGGCGTGGTCACGTTGATGTATCATACCAGGGGCGTGGTCACACTTTTATGCCCCCAGCCTCTGGAATAGCCCGCCAGAGTACATAGTTACTATGTGACCAGCCTTTAGTTACTATAGTTACTATGCCCCCAGCCTTTAGTTACTATAGTTACTATGCCCCCAGCCTCTAGTTAATATAGTTACTATGCCCCAAGCCTTTAGTTACTATAGTTACTATGCCCCCAGCCTTTAGTTACTATAGTTACTATGCCCCCAGCCTCTAGTTACTATAGTTACTATGCCCCCAGCCTCTAGTTACTATAGTTACTATGCCCCCAGCCTCTAGTTACTATAGTTACTATGCCCCCAGCCTCTAGTTACTATAGTTACTATGCCCCCAGCCTCTAGCTACTATAGTTGCTATGCCCCCAGCCTCTAGTTACTATAGTTACTATGCCCCCAGCCTCTAGTTACTATAGTTACTATGCCCCCAGCCTCTAGTTACTATAGTTACTATGCCCCCAGCCTCTAGTTACTATAGTTACTATGCCCCAGCCTCTAGTTACTATAGTTACTATGCCCCCAGCCTCTAGTTACTATAGTTACTATGCCCCAGCCTCTAGTTACTATAGTTACTATGCCCCCAGCCTCTAGTTACTATAGTTACTATGCCCCCAGCCTCTAGTTACTATAGTTACTATGCCCCCAGCCTCTAGTTACTATAGTTACTATGCCCCCAGCCCATAATAAACCCCAGGAAGAGTAGCTGCTGCCTTGGCAGGAACTCATGGGGATCCATAATAAACCCCAGGAAGAGTAGCTGCTGTTTCGTCAGGAACTCATGGGGATCCATTATAAACCCCAGGAAGAGTAGCTGCTGTTTTTTCAGGAACTAATGGGGATCCATAAAAACCCCAGGAAGAGTAGCTGCTGTTTTGACAGGAACTAATGGGGATAACTAATAAACCCCAGGAAGAGTATCTGCTGTCTTGGCAGGAACTAATGGGGATCCATAATAAACCCCAGGAAGAGTAGCTGCTGCCTTGTCAGGAACAAATGGGGATCCATTATAAACCCCAGGAAGAGTAGCTGCTGCCTTGGCAGGAACTAATGCGGATCCATAATAAACTCCAGGAAGAGTAGCTGCTGCCTGGGCAGGAACTAATGGGGATCCATAATAAACCCCAGGAAGAGTAGCTGCTGTTTTGTCAGGAACTAATGGAGATCCATAATAAACCCCAAGAAGAGTAGGTGCTGTCCTGACAGGAGCTAATGGGGATCCATAATAAACCCCAGGAAGAGTTGCTGCTGCCTTGGCAGGAACTCTTGGGGATCCATAATAAACCCCAGGAAGAGTAGCTGCTGCCTTGTGAGGAACTAATGGGGATCCATAATAAACCCCAGGAAGAGTAGCTGCTGCCTTGGCAGGAACTAATGGGGATCCATAATAAATCCCAGGAAGAGTAGCTGCTGCCTTGGCAGGAACAAATTGGGATCCATAATAAACCCCAGGAAGAGTAGCTGCTGTTTTGACAGAAACTAATGGGGATCCATAATAAACCCCAGGAAAACTAGCTGCTGCCTTGGCAGGAAATAATGGGGATCCATAATAAATCGCAGGAAGAGTAGCTGCTGCCTTGGCAGGAACTCATGGGGTTCCATAATAAACCCCAGGAAGAGTAGCTGCTGTTTTGTCAGGAACTCATGGGGATCCATAATAAACCGCAGGAAGAGTTGCTGCTGTTTTGTCAGCAGCTAATGGAGATCCATAATAAACCCCAGGAAGAGTAGCTGCTGCCTTGTGAGGAACTAATGGGGATTCATAATAAACCCCAGGAAGAGTAGCTGCTGCCTTGGTAGGAACTAATGGGGATCCATAATAAACTCCAGGAAGAGTAGCTGCTGCCTTGACAGGAACTAATGGGGATCCATAATAAACCCCAGGAAGACTAGCTGCTGCCTTGGCAGGAACTAATGGGGATCCATAATAAACACCAGGAAGAGTAGCTGTTGCCTTGGCAGGAACTAATGGGGATCCATAATAAACCCCAGGAAGAGTAGCTGCTGCCTTGACATGAACTAATGGAGATCCATAATAAACCCCAGGAAGAGTAGCTGCTGCCTTGGCAGGAGCTAATGGGGATCCATAATAAACCCCAGGAAGAGTAGCTGCTGCCTTTGCAGGAGCTAATGGGGATCCATAATAAAACCCAGGAAGAGTAGCTGCTGCCTTGGCAGGACCTAATGGGGATCCATAATAAACCCCAGGAAGAGTAGCTGCTGACTTGGAAGGAACTAATGGGGATCCATAATAAACCCCAGGAAGAGTAGCTGCTGTTTTGACAGGAACTAATGGGGATCCATAATAAACCCCAGGAAGAGGAGCTGCTGCCTTGTCAGGAACAAATGGGGATCCATAATAAACCCCAGGAAGAGTAGCTGCTGCCTTGACAGGAACTAATGGGGATCCATAATAAACCCCAGGAAGAGTAGCTGCTGACTTGGAAGGAACTAATGGGGATCCATAATAAACCCCAGGAAGAGTAGCTGCTGTTTTGACAGGAACTAATGGGGATCCATAATAAACCCCAGGAAGAGGAGCTGCTGCCTTGGCAGGAGCTAATGGGGATCCATAATAAACCCCAGGAAGAGTAGCTGCTGCCTTTGCAGGAGCTAATGGGGATCCATAATAAAACCCAGGAAGAGTAGCTGCTGCCTTGGCAGGACCTAATGGGGATCCATAATAAACCCCAGGAAGAGTAGCTGCTGACTTGGAAGGAACTAATGGGGATCCATAATAAACCCCAGGAAGAGTAGCTGCTGTTTTGACAGGAACTAATGGGGATCCATAATAAACCCCAGGAAGAGGAGCTGCTGCCTTGTCAGGAACAAATGGGGATCCATAATAAACCCCAGGAAGAGTAGCTGCTGCCTTGACAGGAACTAATGGGGATCCATAATAAACCCCAGGAAGAGTAGCTGCTGACTTGGAAGGAACTAATGGGGATCCATAATAAACCCCAGGAAGAGTAGCTGCTGTTTTGACAGGAACTAATGGGGATCCATAATAAACCCCAGGAAGAGGAGCTGCTGCCTTGTCAGGAACAAATGGGGATCCATAATAAACCCCAGGAAGAGTAGCTGCTGCCTTGACAGGAACTAATGGGGATCCATAATAAACCCCAGGAAGAGTAGCTGCTGCCTTGGCAGGAACTAATGGGGATCCATAATAAACCCCAAGAAGAGTAGGTGCTGTCCTGACAGGAGCTAATGGGGATCCATAATAAACCCCAGAAAGAGGAGCTGCTGCTTTGTCAGGAACAAATGGGGATCCATAATAAACCCCAGGAAGAGTAGCTGCTGTTTTGACAGGAACTCATGGGGATCCATAATAAACCCCAGGAAGACTAGCTGCTGCCTTGGCAGGAACTAATGGGGATCCATAATAAACCCCAGGAAGAGTAGCTGTTGCCTTGGCAGGAACTAATGGGGATCCATAATAAACCCCAGGAAGAGTAGCTGCTGCCTTGACATGAACTAATGGAGATCCATAATAAACCCCAGGAAGAGTAGCTGCTGCCTTGGCAGGAACTAATGGGGATCCCTAATAAACCCCAGGAAGAGTAGCTGCTGCCTTGGCAGGAGCTAATGGGGATCCATAATAAACCCCAGGAAGAGTAGCTGCTGCCTTGGCAGGACCTAATGGGGATCCATAATAAACCCCAGGAAGAGTAGCTGCTGACTTGGAAGGAACTAATGGGGATACATAATATATACAAATACAAACGCCTCGCTGTGTGTATCTATAAACACACAGAAAACATGATGTTCTGGAACGGAGAGTTCTAGAATGGTGTTCTTCTTCTAGTTTTGTGATGTTACTGTGGCTGGATCCGTCCTCCCTTCATCGCTCCCTCCCTCCCTTCATCCCTCCTTTCCTCATTCCCTTCCCTCCCTCTCTACCACTGACACGGCTGCCTAAAACATTCTCCTCAACTCATGGACAGAAAACAGGAGAGAGAAAGAAATAAAGAAGAGAGAAATAAGTGATTAAAAGAGAGAGAGACAGAGAGAGAGAGACAGAGAGAGGGAGAGAGAGAGAGAGAGGGAGAGAGAGCGAGACAGACAGAGAGAGAGAGAGAGAGAGAGAGAGAGAGAGAGAGAGAGAGAGAGAGAGAGAGACCGAGAGAGACAGAGAGACAGACAGAGCTCTAGTGGACTACTTTCAACCAGGGGTTATAGGGCTCTCGTGGACTAAATAGGGAATGGGGTGCCATTTGGGACACAGGCCTCAGTAATCACCATAGTAAAAATGACAGGTTAACTTTATCTCTCTGCTTTATATTCTACAGAACAGACAGGGAGGGAGGTGGAATGGGAGGGAGGGAAGTGGAGAGGGAGGGAGGGAAGGGAGGTAGAGAAGTGGACAGGGAGAAATTGAGGGAGGGAGGGATATTTCTCGAATCATGCGTGAATGGGCGAGAGAGTTGTTGAGTCGGTTTGTTAGGGTGGCAGGCAGCTGGGCAGCAGGAGAGAGGCTTTATTACCAGACCTAGAAAAGAGCAAACCACATGAATCGATCCCTCTCTCTCCTTCCCTCTTTCTCTCCTTCCCTCTCTCTCCTTCCCTCTCTCTCTCCTTCCCTCTTTCTCTCCTTCCCTCGCTCTCCTTCCCTCTCTCTCTCCTTCCCTCTTTCTCTCCTTCCCTCTCTCTCCTTCCCTCTCTCTCTCTCTCTCTCTCTCCTTCCCTCTTTCTCTCCCTCTCTCTCCTCTCTCTCTCCTTCCCTCTTTCTCTCCCTACCTCTCCTCTCTCTCTCCTTCCCTCTTTCTCTCCTTCCCTCTTTCTCTCCATCTTTCTCTCCTTCTCGCTCTCTCCTTCCCTCTCTCTCCTTCTCTCTCTCTCCTTCTCTCTCTCTCCTTCTCCCTCTCTCTCCTTCTCTCTCTCTCTCCTTTCCTCTCTCTCCTTCTCTCTCTCTCCTTCCCTCTCTCTCTCTCTCCTTCCCTCTCTCTCCTTCTCTCTCTCTCTCCTTCCCTCTCTCTCTCTCCTTCCCTCTCTCTCCTTCTCTCCTTCTCTCCTTCCCTCTTTCTCTCCCTCTCTCTCTCTCTCCTTCTCTCTCTCTCCTTCTCTCTCTCTCTCCTTCCCTCTCTCTCTCTCTCCTTCCCTCTCCTTCCCTCTTTCTCTCCCTCTCTCTCTCTCTCTCTCTCTCTCCCTCTCTCTCTCTCTCTCTCTCCTTCTCTCTCTCTCCTTCTCCCTCTCTCTCCTTCTCTCTCTCTCTCCTCCCCCCACCGCTCTCTCTCTCCCTCTCCCTCTCCGCCGGCAGCACAATGGGCTGTCTGTGTGACTGTACGTGTCAACTTAAGGTACAGTGAGTGTTTTCCATGTGTGTGTGTCAACGTGTGCATTAACCCTTTGTGGGTTACAGTAGAGAGCAGACCAGTCCTTGCCAACACCTATGGTCATGATCAACCCATTACATCTACAGTGTAACAGAAGGACAAAGTTAAGAGATCGTAACATTACAAGCTCGCTCCACAGCCTGAAACATTTTCCAGGACATAGACGTATCTGATATGGGCAGAAAGCTTAAATTCTTGTTCATCTAACTGTACTGTCCAATTTACAGTAACTATTACAGTGAAAGAAGACCATGCTGTTGTTTGAGGAGAGTGGACAGTTATGACCCTGTTATGACCCTGTTTAATCCCTGTTATGACCCTGTTTAATCCCTGTTTGACCCTGTTATGACCCTGTTATGACCCTGTTATGACCCTGTTTAATCCCTGTTTGACCCTGTTATGACCCTGTTATGACCCTGTTGTGACCCTGTTTAATCCCTGTTATGACCCTGTTTAATCCCTGTTATGACCCTGTTTAATCCCTGTTATGACCCTGTTATGACCCTGTTATGACCCTGTTTAATCCCTGTTATGACCCTGTTATGACCCTGTTATGACCCTGTTTAATCCCTGTTATGACCCTGTTTAATCCCTGTTATGACCCTGTTATGACCCTGTTATGACCCTGTTTAATCCCTGTTATGACCCTGTTTAATCCCTGTTATGACCCTGTCCTTAGGAAGTCTGGAAATGTCTTGAAACCCGTCCACTAGAGGCAGCAGAGAGTACCATCGAGAGAGGCGTTTTAGAGTCGTTGATGTGTGGAATCCCATGACTCTGGATCAGAAGGTTGTGTGTCAGAATGAAGGTAACGTTTTAACCTTATCGCAAACTTTACCCTTTAAGCTGCAGCTTCGAAACTGTTTGGAGAAACGTGGATAAAACTCAGAATCTGAAGTCAAAACAAAACCTAAGATGTTCTTGGTACTACATAGAACCACACACACAGCCAGAGAGGGAGTAATGCCTCAGCCCAATAGTTGTTATAATAGCAGCTCTGTAGTCTAATGAGTCTCCTGAGTCCTGACCTTCATAAGTGGAATAAAAAACAAAGACTGTGCTTATACGCCCCCTCCCACACACACACACACACACACACACACACACACACACACACACACACACACACACACACACACACACACACACACACACACACACACACACAGACTCTAACACAACACAGACACACACACCAGACTCTAACACACACACACACACACACACACACACACACACACACACACACACACACACACTCCTGTCTATGATTTATAACATCAGAAACAGGCAGGGATATATGCATATTATATATGATACATATTTTACAAATACAATTTTTCCCCTGTATTTGTGTTGGACTTTCGACTAAATAAGTGTGTCTGTCGGTGGGTGTGTCAGTGTGTGTGTGTGTGTGTGTGTGTGTGTGTCTGTCGGTGGGTGTGTCAGTGTGTGTGTGTCTGTCGGTGGGTGTGTCAGTGTGTGTGTGTGTGTGTGTGTGTGTGTGTCTGTCGGTGGGTGTGTCAGTGTGTGTGTGTCTGTCGGTGGGTGTGTCAGTGTGTGTGTGTCTGTCGGTGGGTGTGTCAGTGTGTGTGTGTCTGTCGGTGGGTGTGTCAGTGTGTGTGTGTCTGTCGGTGGGTGTGTCAGTGTGTGTGTGTCTGTCGGTGGGTGTGTCAGTGTGTGTGTGTCTGTCGGTGGGTGTGTCAGTGTATGTGTGTCTGTCGGTGGGTGTGTCAGTGTGTGTGTGTCTGTCGGTGGGTGTATCAGTGTGTGTGTGTCTGTCGGTGGGTGTGTCAGTGTGTGTGTGTATCAGTGTGTGTGTGTCTGTCGGTGGGTGTGTCAGTGTGTGTGTATCAGTGTTTGTGTGTCTGTCGGTGGGTGTGTCAGTGTGTGTGTGTCAGTGTTTGTGTGTCTGTCGGTGGGTGTGTCAGTGTGTGTGTGTATCAGTGTGTGTGTGTCTGTCGGTGGGTGTGTCAGTGTGTGTGTATCAGTGTTTGTGTGTGTTTCAGTGTGTATGTGTCAGTGTGTGTGTGTGTTTCAGTGTATATGTGTCAGTATGTGTGTGTGTGTGTGGTTCAGTGTGTGTGTGTGTGGTTCAGTGTGTGTGTGTGTGTGGTTCAGCGTGTGTGTGTGTGTGTGTCAGTGTGTGTGTGTGTGTGTGTGTGGTTCAGTGTGTGTGTGTGTGTGTGTGTGTGGTTCAGTGTGTGTGTGTGTGTGTGTGTGTGGTTCAGTGTGTGTGTGTGTGTGTGTGGTTCAGTGTGTGTGTGTGTGTGTGTGTGTGGTTCAGTGTGTGTGTGTGTGTGTGTGTGTGGTTCAGTGTGTGTGTGTGTGTGTGTGGTTCAGTGTGTGTGTGTGTGTGTGTGGTTCAGTGTGTGTGTGTGTGTGTGTGTGTGTGTGTGTGTGTGTGTGTGTGTGTGTGTGTGTGTGTGTGTCTGTCGGTGTGTGTATCAGTGTGTGTGTGTCTGTCGGTGGGTGTGTCAGTGTGTGTGTGTCTGTCGGTGGGTGTATCAGTGTGTGTGTGTCTGTCGGTGGGTGTGTCAGTGTGTGTGTGTCTGTCGGTGGGTGTGTCAGTGTGTGTGTGTCTGTCGGTGGGTGTATCAGTGTGTGTGTGTCTGTCGGTGGGTGTGTCAGTGTGTGTGTGTGTCTGTCGGTGGGTGTGTCAGTGTGTGTGTGTCTGTCGGTGGGTGTGTCAGTGTGTGTGTGTGTGTCAGTGTTTGTGTTTCTGTCGGTGGGTGTGTCAGTGTGTGTGTGTATCAGTGTGTGTGTGTCTGTCGGTGGGTGTGTCAGTGTGTGTGTGTATCAGTGTGTGTGTGTCTGTCGGTGGGTGTGTCAGTGTGTGTGTGTCTGTCCGTGGGTGTGTCAGTGTGTGTGTGTCTGTCGGTGGGTGTGTCAGTGTGTGTGTGTCTGTCGGTGGGTGTGTCTGTGTGTGTGTGTGTGTGTATCAGTGTTTGTGTGTGTTTCAGTGTGTATGTGTCAGTGTGTGTGTGTGTTTCAGTGTGTGTGTGTGTGGTTCAGTGTGTGTGTGTGTGTGGTTCAGTGTGTGTGTCAGTGTGTGTGTGTGTGTGTGTGTGTGTGTGTGTGTGTGTGTGTGTGTGTGTGTGTGTGTGTGTGTGTGTCAGTGTGTTTTGGGGGGGGGGGAGGGTGTTACTATATTTTGTCAAAGATTTCCGTTATAAAATAAAGAGTTTAAAAAGAAAAACAAAGAGTTTTAAAGAAGGCTTTTATATATTTTTCTGTTTTTGTTTTAATTGATTTCTTAAAAATGTATTTCCCAAAGTTTTTTGTTTCAAACGTCAAAATGAGAATGAACCACCTTTATATTACTTTAAAAACCACTTGAGGAGACGCAAGAAGTGTTTAGGAATGTAAATATGATCCATAAAGCCACCAATTTACAAGGAACAAATATAATATGTATATGAAACACATAACACACAAATATGAAATAGTATAAACTTGTAAAATATACTGAACAAAAATATAAATCCAACAATCACAAGTATATTACTGAGTTGCAGCTCATAGAAGGAAATCAGTCAATTGAAATAAATAAATTAGGGCCTAATCTATGGATTTCATATGACTGGGCAGGGGCAGGGAGACATTTTGTGTCGAAAAACGAATTCTGATTGGCTGGGTCTGGCTCCCCAGTGAGCCTATGCACTCCCAGGCCCAGCCAATCAGAATTTGTTTTTCCGACACAAAATGTCTTTATTATGGCCTCCTGGGTGGCGCAGTGGTCTAGGGCACTGCATCGCAGTGCTAGCTGTGGAACCAGAGGCTCTGTCGCAGCCGGCCGCAGCCCTCATCCTCCACATACAACACCCGTTCTGCCAGTCACATTCTGTTAAAGGTCCCCAAAACACACACATCCCTGGGTCGCTCCTCTTTTCTGTTCACTGCAGCTCGCGACTGGAACGAGATGCAACAAAACACTCAAACTGGACAGTTTTATCTCCATCTCTTCATTCAAAGACTCAATCATGGACATTCTTACTGACAGTTGTGGCTGCTTCTCGTGATGTATTGTTGTCTCTACCATGTTGTTACCATGTTGTTACCATGTTGTGTTGCTACCATGTTGTTACCATGTTGTTGTCATGTTGTTACCATGTTGTTACCATGTTGTTGCTACCATGTTGTTGTCATGTTGTGTTGTTACCATGTTGTTACCATGTTGTTGTCATGTTGTTACCATGTTGTTACCATGTTGTTGTCGTCATGTTGTGTTGTTACCATGTTGTTACCATGTTGTTGTCATCATGTTGTGTTGTTACCATGTTGTTACCATGTTGTTGTCATGTTGAGTTGCTGCTAGGTTGTGTTGTCATGTTGTGTTGCTACCATGCTGTTGTCATGTTGTGTTGTCATGTGTTGCTACCATGCTGTTGTCATGTTGTGTTGTCATGTTGTTGTCATGTTGTGTTGTTACCCTGTTGTTGTCATGTTGTGTTGTTACCCTGTTGTTGTCATGTTGTTGTCGTATTGTGTTGCTACCATGTTGTTGTCATGTTGTGTTGCTACCATGTTGCTACCATGTTGTTGTCATGTTGTGTTGTTACCATGTTGTTACCATGTTGTTGTCATGTTGTGTTGTTACCATGTTGTTGTCGTGTTGTGTTGCTGCTAGGTTGTGTTGTCATGTTGTGTTGCTACCATGTTGTTGTCATGTTGTGTTGTTACCATGTTGTTGTCATGTTGTGTTGATACCATGTTGTGTTGTTACCAAGTTGCTGTGATGTTGTGTTGCTACCATGCTTTGTTGTCATGTTGTGTTGCTACCATGCTGTGTTGCTACCATGTTGTGTTGCTACCATGGTGTGTTGTCATGTTGTGTTGCTACCATGTTGTGTTGTCATGTTGTGTTGCTACCATGTTGTGTTGTCATGTTGTGTTGCAACCATGGTGTGTTGTCATGGTGTGTTGTCATGTTGTGTTGCTACCATGTTGTGTTGTCATGTTGTGTTGCTACCATGGTGTGTTGTCATGGTGTATTGTCATGTTGCGTTGCTACCATGTTGTGTTGTCATGTTGTGTTGCAACCATGGTGTGTTGTCATGTTGTGTTGCTACCATGTCGTGTTGTCATGTTGTGTTGCTACCATGTTGTGTTGTCATGTTGTGTTGCTACCATGTTGTGTTGTCATGTTGTGTTGCTACCATGTTGTGTTGTCATGGTGTGTTGTCATGGTGTGTTGTCATGTTGTGCCCAATAATGCTTGTACCATGTTTTGCACTGCTAGGTTGTGTTGCTACCATGTTGTTGTCATGGTGTGTTGTGTTGTCATGTTGTGTTGCTACCATGTTGTTGTCATGTTGTGTTGTGTTGTCATGTTGTGTTGTGTTGTGTTGCTACCATGTTGTTGTCATGTTGTGTTGCTACCATGTTGTTGTCATGTTGTGTTGCTACCATGTTGTTGTGATGTTGTGTTGTTACCATGTTGTCATCATGTTGTGTTGCTACCATGTCGTGCTGCTACCATGGTGTGCTGTCATGTTGTGTTGCTACCATGTTGTGTTGTCATGTTGTGTTGCTACCATGCTGTGTTGTCATGTTGTGTTGCTACCATGTTGTGTTGTCATGTTGTGTTGCTACCATGTTGTGTTGTCATGTTGTGTTGCTACCATGTGTGTTGTCATGTTGTGTTGCTACCATGTTGTGTTGCTACCATGCTGTGTTGCTACCATGTTGTGTTGTCATGTTGTGTTTCTACCATGTTGTGTTGTCATGTTGTGTTGCTACCATGTTGTGTTGTCATGTTGTGTTGCTACCATGTTGTGTTGTCATGTTGTGTTGCTACCATGTTGTGTTGCTACCATGTTGTGTTGCTACCATGTTGTGTTGTCATGTTGTGATGCTACCATGTTGTGTTGCTACCATGTTGTGTTGCTACCATGTTGTGGTGCTACCATGTTGTGTTGCTACCATGTTGTGTTGTCATGTTGTGTTGCTACCATGTTGTGTTGCTACCATGCTGTGTTGTCATGTTGTGTTGCTACCATGTTGTGTTGCTACCAATTTGTGTTGCTACCATGCTGTGTTGCTACCATGTTGTGTTGTCATGTTGTGTTGCTACCATGCTGTGTTGTCATGTTGAGGTGCTACCATGTGTTGCTACCATGGTGTGTTGTCATGGTGTATTGTCATGTTGTGTTGCAACCATGGTGTGTTGTCATGTTGTGTTGCTACCATGGTGTGTTGTCATGTTGTGTTGCTACCATGTTGTGTTGTCATGTTGTGTTGCTACCATGTTGTGTTGTCATGTTGTGTTGCTACCATGTTGTGTTGCTACCATGTTGTGTTGTCATGTTGTGTTGCTACCATGTTGTGTTGTCATGTTGTGTTGCTACCATGTTGTGTTGCTACCATGGTGTGTTGTCATGTTGTGTTTCTACCATGCTGTGTTGTCATGTTGTGTTGCTACCATGCTGTGTTGTTATCTTAATATTTTCTTTATGTAGTGTTGTGTCTCTCCATCCCTCTCTCTCTCTCTATCTCTCCATCCCTCTCTCTCCATCTCTCCATCCCTCTCTCTCCATCTCTCTCTCTCTCTCTCTCTATCTCTCCATCCCTCTCTCTCCATCTCTCCATCCCTCTCTCTCCATCTCTCTCTCTCTCTCTCTCTCTCTCTCTCTCTCTCTCTCTCCATCCATCTCTCTCTCTCTCCATCCCTCTCTCTCTCTCTCCATCCCTCTCTCTCCATCCCTCTCTCTCCATCCCTCTCTCTCTCTCTCTCTCTCTCCATCCCTCTCTCTCTATCTCTCCATCCCTCTCTCTCCATCTCTCCATCCCTCTCTCTCTCCATCCCTCTCTCTCCATCTCTCCATCCCTCTCTCTACATCTCTCCATCACTCTCTCTCCATCCCTCTATCTCTATCTCTCCATCCCTCTCTCTCTCTCTCCATCCCTCTATCACTCCATCCCTCTCTCTCCATCTCTCCATCCCTCTCTCTCTCCATCTCTCCATCCCTCTATCACTCCATCCCCCTCTCTCTCTCTCTCCATCCCTCTATCACTCCATCCCTCTCTCTCCATCTCTCCATCCCTCTCTCTCTCTCTCTCCCTCCCTCTCCATCTCTCCATCCCTCTCTCTCTCCATCCATCTCTCACATGTTATTATGTAATGCAGTAGAGGGTGTGTGTTGGTCTGTTAAGCTTCTTTTATGGTTGGTACTTGACTAGTGTAATTGCATTCCCCTTACCGGAGCCTTACACACAAACAGTGTGTAGGGCGCAGCGTACATTAGTATAGCTGTGTGATTCTAATTCGGTATCGCTGCCTATTAAAGTCGAGTTAACAGACAATGTTAGCCAGTGTTTTATGGGTACAGCACTAACACAATGGTGCCGTGTGTGTGTGTGTGTGTGTGTGTGTGTGTGTGTGTGTGTGTGTGTGTGTGTGTGTGTGTGTGTGTAGAAACCGCAGCGTGAACATCGACTAAAGCTATTACTCTAACCACAGAAACACAAGGTCCTTAGTACCTTACGTATGCTTGAACACACACACACACACACACACACACACACACACCATTGTGTTAGCGCTGTACCCACACTGGTGTGGGAGGGAAAGGAAGAATATAACGTGGAAGAACAGTGATTCCCGAAGATGAATCGGACGGGTTCCCGAAGATGAATCGGTCGGACGGGTTCCCGAAGATGAATCGGTCGGACGGATTCCCGAAGATGAATCGGACGGGTTCCCGAAGATGAATCGGACGGGTTCCCGAAGATGAATCGGTCGGACGGATTCCCGAAGATGAATCGGACGGGTTCCCGAAGATGAATCGGTCGGACGGGTTCCCGAAGATGAATCGGACGGACGGATTCCCGAAGATGAATCGGACGGGTTCCCGAAGATGAATCGGTCGGACGGGTTCCCGAAGATGAATCGGACGGGTTCCCGAAGATGAATCGGACGGGTTCCCGAAGATGAATCGGTCGGACGGGTTCCCGAAGATGAATCGGTCGGACGGATTCCCGAAGATGAATCGGACGGGTTCCCGAAGATGAATCGGTCGGACGGATTCCCGAAGATGAATCGGACGGGTTCCCGAAGATGAATCGGACGGGTTCCCGAAGATGAATCGGACTGGTTCCCGAAGATGAATCGGACGGATTTCCGAAGATGAATCGTACAGATTCCCGAAGATGAATCGGACGGATTCCCGAAGATGAATCAGATCATGAAATACCATGGATCCCTCCCAAACCACAGCCCATTCTCTATATAGAGTCCTCTCCAAACCACAGCCCATTCTCTATATAGAGTCCTCTCCATAGACCTCTGGTCAAACCACAGCCCATTCTCTATATAGAGTCCTCTCCATAGACCTCTGGTCAAACCACAGCCCATTCTCTATATAGAGTCCTCTCGTCAAACCACAGCCCATTCTCTATATAGAGTCCTCTCGTCAAACCACAGCCCATTCTCTATATAGAGTCCTCTCCATAGGCCTCTGGTCAAACCACAGCCCATTCTCTATATAGAGTCCTCTGGTCAAACCACAGCCCATTCTCTATATAGAGTCCTCTCCATAGGCCTCTGGTCAAACCACAGCCCATTCTCTATATAGAGTCCTCTGGTCAAACCACAGCCCATTCTCTATATAGAGTCCTCTGGTCAAACCAC
Source organism: Oncorhynchus nerka (assembly GCF_034236695.1). Classification (NCBI taxonomy): domain Eukaryota; kingdom Metazoa; phylum Chordata; class Actinopteri; order Salmoniformes; family Salmonidae; genus Oncorhynchus; species Oncorhynchus nerka. Next base: position 67,453,366 of record NC_088403.1, read on the forward strand.
AGCCCATTCTCTATATAGAGTCCTCTCCATAGACCTCTGGTCAAACCACAGCCCATTCTCTATATAGAGTCCTTTCCATAGGCCTCTGGTCAAACCACAGCCCATTCTCTATATAGAGTCCTCTCCATAGGCCTCTGGTCAAACCACAGCCCATTCTCTATATAGAGTCCTCTGGTCAAACCACAGCCCATTCTCTATATAGAGTCCTCTCCATAGGCCTCTGGTCAAACCACAGCCCATTCTCTATATAGAGTCCTCTCCATAGACCTCTGGTCAAACCACAGCCCATTCTCTATATAGAGTCATCTCCATAGGCCTCTGGTCAAACCACAGCCCATTCTCTATATAGAGTCCTCTCGTCAAACCACAGCCCATTCTCTATATAGAGTCCTCTCGTCAAACCACAGCCCATTCTCTATATAGAGTCCTCTCCATAGACCTCTGGTCAAACCACAGCCCATTCTATATATAGAGTCCTCTCCATAGGCCTCTGGTCAAACCACAGCCCATTCTCTATATAGAGTCCTCTCCATAGACCTCTGGTCAAACCACAGCCCATTCTCTATATAGAGTCCTCTCCATAGACCTCTGGTCAAACCACAGCCCATTCTCTATATAGAGTCCTCTCCATAGGCCTCTGGTCAAACCACAGCCCATTCTCTATATAGAGTCCTCTGGTCAAACCACAGCCCATTCTCTATATAGAGTCCTCTCCATAGACCTCTGGTCAAACCACAGCCCATTCTCTATATAGAGTCCTCTCCATAGACCTCTGGTCAAACCACAGCCCATTCTCTATATAGAGTCCTCTCCATAGGCCTCTGGTCAAACCACAGCCCATTCTCTATATAGAGTCCTCTGGTCAAACCACAGCCCATTCTCTATATAGAGTCCTCTCCATAGACCTCTGGTCAAACCACAGCCCATTCTCTATATAGAGTCCTCTCCATAGACCTCTGGTCAAACCACAGCCCATTCTCTACACAGCGTCCTCTCCATAGACCTCTGGTCAAACCACAGCCCATTCTCTATATAGAGTCCTCTCCATAGGGCTCTGGTCAAACGGCAGCCCATTCTCTATATAGAGTCCTCTCCATAGGACTCTGGTCAAACCACAGCCCATTCTCTATATAGAGTCCTCTCCATAGACCTCTGGTCAAACCACAGCCCATTCTCTACACAGCGTCCTCTCCATAGACCTCTGGTCAAACCACAGCCCATTCTCTATATAGAGTCCTCTCCATAGGGCTCTGGTCAAACGGCAGCCCATTCTCTATATAGAGTCCTCTCCATAGACCTCTGGTCAAACCACAGCCCATTCTCTATATAGAGTCCTCTCCATAGGCCTCTGGTCAAACCACAGCCCATTCTCTATACAGCGTCCTCTGGTCAAACCACAGCCCATTCTCTATATAGAGTCCTCTCCATAGGCCTCTGGTCAAACCACAGCCCATTCTCTATATAGAGTCCTCTCCATAGACCTCTGGTCAAACCACAGCCCATTCTCTATATAGAGTCCTCTCCATAGACCTCTGGTCAAACCACAGCCCATTCTCTATATAGAGTCCACTCCATAGGCCTCTGGTCAAACGGCAGCCAGGTCACATGTGATAAGTCAGAATTCAACGTTTATCCATGTCTGAAGAAGTTGGGAGATGACTGACCACCAGGGGGCAACAGTGAGCACTGTTTCCTTCAAGTAGGTTTTGACGTAAAGCGCCTGCCTCTGAATTAACAATATATTGTTTCTGAATGAACAGGGGACAATATATAGTTTCTGAATGAACAGGGGACAATATATAGTTTCTGAATGAACAGGGGACAATATATAGTTTCTGAATGAACGGGGGACAATATATAGTTTCTGAATGAACGGGGGACAATATATAGTTTCTGAATGAACAGGGGGACAATATATAGTTTCTGAATGAACAGGGGACAATATCTAGTTTCTGAATGAACGGGGGACAATATATAGTTTCTGAATGAACAGGGGGACAATATATAGTTTCTGAATGAATAGGGGACAATATATAGTTTCTGAATGAACAGGGGACAATATATAGTTTCTGAATGAACAGGGGGACAATATATAGTTTCTGAATGAATATTATTGCTGTAATGTAGCTTAGTGTTCATGTGAATTACCACCAACTCACCACACCTCCACTGGACTCTTGTTACTGATCGTTAAATCAATAAATCTCGGTTTATTACAGCATTATACACGCACGCACTTTGAATATAAAGGCCCCGTGCCGTCTCCGTGACGACCACGAGTCGTTAGCTTGAATGCTAATTGTATCATAAACTCCTGCTGTTAAAGGGTAGCACTCAAACCCCTTTTAAACATTATTATTTATTTATTTTAAATTCAGGTGAGAAGTGTTTTTTTTTGTCTGTTATGCTAATAGCTAATACAATGATGGGGAATGTGTCACCCACCAATCCATGCTTAGGGGAATGTGTCACCCACCAATCAGTGTTCAGGGGAATGTGTCACCCACCAATCAGTGCTTAGGGGAATGTGTCACCCACCAATCAGTGCTCAGGGGAATGTGTCACCCACCAATCAGTGCTCAGGGGAATGTGTCACCCACCAATCAGTGCTTAGGGGAATGTGTGACCCACCAATCAGTGCTTAGGGGAATGTGTGACCCACCAATCAGTGCTTAGGGGACTGCACCACCAATCAGTGCTTAGGGGAATGTGTGACCCACCAATCAGTGCTTAGGGGAATGTGTGACCCACCAATCAGTGCTCAGGGGAATGTGTCACCCACCAATCAGTGCTCAGGGGAATGTGTCACCCACCAATCAGTGCTTAGGGGAATGTGTGACCCACCAATCAGTGCTTAGGGGAATGTGTCACCCACCAATCAGTGCTTAGGGGAATGTGTCACCCACCAATCAGTGCTTAGGGGAATGTGTCACCCACCAATCAGTGCTCAGGGGAATGTGTCACCCACCAATCAGTGCTTAGGGGAATGTGTGACCCACCAATCAGTGCTTAGGGGAATGTGTCACCCACCAATCAGTGCTTAGGGGAATGTGTCACCCACCAATCAGTGCTCAGGGGAATGTGTCACCCACCAATCAGTGCTCAGGGGAATGTGTCACCCACCAATCAGTGCTCAGGGGAATGTGTCACCCACCAATCAGTGCTTAGGGGACTGCACCACCAATCAGTGCTTAGGGGACTGCACCACCAATCAGTGCTTAGGGGACTGCACCACCAATCAGTGCTTAGGGGAATGTGTCACCCACCAATCAGTGCTCAGGGGAATGTGTCACCCACCAATCAGTGCTCAGGGGAATGTGTCACCCACCAATCAGTGCTCAGGGGAATGTGTCACCCACCAATCAGTGCTTAGGGGAATGTGTCACCCACCAATCAGTGCTCAGGGGAATGTGTCACCCACCAATCAGTGCTCAGGGGAATGTGTCACCCACCAATCAGTGCTTAGGGGAATGTGTGACCCACCAATCAGTGCTTAGGGGAATGTGTGACCCACCAATCAGTGCTTAGGGGACTGCACCACCAATCAGTGCTTAGGGGAATGTGTGATCCACCAATCAGTGCTTAGGGGAATGTGTGACCCACCAATCAGTGCTCAGGGGAATGTGTCACCCACCAATCAGTGCTCAGGGGAATGTGTCACCCACCAATCAGTGCTTAGGGGAATGTGTGACCCACCAATCAGTGCTTAGGGGAATGTGTCACCCACCAATCAGTGCTTAGGGGAATGTGTCACCCACCAATCAGTGCTTAGGGGAATGTGTCACCCACCAATCAGTGCTCAGGGGAATGTGTCACCCACCAATCAGTGCTTAGGGGAATGTGTGACCCACCAATCAGTGCTTAGGGGAATGTGTCACCCACCAATCAGTGCTTAGGGGAATGTGTCACCCACCAATCAGTGCTCAGGGGAATGTGTCACCCACCAATCAGTGCTCAGGGGAATGTGTCACCCACCAATCAGTGCTCAGGGGAATGTGTCACCCACCAATCAGTGCTTAGGGGAATGTGTGACCCACCAATCAGTGCTCAGGGGAATGTGTCACCCACCAATCAGTGCTCAGGGGAATGTGTCACCCACCAATCAGTGCTTAGGGAATGTGTGACCCACCAATCAGTGCTTAGGGGAATGTGTGACCCACCAATCAGTGCTTAGGGGACTGCACCACCAATCAGTGCTTAGGGGAATGTGTGACCCACCAATCAGTGCTTAGGGGAATGTGTGACCCACCAATCAGTGCTCAGGGGAATGTGTCACCCACCAATCAGTGCTCAGGGGAATGTGTCACCCACCAATCAGTGCTTAGGGAATGTGTGACCCACCAATCAGTGCTTAGGGGAATGTGTCACCCACCAATCAGTGCTTAGGGGAATGTGTCACCCACCAATCAGTGCTTAGGGGAATGTGTCACCCACCAATCAGTGCTCAGGGGAATGTGTCACCCACCAATCAGTGCTTAGGGGAATGTGTGACCCACCAATCAGTGCTTAGGGGAATGTGTCACCCACCAATCAGTGCTTAGGGGAATGTGTCACCCACCAATCAGTGCTCAGGGGAATGTGTCACCCACCAATCAGTGCTCAGGGGAATGTGTCACCCACCAATCAGTGCTCAGGGGAATGTGTCACCCACCAATCAGTGCTTAGGGGAATGTGTGACCCACCAATCAGTGCTCAGGGGAATGTGTCACCCACCAATCAGTGCTCAGGGGAATGTGTCACCCACCAATCAGTGCTTAGGGGAATGTGTGACCCACCAATCAGTGCTTAGGGGAATGTGTGACCCACCAATCAGTGCTTAGGGGACTGCACCACCAATCAGTGCTTAGGGGAATGTGTGACCCACCAATCAGTGCTTAGGGGAATGTGTGACCCACCAATCAGTGCTCAGGGGAATGTGTCACCCACCAATCAGTGCTCAGGGGAATGTGTCACCCACCAATCAGTGCTTAGGGAATGTGTGACCCACCAATCAGTGCTTAGGGGAATGTGTCACCCACCAATCAGTGCTTAGGGGAATGTGTCACCCACCAATCAGTGCTTAGGGGAATGTGTCACCCACCAATCAGTGCTCAGGGGAATGTGTCACCCACCAATCAGTGCTTAGGGGAATGTGTGACCCACCAATCAGTGCTTAGGGGAATGTGTCACCCACCAATCAGTGCTTAGGGGAATGTGTCACCCACCAATCAGTGCTCAGGGGAATGTGTCACCCACCAATCAGTGCTCAGGGGAATGTGTCACCCACCAATCAGTGCTTAGGGGACTGCACCACCAATCAGTGCTTAGGGGACTGCACCACCAATCAGTGCTTAGGGGACTGCACCACCAATCAGTGCTTAGGGGAATGTGTCACCCACCAATCAGTGCTCAGGGGAATGTGTCACCCACCAATCAGTGCTCAGGGGAATGTGTCACCCACCAATCAGTGCTCAGGGGAATGTGTCACCCACCAATCAGTGCTTAGGGGAATGTGTCACCCACCAATCAGTGCTCAGCGGAATGTGTCACCCACCAATCAGTGCTCAGGGGAATGTGTCACCCACCAATCAGTGCTTAGGGGAATGTGTGACCCACCAATCAGTGCTTAGGGGAATGTGTGACCCACCAATCAGTGCTTAGGGGACTGCACCACCAATCAGTGCTTAGGGGAATGTGTGACCCACCAATCAGTGCTTAGGGGAATGTGTGACCCACCAATCAGTGCTCAGGGGAATGTGTCACCCACCAATCAGTGCTCAGGGGAATGTGTCACCCACCAATCAGTGCTTAGGGGAATGTGTGACCCACCAATCAGTGCTTAGGGGAATGTGTCACCCACCAATCAGTGCTTAGGGGAATGTGTCACCCACCAATCAGTGCTTAGGGGAATGTGTCACCCACCAATCAGTGCTCAGGGGAATGTGTCACCCACCAATCAGTGCTTAGGGGAATGTGTCACCCACCAATCAGTGCTTAGGGGAATGTGTCACCCACCAATCAGTGCTCAGGGGAATGTGTCACCCACCAATCAGTGCTCAGGGGAATGTGTCACCCACCAATCAGTGCTCAGGGGAATGTGTCACCCACCAATCAGTGCTTAGGGGAATGTGTGACCCACCAATCAGTGCTCAGGGGACTGCACCACCAATCAATTGTGTCCGTGGATAAAAAATATGAGTTGAAATCATCAACATTGTCATTTGTTTCTCGTTAAGTTAAGAATATAAACGTGTAATCCTCATAGTCTGAATGTTGTTTTTTTCTTCGTTAAAGCACATAGATGTGTATGAAACACAATACCTTACTGTATACCTTTGTGTAATATCGTCAGTAGTCTAGTCAAGGAAGCATCATGCAAAATATATTGGCACCACTCCAATTACCAACACCAATCTGTCACCGGCTTAAGTAAGCCTTTTGGTTAAAGTTCACCAACTGGCTGCCCGCGTGCCGAATTTGGCCTGCAGATGGTTGTATTTGGGACTCCCAAGTTCTGAGTTCCCCACAAATGTATTTTTTATTTTTATTGTATTTGTTTCGTCATAAGACTGTAAAAACAACAGGAAATCAGGTCCGAGTGACTTTAATTTAAGACATTTGTTCCCAAGTATTCCCACTCATAATATAGAAACTGTATACAAATGTCAACAATGTGTCACGTTCTGACCTTAGTTCCTTTGTTTTGTCTTTGTTTTAGTATGGTCAGGGCGTGAGTTGGGGTGGGAAGTCTATGTTCTTTTTTCTATGATTTGGGGATTTCTGTGTTTGGCCTGGTATGATTCTCAATCAGAGGCAGCTGTCAATCGTTGTCCCTGATTGAGAACCATACTTAGGTAGCCTGGTTGTCCCTGATGGAGAACCATACTTAGGTAGCCTGGTTGTCCCTGATTGAGAACCATACTTAGGTAGCCTGGTTGTCCCTGATTGAGAACCATACTTAGGTAGCCTGGTTGTCCCTGATTGAGAACCATACTTAGGTAGCCTGGTTGTCCCTGATGGAGAACCATACTTAGGCAGCCTGGTTGTCCCTGATTGAGAACCATACTTAGGTAGCCTGGTTGTCCCTGATGGAGAACCATACTTAGGCAGCCTGTTTTCACTCTTGAGTTGTGGGTGATTGTTTTCTGTTGAGTGTTGGCATCTGTAACAGACAGAACTGTTTCGTTTCGTTCACTTTGTTTTTGTTCAGTGTTCATTTATTTTATTATAAAGATGGACACTTACCACACTGCGCATTGGTCCTCACCTTCTTCCATCAACAACGGCCGTCACACAAAATTTGAAATTATTGTTTTAGTCAAACATGATCGGTTTGGGATTCTTGCAGTCAATCTTTCAGTCTACAAATGATTTATAATTATTAACTGGGTGGTTCGAGCCCTGCATGCTGATTGACTGACAGCTCTGGTACAGTGAGGGAAAACAGTATTTGATCCCCTGATGATTTTGTACGTTTGCCCACTGACAAAGAAATGATCCGTCTATAATTTTAATGGCAGGTTTATTTGAACAGTGAGAGACAGAATTACAACAACAAAAATCCAGAAAAATGCATGTCAAAAATGTTATAAATTGATTTGCATTTTAATGAGGGAAATAAGTATTTGACCCCTCTGCAAAACATGACTTAGTACTTGGTGGCAAAACCCTTGTTCAGAGTTCAGAAGTTTCTTGTAGTTGGCCACCAGGTTTGCACACATCTCAGGAGGGATTTTGTCCCTTTCTTTTTTGCAGATCTTCTCCAAGTCATTAACTTGTTCACGCTACCACGTTCCCCAAGGGCACCCCCCACGCTCAACTCAAAAGATGGCGCACAGAATGCAAAAATATTCATAGAAATATTTAACCTCCACACATTAACAAGTCCAATACCTCAAATGAAAGATAAACACCTTGTTCATCTACCCAGCGAGTCAGATTTCTAAAAAAAAATATGGCGAAAACATAGCACATATTTATGTCAAACCACCACCAAAGACACAGACGATATGTAGCCATTTTGTCGAACAAAAGATGCAATCACAAACGCAGGATTAAAATAAAATCATTCACTAACCTTTTGAAAATCTTCATCAGATGACAGTAATATGACATGTTACACATCATCAGATGACAGTAATAGGACATGTTACACATCATCAGATGACAGTAATAGGACATGTTACACATCATCAGATGACAGTAATAGGACATGTTACACATCATCAGATGACAGTAATAGGACATGTTACACATCATCAGATGACAGTAATAGGACATGTTACACATCATCAGATGACAGTAATAGGACATGTTATACAGTACATTTATGTTTTTTTCAATAATATGCAATTTATATCCATAAATCACCGTTTACATTGACGCCATGTTCAGAAAATGATAAACAATGTCCGGAGAAATTATATATAACTCCGCCAGATAACGCCTGGCTCTGGCTGCTCCACGCAGCCAGATAACGCCAGATAACAAGCAATACACATCATAAACTTTGACTAAATATACATGTTCTACATACAGATAGAAAGATACACTGCTTCTTAATGCAATCGCTTTGTCACATTTCTTTTTAACGTTACGTTTTAATCGTTCATTTTTCAATAATCTGAGACGGCGCTTAGACATAAGCAATATTTCTCCGCTATGTTGGAGTCAACAGAAACACAAAATTACAACATAAATATTCCCTTACCTTTGATGGTCTTCGATCAGAATGTAGTGGAAGGAGTCATACTTACCCAATACATCGTTTGGTTTCAATTCGTGTGTCTTTGTGTTAGCATATGCTGCAAGTTCCAGCTGAAATACTACCAAAAATTACTTCTGGTCACGAACAGTTGCGCATCAAAACTTCAAAATGACATATTATATGTCGACTAAACTGGTCAAACTAAGTGCAGAATCAAGCTTTAGGATGTTCTTAACGTACAAAACTATTATCTAATCTCTCGAACGAACGTGCTTCTTGGCAGGCGATCTGGAACAAAGGAACCAAAAAGCGTGCTCTCGTAACCTTGAATTTTCTCGCGACACTCAGTCTTTTGCCTACCAAAGGCTCAAAAACACGCGGGATTTGCACAATTAAACACTGTACTGAATGAGGACATCTAGTGGAAGACATAGAAAGTGTCTCCAGATCCAGATCCATAGCTGGTTGGGAAGGGTGGGGGCGATGACGTCAAAGTTGCCCCAAGTTTGAGGCTCCCAAAAATAGTTTGGGAGATTGCCTGCCCTGTGAGTTCTGCTATACTTACAGACATAATTCAAACGGTTTTAGAAGCTTTAGAGTGTTTTCTATCCAATAACAAATAGCAATTTTGGACAGATTTGTTTTCAGTTTACTATGAGCACGCAATTCCTCCAAAGGGGGCAGTATTCTGCCTAGCCTTAACTGGTTTTAAGGTTTCGAGGCTGACGTTTGGCAACTCGAACCTTCAGTTCCCTCCGCAGATTTTCTATGGGAGTAATGTCTGGAGACTGGCTAGGACACTCCAGGACCTTAATGTGTTTTGAGTCATTGTCATGCTGGAATACCCATCCACGACCCATTTTCAATGCCCTGGCTGAGGGAAGGAGGTTCTCACCCAAGATTTGATGGTACATGGCCCCGTCCATCATCCCTTTGATGCGGTGAAGTTGTCCTGTCCCCTTAGCAGAAAAACACCCCCAAAGTATAATGTTTCCACCTCCATGTTTGACGGTGGGGATGATGTTCTTGGGGTCATAGGCAGCATTCCTCCTCCTCCAAACACGGCGAGTTGAGTTGATGCCCAATAGCTCCATTTTGTTCTCACCCAACAGAAGGCAGTGATCCCTGCTTTAGGTGGTACCACCCAGGAGAAGGTAGTGATCCCTACTTTAGGTCGTACCACCCAACAGAAGGTAGTGATCCCTACTTTAGGTGGTACCACCCAGGAGAAGGTAGTGATCCCTACTTTAGGTGGTACCACCCAGGAGAAGGTAGTGATCCCTACTTTAGGTGGTACCACCCAACAGAAGGTAGTGATCCCTACTTTAGGTGGTACCACACAGGAGAAGGTAGTTATCCCTGTCATTGCAGCTGAAGCTCCAAAACAGTAAGAAAGAGATCTCTGTGATGGCAGTACAAACACACCTAGGATTGTCCATACTGTAGAACTACCTTCCATACTGATCGAATCAGAACCATGGGTAGAACTACCTTCCATACTGATTGAATCAGAAACATGGGTAGAACTACATTCCATACTGATCGAATCAGAACCATGGGTAGAACTACCTTCTATACCCATCTAATCAGAACCATGGGTAGAACTACCTTCTATACTGATGGAATCAGAATCATGGGTAGAACTACCTTCTATACTGATGGAATCAGAACCATGGGTAGAACTACCTTCCATACTGATCTCATCAGAACCATAGGTAGAACTAACTTCCATACTGATCTAATCAGAACCATGGGTAGAACTACCGTCCTTACTGATCTAATCAGAACCATGGGTAGAACTACATTCCTTACTGATCTAATTAGAACCACGGGTAGAACTACCTTCCATACTGTTCTAATCAGAACCATGGGTAGAACTACCTTCCATACTGATTGAATCAGAACCATGGGTAGAACTACCTTCCACACCCATCTAATCAGAACCAATGGTAGAACTACCTTCTATACTGATGGAATCAGAACCATGGGTAGAACTACCGTCCTTACTGATCTAATCAGAACCATGGGTAGAACTACCATCTATACTGATCTAATCAGAACCATGGGTAGAACTACCTTCTATACTGATCGAATCAGAACCATGGGTAGAACTACCTTCTATACCCATCTAATCAGAACCATGGGTTCTGAACTACCTTCCATACCCATCTAATCAGAACCATGGGTTCTGAACTACCTGCCGTACCCATCTAATCAGAACCATGGGTAGAACCACCTTCTATACCCATCTAATCAATCAGAACCATGGGTAGAACTACATTCTATAACCATCTAATCAGAACCATGGGTAGACCTACCTTCTATACCCATCTAATCAGAACCATGGGTAGAACTAACCTCCGCACCCATCTAATCAGAACCATGGGTCGAACTACCTTCTATACCCATCTAATACCCATCTAATCAGAACCATGGGTCGAACTACCTTCTATACCCATCTAATACCCATCTAATCAGAACTACCTTCCGTCCCCATCTAATCAGAACCATGGGTAGAACTACCTTCCACACCCATCTAATCAGAACCATGGGTAGAAGTACGTTCTATACCCATCTAATCAGAACTACCTTCCGTACCCATCTAATCAGAACCATGGGTAGAACTACCTTCTATACCCATCTAATCAGAACCGTGGGTAGAACTACCTTCTATACCCATCTAATCAGAACCATGGGTAGAACTACCTTCCACACCCATCTAATCAGAACCATGGGTAGAAGTACCTTCTATACCCATCTAATCAGAACCATGGGTAGAACTACCTTCCACACCCATCTAATCAGAACCATGGGTAGAACTACCTTCTATACGGAACGAATCAGAACCATGGGTAGAACTACCTTCTATATCCATCTAATCAGAACCATGGGTAGAACTACCTTCCATACTGATCAAATCAGAACCATGGGTAGAACTACCTTCCGTACCCATCTAATCAGAACCATGGGTAGAACTACCTTCTGTACCCATCTAATCAGAACCATGTGTAGAACTACCTTCCTTACCTATCTAATCAGAACCATGGGTAGAACTACCTTCTGTACCCATCTAATCAGAACCATGGGTAGAACTACCTTCTGTACCCATCTAATCAGAACCATGGGTAGAACTACCTTCCATACCCATCTAATCAGAACCATGGGTAGAATTACCTTCTATACGGAAGGAATCAGAACCATGTGTAGAACTACCTTCTATACCCATCTAATCAGAACCATGGGTAGAACTACCTTCAACACCCATCTAATCAGAACCATGGGTAGAACTACCTTCTATACCCATCTAATCAGAACCATGGGTAGAAGTACCTTCCGTACCCATCTAATCAGAACCATGGGTAGAACTACCTTCTATACCCATCTAATCAGAACCATGGGTGAACTACCTTCCACACCCATCTAATCAGAACCATGGGTAGAACTACCTTCTATACCCATCTAATCCGAACCATGGGTAGAACTACCTTCTATACCCATCTAATCAGAACCATGGGTAGAACTACCTTCTATACCCATCTAATCAGAACCATGGGTAGAAGTACCTTCCGTACCCATCTAATCAGAACCATGGGTAGAACTACCTTCTATACCCATCTAATCAGAACCATGGGTGAACTACCTTCCACACCCATCGAATCAGAACGATGGGTAGAACTACATTCTATACCCATCTAATCAGAACCATGGGTCGAACTACCTTCTATACCCATCTAATCAGAACCATGGGTAGAACTACCTTCTATACCCATCTAATCAGAACCGTGGGTAGAACTACCTTCTATACCCATCTAATCAGAACCATGGGTAGAACTACCTTCCACACCCATCTAATCAGAACCATGGGTAGAAGTACCTTCTATACCCATCTAATCAGAACCATGGGTAGAACTACCTTCCACACCCATCTAATCAGAACCATGGGTAGAACTACCTTCTATACGGAACGAATCAGAACCATGGGTAGAACTACCTTCTATATCCATCTAATCAGAACCATGGGTAGAACTACCTTCCATACTGATCAAATCAGAACCATGGGTAGAACTACCTTCCGTACCCATCTAATCAGAACCATGGGTAGAACTACCTTCTGTACCCATCTAATCAGAACCATGTGTAGAACTACCTTCCTTACCTATCTAATCAGAACCATGGGTAGAACTACCTTCTGTACCCATCTAATCAGAACCATGGGTAGAACTACCTTCTGTACCCATCTAATCAGAACCATGGGTAGAACTACCTTCCATACCCATCTAATCAGAACCATGGGTAGAATTACCTTCTATACGGAAGGAATCAGAACCATGGGTAGAACTACCTTCTATACCCATCTAATCAGAACCATGGGTAGAACTACCTTCAACACCCATCTAATCAGAACCATGGGTAGAACTACCTTCTATACCCATCTAATCAGAACCATGGGTAGAAGTACCTTCCGTACCCATCTAATCAGAACCATGGGTAGAACTACCTTCTATACCCATCTAATCAGAACCATGGGTGAACTACCTTCCACACCCATCTAATCAGAACCATGGGTAGAACTACCTTCTATACCCATCTAATCAGAACCATGGGTAGAACTACCTTCTATACCCATCTAATCAGAACCATGGGTAGAACTACCTTCTATACCCATCTAATCAGAACCATGGGTAGAAGTACCTTCCGTACCCATCTAATCAGAACCATGGGTAGAACTACCTTCTATACCCATCTAATCAGAACCATGGGTGAACTACCTTCCACACCCATCGAATCAGAACGATGGGTAGAACTACCTTCTATACCCATCTAATCAGAACCATGGGTCGAACTACCTTCTATACCCATCTAATACCCATCTAATCAGAACCATGGGTCGAACTACCTTCTATACCCATCTAATACCCATCTAATCAGAACTACCTTCCGTCCCCATCTAATCAGAACCATGGGTAGAACTACCTTCCACACCCATCTAATCAGAACCATGGGTAGAAGTACGTTCTATACCCATCTAATCAGAACTACCTTCCGTACCCATCTAATCAGAACCATGGGTAGAACTACCTTCTATACCCATCTAATCAGAACCGTGGGTAGAACTACCTTCTATACCCATCTAATCAGAACCATGGGTAGAACTACCTTCCACACCCATCTAATCAGAACCATGGGTAGAAGTACCTTCTATACCCATCTAATCAGAACCATGGGTAGAACTACCTTCCACACCCATCTAATCAGAACCATGGGTAGAACTACCTTCTATACGGAACGAATCAGAACCATGGGTAGAACTACCTTCTATATCCATCTAATCAGAACCATGGGTAGAACTACCTTCCATACTGATCAAATCAGAACCATGGGTAGAACTACCTTCCGTACCCATCTAATCAGAACCATGGGTAGAACTACCTTCTGTACCCATCTAATCAGAACCATGTGTAGAACTACCTTCCTTACCTATCTAATCAGAACCATGGGTAGAACTACCTTCTGTACCCATCTAATCAGAACCATGGGTAGAACTACCTTCTGTACCCATCTAATCAGAACCATGGGTAGAACTACCTTCCATACCCATCTAATCAGAACCATGGGTAGAATTACCTTCTATACGGAAGGAATCAGAACCATGGGTAGAACTACCTTCTATACCCATCTAATCAGAACCATGGGTAGAACTACCTTCAACACCCATCTAATCAGAACCATGGGTAGAACTACCTTCTATACCCATCTAATCAGAACCATGGGTAGAAGTACCTTCCGTACCCATCTAATCAGAACCATGGGTAGAACTACCTTCTATACCCATCTAATCAGAACCATGGGTGAACTACCTTCCACACCCATCTAATCAGAACCATGGGTAGAACTACCTTCTATACCCATCTAATCAGAACCATGGGTAGAACTACCTTCTATACCCATCTAATCAGAACCATGGGTGAACTACCTTCCACACCCATCGAATCAGAACGATGGGTAGAACTACCTTCTATACCCATCTAATCAGAACCATGGGTAGAACTACCTTCTATACCCATCTAATCAGAACCATGGGTAGAACTACCTTCCACACCCATCTAATCAGAACCATGGGTAGAACTACCTTCTATACGGAACGAATCAGAAAGATGGGTAGAAGTACCTTCTATACCCATCTAATCAGAACCATGGGTAGAACTACCTTCTATACGGAACGAATCAGAAGCATGGGTAGAACTACCTTCTATACCCATCTAATCAGAACCATGGGTAGAAGTACCTTCTATACCCATCTAATCAGAACCATGGGTAGAAGTACCTTCCGTACCCATCTAATCAGAACCATGGGTAGAACTACCTTCTATACCCATCTAATCAGAACCATGGGTGAACTACCTTCCACACCCATCTAATCAGAACCATGGGTAGAACTACCTTCTATACCCATCTAATCAGAACCATGGGTAGAAGTACCTTCTATACCCATCTAATCAGAACCATGGGTAGAAGTACCTTCCGTACCCATCTAATCAGAACCATGGGTAGAACTACCTTCTATACCCATCTAATCAGAACCATGGGTAGAACTACCTTCCACACCCATCTAATCAGAACCATGGGTAGAACTACCTTCTATACGGAACGAATCAGAACCATGGGTAGAACTACCTTCTATATCCATCTAATCAGAACCATGGGTAGAACTACCTTCCATACTGATCAAATCAGAACCATGGGTAGAACTACCTTCCGTACCCATCTAATCAGAACCATGGGTAGAACTACCTTCTGTACCCATCTAATCAGAACCATGTGTAGAACTACCTTCCTTACCTATCTAATCAGAACCATGGGTAGAACTACCTTCTGTACCCATCTAATCAGAACCATGGGTAGAACTACCTTCTGTACCCATCTAATCAGAACCATGGGTAGAACTACCTTCCATACCCATCTAATCAGAACCATGGGTAGAATTACCTTCTATACGGAAGGAATCAGAACCATGGGTAGAACTACCTTCTATACCCATCTAATCAGAACCATGGGTAGAACTACCTTCAACACCCATCTAATCAGAACCATGGGTAGAACTACCTTCTATACCCATCTAATCAGAACCATGGGTAGAAGTACCTTCCGTACCCATCTAATCAGAACCATGGGTAGAACTACCTTCTATACCCATCTAATCAGAACCATGGGTGAACTACCTTCCACACCCATCTAATCAGAACCATGGGTAGAACTACCTTCTATACCCATCTAATCAGAACCATGGGTAGAACTACCTTCTATACCCATCTAATCAGAACCATGGGTAGAACTACCTTCTATACCCATCTAATCAGAACCATGGGTAGAAGTACCTTCCGTACCCATCTAATCAGAACCATGGGTAGAACTACCTTCTATACCCATCTAATCAGAACCATGGGTGAACTACCTTCCACACCCATTGAATCAGAACGATGGGTAGAACTACCTTCTATACCCATCTAATCAGAACCATGGGTAGAACTACCTTCTATACCCATCTAATCAGAACCATGGGTAGAACTACCTTCCACACCCATCTAATCAGAACCATGGGTAGAACTACCTTCTATACGGAACGAATCAGAAAGATGGGTAGAAGTACCTTCTATACCCATCTAATCAGAACCATGGGTAGAACTACCTTCTATACGGAACGAATCAGAAGCATGGGTAGAACTACCTTCTATACCCATCTAATCAGAACCATGGGTAGAAGTACCTTCTATACCCATCTAATCAGAACCATGGGTAGAAGTACCTTCCGTACCCATCTAATCAGAACCATGGGTAGAACTACCTTCTATACCCATCTAATCAGAACCATGGGTGAACTACCTTCCACACCCATCTAATCAGAACCATGGGTAGAACTACCTTCTATACCCATCTAATCAGAACCATGGGTAGAACTACCTTCTATACCCATCTAATCAGAAGCATGGGTAGAACTACCTTCTATACGGAACGAATCAGAAGCATGGGTAGAACTACCTTCTATACCCATCTAATCAGAACCATGGGTAGAACTACCTACCATACTGATCAAATCAGAACCATGGGTAGAACTACCTTCGGTACCCATCTAATCAGAACCATGGGTAGAACTACCTTCCATACCCATCTAATCAGAACCGTGGGTAGAAGTACCTTCCGTACCCATCTAATCAGAACCATGGGTAGAAGTACCTACTATACCCATCTAATCAGAACCATGGGTGAACTACCTTCCACACCCATCTAATCAGAACCATGGGTAAAACTACCTTCTATACCCATCTAATCAGAACCATGGGTAGAACTACCTTCTATACCCATCTAATCAGAACCATGGGTAGAACTACCTTCTATACCCATCTAATCAGAACCATGGGTAGAACTACCTTCCGTACCCATCTAATCAGAACCATGGGTTCTGAACTACCTTCTATACCCATCTAATCAGAACCATGAGTACAACCACCTTCTATACTGATCAAATCAGAACCAAGGGTACAACTACCTTCTGTACGGAACGAATCAGAACCATGGGTAGAACTACCTTCTATATCCATCTAATCAGAACCATGGGTAGAACTACCTTCCATACTGATCAAATCAGAACCATGGGTAGAACTACCTTCCGTACCCATCTAATCAGAACCATGGGTAGAACTACCTTCTGTACCCATCTAATCAGAACCATGGGTAGAACTACCTTCCGTACCCATCTAATCAGAACCATGGGTAGAACTACCTTCTATACCCATCTAATCAGAACCATGGGTAGAACTACCCTCTGTACCCATCTAATCAGAACCATGGGTAGAACTACCTTCTATACCCATCTAATCAGAACCATGGGTAGAAGTACCTTCTATACCCATCTAATCAGAACCATGGGTAGAAGTACCTTCCGTACCCATCTAATCAGAACCATGGGTAGAACTACCTTCTATACCCATCTAATCAGAACCATGGGTGAACTACCTTCCACACCCATCTAATCAGAACCATGGGTAGAACTACCTTCTATACCCATCTAATCAGAACCATGGGTAGAACTACCTTCTATACCCATCTAATCAGAAGCATGGGTAGAACTACCTTCTATACGGAACGAATCAGAAGCATGGGTAGAACTACCTTCTATACCCATCTAATCAGAACCATGGGTAGAACTACCTACCATACTGATCAAATCAGAACCATGGGTAGAACTACCTTCGGTACCCATCTAATCAGAACCATGGGTAGAACTACCTTCCATACCCATCTAATCAGAACCGTGGGTAGAAGTACCTTCCGTACCCATCTAATCAGAACCATGGGTAGAAGTACCTACTATACCCATCTAATCAGAACCATGGGTGAACTACCTTCCACACCCATCTAATCAGAACCATGGGTAAAACTACCTTCTATACCCATCTAATCAGAACCATGGGTAGAACTACCTTCTATACCCATCTAATCAGAACCATGGGTAGAACTACCTTCTATACCCATCTAATCAGAACCATGGGTAGAACTACCTTCCGTACCCATCTAATCAGAACCATGGGTTCTGAACTACCTTCTATACCCATCTAATCAGAACCATGAGTACAACCACCTTCTATACTGATCAAATCAGAACCAAGGGTACAACTACCTTCTGTACGGAACGAATCAGAACCATGGGTAGAACTACCTTCTATATCCATCTAATCAGAACCATGGGTAGAACTACCTTCCATACTGATCAAATCAGAACCATGGGTAGAACTACCTTCCGTACCCATCTAATCAGAACCATGGGTAGAACTACCTTCTGTACCCATCTAATCAGAACCATGGGTAGAACTACCTTCCGTACCCATCTAATCAGAACCATGGGTAGAACTACCTTCTATACCCATCTAATCAGAACCATGGGTAGAACTACCCTCTGTACCCATCTAATCAGAACCATGGGTAGAACTACCTTCTATACCCATCTAATCAGAACCATGGGTAGAAGTACCTTCTATACCCATCTAATCAGAACCATGGGTAGAAGTACCTTCCGTACCCATCTAATCAGAACCATGGGTAGAACTACCTTCTATACCCATCTAATCAGAACCATGGGTGAACTACCTTCCACACCCATCTAATCAGAACCATGGGTAGAACTACCTTCTATACCCATCTAATCAGATCCATGGGTAGAACTACCTTCTGTACCCATCTAATCAGAACCATGGGTAGAACTACCTTCTATACCCATCTAATCAGAACCATGGGTAGAAGTACCTTCCGTACCCATCTAATCAGAACCATGGGTAGAACTACCTTCTATACCCATCTAATCAGAACCATCGGTAGAACTACCTTCCACACCCATCTAATCAGAACCATGGGTAGAACTACCTTCTATACGGAACGAATCAGAACGATGGGTA
Organism: Oncorhynchus nerka; assembly: GCF_034236695.1. Taxonomy (NCBI): domain Eukaryota; kingdom Metazoa; phylum Chordata; class Actinopteri; order Salmoniformes; family Salmonidae; genus Oncorhynchus; species Oncorhynchus nerka. Next base: position 67,472,500 of record NC_088403.1, read on the forward strand.
GAACTACCTTCTACACCCATCTAATCAGAACCATGGGTAGAACTACCTACTATACCCATCTAATCAGAACCATGGGTAGAACTACCTTCCATACCCATCTAATCAGAACCATGGGTAGAACTACCTTCCATACCCATCTAATCAGAACCATGGGTAGAACTACCTTCCATACCCATCTAATCAGAACCATGGGTAGAACTACCTTCTATACCCATCTAATCAGAACCATGGGTAGAACTACCTTCCATACCCATCTAATCAGAACCATGGGTAGAACTACCTTCTATACGGAACGAATCAGAACGATGGGTAGAACTACCTTCTACACCCATCTAATCAGAACCATGGGTAGAACTACCTTCTGTACCCATCTAATCAGAACCATGGGTAGAACTACCTTCTATACCCATCTAATCAGAACCATGGGTAGAACTACCTTCTATACCCATCTAATCAGAACCATGGGTGAACTACCTTCCACACCCATCTAATCAGAACCATGGGTAGAACTACCTTCTATACCCATCTAATCAGAACCATGGGTAGAACTACCTTCCACACCCATCTAATCAGAACCATGGGTAGAACTACCTTCTATACGGAACGAATCAGAACCATGGGTAGAACTACCTTCTATACAGAACGAATCAGAACCATGGGTAGAACTACCTTCTGTACCAATCTAATCAGAACCATGGGTAGAACTACCTTCTATACCCATCTAATCAGAACCATGGGTAGAATTACCTTCTATACCCATCTAATCAGAACCATGCGTAGAAGTACCTTCCGTACCCATCTAATCAGAACCATGGGTAGAACTACCATCCGTACCCATCTAATCAGAACCATGGGTTCTGAACTACCTTCTATACCCATCTAATCAGAACCATAGGTAGAACTACCTTCCGTACCCATCTAATCAGAACCATGGGTAGAACTACCTTCTGTACCCATCTAATCAGAACCATGGGTAGAACTACCTTCTGTACCCATCTAATCAGAACCATGGGTAGAAGTACCTTCCGTACCAATCTAATCAGAACCATGGGTAGAACTACCTTCTATACCCATCTAATCAGAACCATGGGTGAACTACTTTCCACACCCATCTAATCAGAACCATGGGTAGAACTACCTTCTATACCCATCTAATCAGAACCATGGGTAGAACTACCTTCCACACCCATCTAATCAGAACCATGGGTAGAACTACCTTCTATACCCATCTAATCAGAACCATGGGTAGAACTACCTTCTATACGGAACGAATCAGAACCACGGGTAGAACTACCTTCTGTACCCATCTAATCAGAACCATGGGTAGAACTACCTTCTGTACCCATCTAATCAGAACCATGGGTAGAACTACCTTCCGTACCCATCTAATCAGAACCATGGGTAGAACTACCTTCTATACACATCTAATCAGAACCATGGGTAGAACTACCTTCTATACCCATCTAATCAGAACCATGGGTAGAACTACCTTCTATACCCATCTAATCAGAACCATGGGTAGAACTACCATCCGTACCCATCTAATCAGAACCATGGGTTCTGAACTACCTTCTATACCCATCTAATCAGAACCATGGGTAGAACTACCTTCCGTACCCATCTAATCAGAACCATGGGTAGAACTACCTTCTGTACCCATCCAATCAGAACCATGGGTAGAACTACCTTCCATACCCATCTAATCAGAACCATGGGTAGAACTACCTTCTATACGGAACGAATCAGAACCATGGGTAGAACTACCTTCTATAACCATCTAATCAGAACCATGGGTAGAACTACCTTCTATACGGAACGAATCAGAACCATGGGTAGAACTACCTTCTATACAGAACGAATCAGAACCATGGGTAGAACTACCTTCTGTACCCATCTAATCAGAACCATGGGTAGAACTACCTTCTATACCCATCTAATCAGAACCATGGGTAGAATTACCTTCTATACCCATCTAATCAGAACCATGCGTAGAAGTACCTTCCGTACCCATCTAATCAGAACCATGGGTAGAACTACCATCCGTACCCATCTAATCAGAACCATGGGTTCTGAACTACCTTCTATACCCATCTAATCAGAACCATAGGTAGAACTACCTTCCGTACCCATCTAATCAGAACCATGGGTAGAACTACCTTCTGTACCCATCTAATCAGAACCATGGGTAGAACTACCTTCTGTACCCATCTAATCAGAACCATGGGTAGAAGTACCTTCCGTACCAATCTAATCAGAACCATGGGTAGAACTACCTTCTATACCCATCTAATCAGAACCATGGGTTCTGAACTACCTTCTATACCCATCTAATCAGAACCATGGGTAGAACTACCTTCTATACTGATCAAATCAGAACCATGGGTAGAACTACCTTCTATACCCATCTAATCAGAACCATGGGTGAACTACCTTCCACACCCATCTAAACAGAACCATGGGTAGAACTACCTTCTATACCCATCTAATCAGAACCATAGGTAGAACTACCTTCTATACCCATCTAATCAGAACCATGGGTGAACTACCTTCCACACCCATCTAATCAGAACCATGGGTAGAACTACCTTCTATACCCATCTAATCAGAACCATGGGTAGAACTACCTTCTGTACCCATCCAATCAGAACCATGGGTAGAACTACCTTCCATACCCATCTAATCAGAACCATGGGTAGAACTACCTTCTATACGGAACGAATCAGAACCATGGGTAGAACTACCTTCTATAACCATCTAATCAGAACCATGGGTAGAACTACCTTCTATACGGAACGAATCAGAACCATGGGTAGAACTACCTTCTATACAGAACGAATCAGAACCATGGGTAGAACTACCTTCTGTACCCATCTAATCAGAACCATGGGTAGAACTACCTTCTATACCCATCTAATCAGAACCATGGGTAGAATTACCTTCTATACCCATCTAATCAGAACCATGCGTAGAAGTACCTTCCGTACCCATCTAATCAGAACCATGGGTAGAACTACCATCCGTACCCATCTAATCAGAACCATGGGTTCTGAACTACCTTCTATACCCATCTAATCAGAACCATAGGTAGAACTACCTTCCGTACCCATCTAATCAGAACCATGGGTAGAACTACCTTCTGTACCCATCTAATCAGAACCATGGGTAGAACTACCTTCTGTACCCATCTAATCAGAACCATGGGTAGAAGTACCTTCCGTACCAATCTAATCAGAACCATGGGTAGAACTACCTTCTATACCCATCTAATCAGAACCATGGGTTCTGAACTACCTTCTATACCCATCTAATCAGAACCATGGGTAGAACTACCTTCTATACTGATCAAATCAGAACCATGGGTAGAACTACCTTCTATACCCATCTAATCAGAACCATGGGTGAACTACCTTCCACACCCATCTAAACAGAACCATGGGTAGAACTACCTTCTATACCCATCTAATCAGAACCATAGGTAGAACTACCTTCTATACCCATCTAATCAGAACCATGGGTGAACTACCTTCCACACCCATCTAATCAGAACCATGGGTAGAACTACCTTCTATACCCATCTAATCAGAACCATGGGTAGAACTACCTTCTGTACCCATCTAATCAGAACCATGGGTAGAACTACCTTCCGTACCCATCTAATCAGAACCATGGGTAGAACTACCTTCTATACACATCTAATCAGAACCATGGGTAGAACTACCTTCTATACCCAGCTAATCAGAACCATGGGTAGAACTACCTTCTATACCCATCTAATCAGAACCATGGGTAGAACTACCATCCGTACCCATCTAATCAGAACCATGGGTTCTGAACTACCTTCTATACCCATCTAATCAGAACCATGGGTAGAACTACCTTCCGTACCCATCTAATCAGAACCATGGGTAGAACTACCTTCTGTACCCATCCAATCAGAACCATGGGTAGAACTACCTTCCATACCCATCTAATCAGAACCATGGGTAGAACTACCTTCTATACGGAACGAATCAGAACCATGGGTAGAACTACCTTCTATAACCATCTAATCAGAACCATGGGTAGAACTACCTTCTATACGGAACGAATCAGAACCATGGGTAGAACTACCTTCTATACAGAACGAATCAGAACCATGGGTAGAACTACCTTCTGTACCCATCTAATCAGAACCATGGGTAGAACTACCTTCTATACCCATCTAATCAGAACCATGGGTAGAATTACCTTCTATACCCATCTAATCAGAACCATGCGTAGAAGTACCTTCCGTACCCATCTAATCAGAACCATGGGTAGAACTACCATCCGTACCCATCTAATCAGAACCATGGGTAGAACTACCTTCTGTACCCATCTAATCAGAACCATGGGTAGAACCACCTTCTGTACCCATCTAATCAGAACCATGGGTAGAAGTACCTTCCGTACCAATCTAATCAGAACCATGGGTAGAACTACCTTCTATACCCATCTAATCAGAACCATGGGTTCTGAACTACCTTCTATACCCATCTAATCAGAACCATGGGTACAACTACCTTCTATACTGATCAAATCAGAACCATGGGTAGAACTACCTTCTATACCCATCTAATCAGAACCATGGGTGAACTACCTTCCACACCCATCTAAACAGAACCATGGGTAGAACTACCTTCTATACCCATCTAATCAGAACCATAGGTAGAACTACCTTCTATACCCATCTAATCAGAACCATGGGTGAACTACCTTCCACACCCATCTAATCAGAACCATGGGTAGAACTACCTTCTATACCCATCTAATCAGAACCATGGGTAGAACTACCTTCCACACCCATCTAATCAGAACCATGGGTAGAACTACCTTCTATACCCATCTAATCAGAACCATGGGTAGAACTACCTTCTATACGGAACGAATCAGAACCATGGGTAGAACTACCTTCTATACAGAACGAATCAGAACCATGGGTAGAACTACCTTCTGTACCCATCTAATCAGAACCATGGGTAGAACTACCTTCTGTACCCATCTAATCAGAACCATGGGTAGAACTACCTTCCGTACCCATCTAATCAGAACCATGGGTAGAACTACCTTCTATACACATCTAATCAGAACCATGGGTAGAACTACCTTCTATACCCATCTAATCAGAACCATGGGTGAACTACCTTCCACACCCATCTAATCAGAACCATGGATAGAACTACCTTCTATACCCATCTAATCAGAACCATGGGTAGAACTACCTTCCACACCCATCTAATCAGAACCATGGGTAGAACTACCTTCTATACCCATCTAATCAGAACCATGGGTAGAACTACCTTCTATACGGAACGAATCAGAACCATGGGTAGAACTACCTTCTATACGGAACGAATCAGAACCATGGGTAGAACTACCTTCTGTACCCATCTAATCAGAACCATGGGTAGAACTACCTTCTGTACCCATCTAATCAGAACCATGGGTAGAACTACCTTCCCATCTAATCAGAACCCATCTAATCAGAACCATGGGTAGAACTACCTTCTATACACATCTAATCAGAACCATGGGTAGAACTACCTTCTATACCCATCTAATCAGAACCATGGGTAGAACTACCTTCTATACCCATCTAATCAGAACCATGGGTGTAACTACCATCCGTACCCATCTAATCAGAACCATGGGTTCTGAACTACCTTCTATACCCATCTAATAAGAACCATGGGAACAACTACCTTCTATACTGATCAAATCAGAACCATGGGTAGAACTACCTTCTATACGGAACGAATCAGAACCATGGGTAGAACTACCTTCTATATCCATCTAATCAGAACCATGGGTACAACTACCTTCCATACTGATCAAATCAGAACCATGGGTAGAACTACCTTCCGTACCCATCTAATCAGAACCATGGGTAGAACTACCTCCCGTACCCATCTAATCAGAACCATGGGTAGAACTACCTTCCATACCCATCTAATCAGAACCATGGGTAGAACTACCTTCTGTACCCATCCAATCAGAACCATGGGTAGAACTACCTTCCATACCCATCTAATCAGAACCATGGGTAGAACTACCTTCTATACGGAACGAATCAGAACCATGGGTAGAACTACCTTCTATACCCATCTAATCAGAACCATGGGTAGAATTCTGTTCTGTACCCATCTAATCAGAACCATGGGTAGAACTACCTTCTATACCCATCTAATCAGAACCATGGGTAGAATTACCTTCTATACCCATCTAATCAGAACCATGGGTAGAAGTACCTTCCGTACCCATCTAATCAGAACCATGGGTAGAACTACCATCCGTACCCATCTAATCAGAACCATGGGTTCTGAACTACCTTCTATACCCATCTAATCAGAACCATGGGTACAACTACCTTCTATACTGATCAAATCAGAACCATGGGTAGAACTACCTTCTATACGGAACGAATCAGAACCATGGGTAGAACTACCTTCTATATCCATCTAATCAGAACCATGGGTACAACTACCTTCCATACTGATCAAATCAGAACCATGGGTAGAACTACCTTCCGTACCCATCTAATCAGAACCATGGGTAGAACTACCTTCTGTACCCATCTAATCAGAACCATGGGTAGAACTACCTTCCGTACCCATCTAATCAGAACCATGGGTAGAACTACCTTCCGTACCCATCTAATCAGAACCATGGGTAGAACTACCTTCTATACCCATCTAATCAGAACCATGGTTAGAACTACCTTCTATACCCATCTAATCAGAACCATGGGTAGAACTACCTTCTATACCCATCTAATCAGAACCATGGGTAGAACTACCTTCCGTACCCATCTACTCAGAACCATGGGTTCTGAACTACCTTCTATACCCATCTAATCAGAACCATGGGTACAACTACCTTCTATACTGATCAAATCAGAACCATGGGTAGAATTACCTTCTATACCCATCTAATCGGAACCATGGGTAGAACTACCTTCTATACCCATCTAAACAGAACCATGGGTAGAAATACCTTCTATACCCATCTAATCAGAACCATGGGTAGAACTACCTTCTATACCCATCTAATCAGAACCATGGGTAGAACTACCTTCTATGCCCATCTAATCAGAACCATGGGTAGAACTACCATCCGTACCCATCTAATCAGAACCATGGGTTCTGAACTACCTTCTATACCCATCTAATCAGAACCATGGGTAGAACTACCTTCCGTACCCATCTAATCAGAACCATGGGTAGAATTACCTTCTGTACCCATCTAATCAGAACCATGGGTAGAACTACCTTCTGTACCCATCTAATCAGAACCATGGGTAGAACTACCTTCTGTACCCATCTAATCAGAACCATGGGTAGAACTACCTTCCGTACCCATCTAATCAGAACCATGGGTAGAACTACCTTCTATACACATCTAATCAGAACCATGGGTAGAACTACCTTCTATACCCATCTAATCAGAACCATGGGTGAACTACCTTCCACACCCATCTAATCAGAACCATGGATAGAACTACCTTCTATACCCATCTAATCAGAACCATGGGTAGAACTACCTTCCACACCCATCTAATCAGAACCATGGGTAGAACTACCTTCTATACCCATCTAATCAGAACCATGGGTAGAACTACCTTCTATACGGAACGAATCAGAACCATGGGTAGAACTACCTTCTATACGGAACGAATCAGAACCATGGGTAGAACTACCTTCTGTACCCATCTAATCAGAACCATGGGTAGAACTACCTTCTGTACCCATCTAATCAGAACCATGGGTAGAACTACCTTCCGTACCCATCTAATCAGAACCATGGGTAGAACTACCTTCTATACACATCTAATCAGAACCATGGGTAGAACTACCTTCTATACCCATCTAATCAGAACCATGGGTAGAACTACCTTCTATACCCATCTAATCAGAACCATGGGTGTAACTACCATCCGTACCCATCTAATCAGAACCATGGGTTCTGAACTACCTTCTATACCCATCTAATAAGAACCATGGGAACAACTACCTTCTATACTGATCAAATCAGAACCATGGGTAGAACTACCTTCTATACGGAACGAATCAGAACCATGGGTAGAACTACCTTCTATATCCATCTAATCAGAACCATGGGTACAACTACCTTCCATACTGATCAAATCAGAACCATGGGTAGAACTACCTTCCGTACCCATCTAATCAGAACCATGGGTAGAACTACCTTCTGTACCCATCTAATCAGAACCATGGGTAGAACTACCTCCCGTACCCATCTAATCAGAACCATGGGTAGAACTACCTTCCATACCCATCTAATCAGAACCATGGGTAGAACTACCTTCTGTACCCATCCAATCAGAACCATGGGTAGAACTACCTTCCATACCCATCTAATCAGAACCATGGGTAGAACTACCTTCTATACGGAACGAATCAGAACCATGGGTAGAACTACCTTCTATACCCATCTAATCAGAACCATGGGTAGAATTCTGTTCTGTACCCATCTAATCAGAACCATGGGTAGAACTACCTTCTATACCCATCTAATCAGAACCATGGTTAGAACTACCTTCTATACTGATCAAATCAGAACCATGGGTAGAATTACCTTCTATACCCATCTAATCGGAACCATGGGTAGAACTACCTTCTATACCCATCTAAACAGAACCATGGGTAGAAATACCTTCTATACCCATCTAATCAGAACCATGGGTAGAACTACCTTCTATACCCATCTAATCAGAACCATGGGTAGAACTACCTTCTATGCCCATCTAATCAGAACCATGGGTAGAACTACCATCCGTACCCATCTAATCAGAACCATGGGTTCTGAACTACCTTCTATACCCATCTAATCAGAACCATGGGTAGAACTACCTTCCGTACCCATCTAATCAGAACCATGGGTAGAATTACCTTCTGTACCCATCTAATCAGAACCATGGGTAGAACTACCTTCCGTACCCATCTAATCAGAACCATGGGTAGAACTACCTTCTGTACCCATCTAATCAGAACCATGGGTAGAACTACCTTCTGTACCCATCTAATCAGAACCATGGGTAGAAGTACCTTCCGTACCAATCTAATCAGAACCATGGGTAGAACTACCTTCTATACCCATCTAATCAGAACCATGGGTTCTGAACTACCTTCTATACCCATCTAATCAGAACCATGGGTACAACTACCTTCTATACTGATCAAATCAGAACCATGGGTAACACTACCTTCTATACCCATCTAATCAGAACCATGGGTGAACTACCTTCCACACCCATCTAAACAGAACCATGGGTAGAACTACCTTCTATACCCATCTAATCAGAACCATAGGTAGAACTACCTTCTATACCCATCTAATCAGAACCATGGGTGAACTACCTTCCACACCCATCTAATCATAACCATGGGTAGAACTACCTTCTATACCCATCTAATCAGAACCATGGGTAGAACTACCTTCCACACCCATCTAATCAGAACCATGGGTAGAACTACCTTCTATACCCATCTAATCAGAACCATGGGTAGAACTACCTTCTATACGGAACGAATCAGAACCATGGGTAGAACTACCTTCTATACGGAACGAATCAGAACCATGGGTAGAACTACCTTCTGTACCCATCTAATCAGAACCATGGGTAGAACTACCTTCCGTACCCATCTAATCAGAACCATGGGTAGAACTACCTTCCGTACCCATCTAATCAGAACCATGGGTAGAACTACCTTCTATACACATCTTATCAGAACCATGGGTAGAACTACCTTCTATACCCATCTAATCAGAACCATGGGTAGAACTACCTTCTATACCCATCTAATCAGAACCATGGGTAGAACTACCATCCGTACCCATCTAATCAGAACCATGGGTTCTGAACTACCTTCTATACCCATCTAATCAGAACCATGGGTACAACTACCTTCTATACTGATCAAATCAGAACCATGGGTAGAACTACCTTCTATACGGAACGAATCAGAACCATGGGTAGAACTACCTTCTATATCCATCTAATCAGAACCATGGGTACAACTACCTTCCATACTGATCAAATCAGAACCATGGGTAGAACTACCTTCCGTACCCATCTAATCAGAACCATGGGTAGAACTACCTTCTGTACCCATCTAATCAGAACCATGGGTAGAACTACCTTCCGTACCCATCTAATCAGAACCATGGGTAGAACTACCTTCTATACACATCTTATCAGAACCATGGGTAGAACTACCTTCTATACCCATCTAATCAGAACCATGGGTAGAACTACCTTCTATACCCATCTAATCAGAACCATGGGTAGAACTACCATCCGTACCCATCTAATCAGAACCATGGGTTCTGAACTACCTTCTATACCCATCTAATCAGAACCATGGGTACAACTACCTTCTATACTGATCAAATCAGAACCATGGGTAGAACTACCTTCTATACGGAACGAATCAGAACCATGGGTAGAACTACCTTCTATATCCATCTAATCAGAACCATGGGTACAACTACCTTCCATACTGATCAAATCAGAACCATGGGTAGAACTACCTTCCGTACCCATCTAATCAGAACCATGGGTAGAACTACCTTCTGTACCCATCTAATCAGAACCATGGGTACAACTACCTTCCATACTGATCAAATCAGAACCATGGGTAGAACTACCTTCCGTACCCATCTAATCAGAACCATGGGTAGAACTACCTTCTGTACCCATCTAATCAGAACCATGGGTAGAACTACCTCCCGTACCCATCTAATCAGAACCATGGGTAGAACTACCTTCCGTACCCATCTAATCAGAACCATGGGTAGAACTACCTTCCGTACCCATCTAATCAGAACCATGGGTAGAACTACCTTCTATACCCATCTAATCAGAACCATGGTTAGAACTACCTTCTATACCCATCTAATCAGAACCATGGGTAGAACTACCTACTATACCCATCTAATCAGAACCATGGGTAGAACTACCTTCCGTACCCATCTACTCAGAACCATGGGTTCTGAACTACCTTCTATACCCATCTAATCAGAACCATGGGTAGAACTACCTTCTATAGTGATCAAATCAGAACCATGGGTAGAACTACCTTCTATACGGAACGAATCAGAACCATGGGTAGAACTACGTTCTATATCCATCTAATCAGAACCATGGGTACAACTACCTTCCATACTGATCAAATCAGAACCATGGGTAGAACTACCTTCCGTACCCATCTAATCAGAACCATGGGTTCTGAACTACCTTCTGTACCCATCTAATCAGAACCATGGGTAGAACTACCTTCCGTACCCATCTAATCAGAACCATGGGTAGAACTACCTTCTATATCCATCTAATCAGAACCATGGGTAGAACTACCTTCCATACTGATCAAATCAGAACCATGGGTAGAACTACCTTCCGTACCCATCTAATCAGAACCATGGGTAGAACTACCTTCTGTACCCATCTAATCAGAACCATGGGTAGAACTACCTTCCGTACCCATCTAATCAGAACCATGGGTAGAACTACCTTCTGTACCCATCTAATCAGAACCATGGGTAGAACTACCTTCTGTACCCATCTAATCAGAACCATGGGTAGAAGTACCTTCCGTACCAATCTAATCAGAACCATGGGTAGAACTACCTTCTATACCCATCTAATCAGAACCATGGGTTCTGAACTACCTTCTATACCCATCTAATCAGAACCATGGGTACAACTACCTTCTATACTGATCAAATCAGAACCATGGGTAGAACTACCTTCTATACCCATCTAATCAGAACCATGGGTGAACTACCTTCCACACCCATCTAAACAGAACCATGGGTAGAACTACCTTCTATACCCATCTAATCAGAACCATAGGTAGAACTACCTTCTATACCCATCTAATCAGAACCATGGGTGAACTACCTTCCACACCCATCTAATCAGAACCATGGGTAGAACTACCTTCTATACCCATCTAATCAGAACCATGGGTAGAACTACCTTCCACACCCATCTAATCAGAACCATGGGTAGAACTACCTTCTATACCCATCTAATCAGAACCATGGGTAGAACTACCTTCTATACGGAACGAATCAGAACCATGGGTAGAACTACCTTCTATACGGAACGAATCAGAACCATGGGTAGAACTACCTTCTGTACCCATCTAATCAGAACCATGGGTAGAACTACCTTCTGTACCCATCTAATCAGAACCATGGGTAGAACTACCTTCCGTACCCATCTAATCAGAACCATGGGTAGAACTACCTTCTATACACATCTAATCAGAACCATGGGTAGAACTACCTTCTATACCCATCTAATCAGAACCATGGGTGAACTACCTTCCACACCCATCTAATCAGAACCATGGGTACAACTACCTTCTATACTGATCAAATCAGAACCATGGGTAGAACTACCTTCTATACGGAACGAATCAGAACCATGGGTAGAACTACCTTCTATATCCATCTAATCAGAACCATGGGTACAACTACCTTCCATACTGATCAAATCAGAACCATGGGTAGAACTACCTTCCGTACCCATCTAATCAGAACCATGGGTAGAACTACCTTCTGTACCCATCTAATCAGAACCATGGGTAGAACTATCTCCCGTACCCATCTAATCAGAACCATGGGTAGAACTACCTTCTATACCCATCTAATCAGAACCATGGGTAGAACTACCTTCTATACGGAACGAATCAGAACCATGGGTAGAACTACCTTCTATACGGAACGAATCAGAACCATGGGTAGAACTACCTTCTGTACCCATCTAATCAGAACCATGGGTAGAACTACCTTCCGTACCCATCTAATCAGAACCATGGGTTCTGAACTACCTTCTATACCCATCTAATCAGAACCATGGGTACAACTACCTTCTATACTGATCAAATCAGAACCATGGGTAGAACTACCTTCTATACCCATCTAATCAGAACCATGGGTGAACTACCTTCCACACCCATCTAAACAGAACCATGGGTAGAACTACCTTCCATACCCATCTAATCAGAACCATAGGTAGAACTACCTTCTATACCCATCTAATCAGAACCATGGGTGAACTACCTTCCACACCCATCTAATCAGAACCATGGGTAGAACTACCTTCTATACCCATCTAATCAGAACCATGGGTAGAACTACCTTCCACACCCATCTAATTAGAACCATGGGTAGAACTACCTTCTATACCCATCTAATCAGAACCATGGGTAGAACTACCTTCTATACGGAACGAATCAGAACCATGGGTAGAACTACCTTCTATACGGAACGAATCAGAACCATGGGTAGAACTACCTTCTGTACCCATCTAATCAGAACCATGGGTAGAACTACCTTCCGTACCCATCTAATCAGAACCATGGGTTGAACTACCTTCTATACACATCTAATCAGAACCATGGGTAGAACTACCTTCTATACCCATCTAATCAGAACCATGGGTGAACTACCTTCCACACCCATCTAATCACAACCATGGGTACAACTACCTTCTATACTGATCAAATCAGAACCATGGGTAGAACTACCTTCTATACGGAACGAATCAGAACCATGGGTAGAACTACCTTCTATATCCATCTAATCAGAACCATGGGTACAACTACCTTCCATACTGATCAAATCAGAACCATGGGTAGAACTACCTTCCGTACCCATCTAATCAGAACCATGGGTAGAACTACCTCTGTACCCATCTAATCAGAACCATGGGTAGAACTATCTCCCGTACCCATCTAATCAGAACCATGGGTAGAACTACCTTCTATACCCATCTAATCAGAACCATGGGTAGAACTACCTTCTATACGGAACGAATCAGAACCATGGGTAGAACTACCTTCTATACGGAACGAATCAGAACCATGGGTAGAACTACCTTCTGTACCCATCTAATCAGAACCATGGGTAGAACTACCTTCCGTACCCATCTAATCAGAACCATGGGTAGAACTACCTTCCGTACCCATCTAATCAGAACCATGGGTAGAACTACCTTCTATACACATCTAATCAGAACCATGGGTAGAACTACCTTCTATACCCATCTAATCAGAACCATGGGTAGAACTACCTTCTATACCCATCTAATCAGAACCATGGGTAGAACTACCATCCGTACCCATCTAATCAGAACCATGGGTTCTGAACTACCTTCTATACCCATCTAATCAGAACCATGGGTACAACTACCTTCTATACTGATCAAATCAGAACCATGGGTAGAACTACCTTCTATACGGAACGAATCAGAACCATGGGTAGAACTACCTTCTATATCCATCTAATCAGAACCATGGGTACAACTACCTTCCATACTGATCAAATCAGAACCATGGGTAGAACTACCTTCCGTACCCATCTAATCAGAACCATGGGTAGAACTACCTTCTGCACCCATCTAATCAGAACCATGGGTAGAACTACCTCCCGTACCCATCTAATCAGAACCATGGGTAGAACTACCTTCCGTACCCATCTAATCAGAACCATGGGTAGAACTACCTTCCGTACCCATCTAATCAGAACCATGGGTAGAACTACCTTCTATACCCATCTAATCAGAACCATGGTTAGAACTACCTTCTATACCCATCTAATCAGAACCATGGGTAGAACTACCTTCTATACCCATCTAATCAGAACCATGGGTAGAACTACCTTCCGTACCCATCTAATCAGAACCATGGGTTCTGAACTACCTTCTATACCCATCTAATCAGAACCATGGGTACAACTACCTTCTACACTGATCAAATCAGAACCATGGGTAGAACTACCTTCTAATCACCCATCTAATCAGAACCATGGGTGAACTACCTTCCACACCCATCTAAACAGAACCATGGGTAGAACTACCTTCTATACCCATCTAATCAGAACCATGGGTAGAACTACCTTCTATACCCATCTAATCAGAACCATGGGTAAAACTACCTTCTATACCCATCTAATCAGAACCATGGGTAGAACTACCATCCGTACCCATCTAATCAGAACCATGGGTTCTGAACTACCTTCTATACCCATCTAATCAGAACCATGGGTACAACTACCTTCTATAGTGAATCAGAACCATGGGTAGAACTACCTTCTATAGTGATCAAATCAGAACCATGGGTAGAACTACCTTCTATACGGAACGAATCAGAACCATGGGTAGAACTACCTTCTATATCCATCTAATCAGAACCATGGGTACAACTACCTTCCATACTGATCAAATCAGAACCATGGGTAGAACTACCTTCCGTACCCATCTAATCAGAACCATGGGTAGAACTACCTCTGTACCCATCTAATCAGAACCATGGGTAGAACTATCTCCCGTACCCATCTAATCAGAACCATGGGTAGAACTACCTTCTATACCCATCTAATCAGAACCATGGGTAGAACTACCTTCTATACGGAACGAATCAGAACCATGGGTAGAACTACCTTCTATACGGAACGAATCAGAACCATGGGTAGAACTACCTTCTGTACCCATCTAATCAGAACCATGGGTAGAACTACCTTCCGTACCCATCTAATCAGAACCATGGGTAGAACTACCTTCCGTACCCATCTAATCAGAACCATGGGTAGAACTACCTTCTATACACATCTAATCAGAACCATGGGTAGAACTACCTTCTATACCCATCTAATCAGAACCATGGGTAGAACTACCTTCTATACCCATCTAATCAGAACCATGGGTAGAACTACCATCCGTACCCATCTAATCAGAACCATGGGTTCTGAACTACCTTCTATACCCATCTAATCAGAACCATGGGTACAACTACCTTCTATACTGATCAAATCAGAACCATGGGTAGAACTACCTTCTATACGGAACGAATCAGAACCATGGGTAGAACTACCTTCTATATCCATCTAATCAGAACCATGGGTACAACTACCTTCCATACTGATCAAATCAGAACCATGGGTAGAACTACCTTCCGTACCCATCTAATCAGAACCATGGGTAGAACTACCTTCTGCACCCATCTAATCAGAACCATGGGTAGAACTACCTCCCGTACCCATCTAATCAGAACCATGGGTAGAACTACCTTCCGTACCCATCTAATCAGAACCATGGGTAGAACTACCTTCCGTACCCATCTAATCAGAACCATGGGTAGAACTACCTTCTATACCCATCTAATCAGAACCATGGTTAGAACTACCTTCTATACCCATCTAATCAGAACCATGGGTAGAACTACCTTCTATACCCATCTAATCAGAACCATGGGTAGAACTACCTTCCGTACCCATCTAATCAGAACCATGGGTTCTGAACTACCTTCTATACCCATCTAATCAGAACCATGGGTACAACTACCTTCTACACTGATCAAATCAGAACCATGGGTAGAACTACCTTCTATACCCATCTAATCAGAACCATGGGTGAACTACCTTCCACACCCATCTAAACAGAACCATGGGTAGAACTACCTTCTATACCCATCTAATCAGAACCATGGGTAGAACTACCTTCTATACCCATCTAATCAGAACCATGGGTAAAACTACCTTCTATACCCATCTAATCAGAACCATGGGTAGAACTACCATCCGTACCCATCTAATCAGAACCATGGGTTCTGAACTACCTTCTATACCCATCTAATCAGAACCATGGGTACAACTACCTTCTATAGTGAATCAGAACCATGGGTAGAACTACCTTCTATAGTGATCAAATCAGAACCATGGGTAGAACTACCTTCTATACGGAACGAATCAGAACCATGGGTAGAACTACCTTCTATATCCATCTAATCAGAACCATGGGTACAACTACCTTCCATACTGATCAAATCAGAACCATGGGTAGAACTACCTTCCGTACCCATCTAATCAGAACCATGGGTAGAACTACCTTCTGTACCCATCTAATCAGAACCATGGGTAGAACTACCTCCCGTACCCATCTAATCAGAACCATGGGTAGAACTACCTTCCGTACCCATCTAATCAGAACCATGGGTAGAACTACCTTCTGTACCCATCCAATCAGAACCATGGGTAGAACTACCTTCCATACTGATCAAATCAGAACCATGGGTAGAACTACCTTCCATACCCATCTAATCAGAACCATGGGTAGAACTACCTTCTATACCCATCTAATCAGAACCATGGGTAGAATTACCTTCTATACCCATCTAATCAGAACCATGGGTAGAAGTACCTTCCGTACCCATCTAATCAGAACCATGGGTAGAACTACCATCCGTACCCATCTAATCAGAACCATTGGTTCTGAACTACCTTCTATACCCATCTAATCAGAACCATGGGTACAACTACCTTCTATAGTGATCAAATCAGAACCATGGGTAGAACTACCTTCTATACGGAACGAATCAGAACCATGGGTAGAACTACCTTCTATACGGAACGAATCAGAACCATGGGTAGAACTACCTTCTATACGGAACGAATCAGAACCATGGGTACAACTACCTTCCATACTGATCAAATCAGAACCATGGGTAGAACTACCTTCCGTACCCATCTAATCAGAACCATGGGTAGAACTACCTTCTGTACCCATCTAATCAGAACCATGGGTAGAACTACCTCCCGTACCCATCTAATCAGAACCATGGGTAGAACTACCTTCCGTACCCATCTAATCAGAACCATGGGTAGAACTACCTTCCGTACCCATCTAATCAGAACCATGGGTAGAACTACCTTCTGTACCCATCTAATCAGAACCATGGGTAGAACTACCTCCCGTACCCATCTAATCAGAACCATGGGTAGAACTACCTTCCGTACCCATCTAATCAGAACCATGGGTAGAACTACCTTCCGTACCCATCTAATCAGAACCATGGGTAGAACTACCTTCTGTACCCATCTAATCAGAACCATGGTTAGAAATACCTTCTATACCCATCTAATCAGAACCATGGGTAGAACTACCTTCTATACCCATCTAATCAGAACCATGGGTAGAACTACCTTCTATACCCATCTAATCAGAACCATGGGTGAACTACCTTCCACACCCATCTAAACAGAACCATGGGTAGAACTACCTTCTATACCCATCTAATCAGAACCATGGGTAGAACTACCTTCTATACCCATCTAATCAGAACCATGGGTAGAACTACCTTCTATACCCATCTAATCAGAACCATGGGTAGAACTACCATCCGTACCCATCTAATCAGAACCATGGGTTCTGAACTACCTTCTATACCCATCTAATTAGAACCATGGGTACAACTACCTTCTATACTGATCAAATCAGAACCATGGGTAGAACTACCTTCTATACGGAACGAATCAGAACCATGGGTAGAACTACCTTCTATATCCATCTAATCAGAACCATGGGTACAACTACCTTCCATACTGATCAAATCAGAACCATGGGTAGAACTACCTTCCGTACCCATCTAATCAGAACCATGGGTAGAACTACCTTCTGTACCCATCTAATCAGAACCATGGGTAGAACTACCTCCCGTACCCATATAATCAGAACCATGGGTAGAACTACCTTCCGTACCCATCTAATCAGAACCATGGGTAGAACTACCTTCCGTACCCATCTAATCAGAACCATGGGTAGAACTACCTTCTATACCCATCTAATCAGAACCATGGTTAGAACTACCTTCTATACCCATCTAATCAGAACCATGGGTAGAACTACCTTCTATACCCATCTAATCAGAACCATGGGTAGAACTACCTTCCGTACCCATCTAATCAGAACCATGGGTTCTGAACTACCTTCTATACACATCTAATCAGAACCATGGGTACAACTACCTTCTATAGTGATCAAATCAGAACCATGGGTAGAACTACCTTCTATACGGAACGAATCAGAACCATGGGTAGAACTACCTTCTATACGGAACGAATCAGAACCATGGGTAGAACTACCTTCTATACGGAACGAATCAGAACCATGGGTGCAACTACCTTCCATACGGATCAAATCAGAACCATGGGTAGAACTACCTTCCGTACCCATCTAATCAGAACCATGGGTAGAACTACCTTCTGTACCCATCTAATCAGAACCATGGGTAGAACTACCTCCCGTACCCATCTAATCAGAACCATGGGTAGAACTACCTTCCGTACCCATCTAATCAGAACCATGGGTAGAACTACCTTCCGTACCCATCTAATCAGAACCATGGGTAGAACTACCTTCTATACCCATCTAATCAGAACCATGGTTAGAAATACCTTCTATACCCATCTAATCAGAACCATGGGTAGAACTACCTTCTATACCCATCTAATCAGAACCATGGGTAGAACTACCTTCTATACCCATCTAATCAGAACCATGGGTGAACTACCTTCCACACCCATCTAAACAGAACCATGGGTAGAACTACCTTCTATACCCATCTAATCAGAACCATGGGTAGAACTACCTTCTATACCCATCTAATCAGAACCATGGGTAGAACTACCTTCTATACCCATCTAATCAGAACCATGGGTAGAACTACCATCCGTACCCATCTAATCAGAACCATGGGTTCTGAACTACCTTCTATACCCATCTAATCAAAACCATGGGTACAACTACCTTCCATACTGATCAAATCAGAACCATGGGTAGAACTACCTTCCGTACCCATCTAATCAGAACCATGGGTGAACTACCTTCTGTACCCATCTAATCAGAACCATGGGTAGAACTACCTTCTGTACCCATCTAATCAGAACCATGGGTAGAACTACCTCCCATACCCATCTAATCATAACCATGGGTAGAACTACCTTCCGTACCCATCTAATCAGAACCATGGGTAGAACTACCTTCTGTACCCATCTAATCAGAACCATGGGTAGAACTATCTTCTATACGGAACGAATCAGAACCATGGGTAGAACTACCTTCTATACCCATCTCATCAGAACCATGGGTAGAACTACCTTCTATACCCATCTAATCAGAACCATGGGTAGAACTACATTCTGTACCCATCTAATCATAACCATGGGTAGAACTACCTTCCGTACCCATCTAATCAGAACCATGGGTAGAACTACCTTCTGTACCCATCTAATCAGAACCATGGGTAGAACTACCTTCTATACGGAACGAATCAGAACCATGGGTAGAACTACCTTCTATACCCATCTCATCAGAACCATGGGTAGAACTACCTTCTATACCCATCTAATCAGAACCATGGGTAGAACTACCTTCTGTACCCATCTAATCAGAACCATGGGTAGAACTACCTTCTATACCCATCTAATCAGAACCATGGTTAGAAGTACCTTCCGTACCCATCTAATCAGAACCATGGGTAGAACTACCATCCGTACCCATCTAATCAGAACCATGGGTTCTGAACTACCTTCTATACCCATCTAATCAGAACCATGGGTACAACTACCTTCTATACTGATCAAATCAGAACCATGGGTAGAACTACCTTCTATACGGAACGAATCAGAACCATGGGTAGAACTAACTTCTATATCCATCTAATCAGAACCATGGGTACAACTACCTTCCATACTGATCAAATCAGAACCATGGGTAGAACTACCTTCCGTACCCATCTAATCTGAACCATGGGTAGAACTACCTTTTGTACCCATCTAATCAGAACCATGGGTAGAAATACCTCCCGTACCCATCTAATCAGAACCATGGGTAGAACTACCTTCCGTACCCATCTAATCAGAACCATGGGTAGAACTACCTTCTGTACCCATCTAATCAGAACCATGGGTAGAACTACCTTCTGTACCCATCTAATCAGAACCATGGGTAGAACTACCTTCCATACCCATCTAATCAGAACCATGGGTAGAACTACCTTCTGTACCCATCTAATCAGAAACATGGGTAAAACTACCTTCCACACCCTTCTAATCAGAACCATGGGTAGAACTACCTTCTATACCCATCTAATCAGAACCATGGGTAGAACTACCTTCCATACTGATCAAATCAGAACCATGGGTAGAACTACCTTCCGTACCCATCTAATCAGAACCATGGGTAGAACTACCTTCCGTACCCATCTAATCAGAACCATGGGTAGAACTACCTTCTATACCCATCTAATCAGAACCATGGGTAGAACTACCTTCTATACCCATCTAATACCCATCTAATCAGAACCATGGGTAGAACTACCTTCTATACCCATCTAATCAGAACCATGGGTAGAACTACCTTCTATAGGGAACGAATCAGAACCATGGGTAGAACTACCTTCTGTACCCATCTAATCAGAACCATGGGTAGAACTACCTTCTGTACCCATCTAATCAGAACCATGGGTAGAACTACCTTCTGTACCCATCTAATCAGAACCATGGGTAGAACTACCTTCTATACCCATCTAATCAGAACCATGGGTAGAACTACCTCCCGTACCCATCTAATCAGAACCATGGGTAGAACTACCTTCCGTCCCCATCTAATCAGAACCATGGGTAGAACTACCTTCTATACCCATCAAATCAGAACCATGGGTAGAACTACCTTCCGTACCCATCTAATCAGAACCGTTGGTTCTGAACTACCTTCCACTGCAGCCTATTGCCAAAACAACAAGGAGAAAACACTACAAAATATTGGGGTGACGAAGCCTGTCAAACATCTCGTGACTGCACCTCTCGTTAATTTACTTTTTCCATTCCGCAATTCAACATTCCTTCTTGTTTGTTTTTAAATAATATAAGTATTTATAAAATGAGCTTCTACATAAAATATGTAAACACTAGCTTGGGTATATATATATATATATATATATATATATATATATATACACACACCGTTACCCTGCCATCGTAAAGGACCAGACAGACCCCCCTCAAACCAGAGATGGGATCATTATTATCCGTAGACCATGATCTAGGATCAGTTCTGGTCCTCAGTCATAACTATAAGAGGATTAAATACACAACTGACGTAAGTGCCTAGGGAACACTTCTATAATTATCTCTCTTTTCAAAACACCTCACTAATCTGGGCATTGTTTTCCTACTTTTACTTGTTTACTGTTAAATATTTACGATGTATTTATTCATACCTCTATTGTGAAGGTGAAAGGAGGAAAATGAAAGTGTGTTTGTGTGTGCTGTGTGTGTTGTGTGTTGTGTGTTGTGTGCTGTGTGCTGTGTGTGTGTGTGTGTGTGTGTGTGTGTGTATGTGTGTGTGTGTGTGTGTGTGTGTGCAGCAGTTGCTCAGAGTAGAGCCAGAATCTGCAGTACTTTCCATCCACAGCATCTTAAAACACAGGATGAACTTTGACCTGCCTGTTTTAATGAACATGTCTCATGAGGATGTAAACACAACGTGTAGGAGACACGATGATGTAAACACAACGTGTAGGAGACGAAATAGGAGACACGAGGATGTAAACACAACGTGTAGGAGACATGAGGATGTAAACACAACGTTTAGGAGACATGAGGATGTAAACACAACGTGTAGGAGACATGAGAATGTAAACACAACGTGTAGGAGACGAAATAGGAGACACGAGGATGTAAACACAACGTGTAGGAGACGAAATAGGAGACATGAGGATGTAAACACAACGTGTAGGAGACACTAGGATGTAAACACAATGTGTAGGAGACATGAGGATGTAAACACAACGTGTAGGAGACATGAGGATGTAAACACAACGTGTAGGAGACATGAGGATGTAAACACAACGTGTAGGAGACATGAGGATGTAAACACAACGTGTAGGAGACATGAGGAT
This sequence comes from Oncorhynchus nerka, assembly GCF_034236695.1. Lineage (NCBI taxonomy): Eukaryota > Metazoa > Chordata > Actinopteri > Salmoniformes > Salmonidae > Oncorhynchus > Oncorhynchus nerka. Next base: position 67,495,281 of record NC_088403.1, read on the forward strand.
GTAAACACAACGTGTAGGAGACATGAGGATGTAAACACAACGTGTAGGAGACGAAATAGGAGACATGAGGATGTAAACACAACGTGTAGGAGACACGAGGATGTAAACACAACGTGTAGGAGACATGAGGATGTAAACACAACGTGTAGGAGACATGAGGATGTAAACACAACGTGTAGGAGACATGAGGATGTAAACACAACGTGTAGGAGACATGAGGATGTAAACACAACGTGTAGGAGACATGAGGATGTAAACACAATGTGTAGGAGACATGAGGATGTAAAAACAACGTGTAGGAGACATGAGGATGTAAACACAACGTGTAGGAGACATGAGGATGTAAACACAACGTGTAGGAGACATGAGGATGTAAACACAACGTGTAGGAGACATGAGGATGTAAACACAACGTGTAGGAGACATGAGGATGTAAACACAACGTGTAGGAGACATGAGGATGTAAACACAACGTGTAGGAGACGAAATAGGAGACACGAGGATGTAAACACAACGTGTAGGAGACACGAGGATGTAAACACAACGTGTAGGAGACACGAGGATGTAAACACAACGTGTAGGAGACGAAATAGGAGACATGAGGATGTAAACACAACGTGTAGGAGACACGAGGATGTAAACACAACGTGTAGGAGACACGAGGATGTAAACACAACGTGTAGGAGACACGAGGATGTAAACACAACGTGTAGGAGACACGAGGATGTAAACACAACGTGTAGGAGACACGAGGATGTAAACACAACGTGTAGGAGACATGAGGATGTAAACACAACGTGTAGGAGACATGAGGATGTAAACACAACGTGTAGGAGACATGAGGATGTAAACACAACGTGTAGGAGACATGAGGATGTAAACACAACGTGTAGGAGACATGAGGATGTAAACACAACGTGTAGGAGACATGAGGATGTAAACACAATGTGTAGGAGACATGAGGATGTAAACACAACGTGTAGGAGACACTAGGATGTAAACACAACGTGTAGGAGACGAAATAGGAGACATGAGGATGTAAACACAACGTGTAGGAGACACGAGGATGTAAACACAACGTGTAGGAGACACAAGGATGTAAACACAACGTGTAGGAGACACGAGGATGTAAACACAACGTGTAGGAGACACGAGGATGTAAACACAACGTGTAGGAGACACGAGGATGTAAACACAACGTGTAGGAGACACGAGGATGTAAACACAACGTGTAGGAGACATGAGGATGTAAACACAACGTGTAGGAGACATGAGGATGTAAACACAACGTGTAGGAGACATGAGGATGTAAACACAACGTGTAGGAGACATGAGGATGTAAACACAACGTGTAGGAGACATGAGGATGTAAACACAACGTGTAGGAGACATGAGGATGTAAACACAATGTGTAGGAGACATGAGGATGTAAACACAACGTGTAGGAGACATGAGGATGTAAACACAACGTGTAGGAGACACTAGGATGTAAACACAACGTGTAGGAGACACTAGGATGTAAACACAACGTGTAGGAGACGAAATAGGAGACACGAGGATGTAAACACAACGTGTAGCAGACACGAGGATGTAAACACAACGTGTAGGAGACACTAGGATGTAAACACAACGTGTAGGAGACGAAATAGGAGACACGAGGATGTAAACACAACGTGTAGGAGACACTAGGATGTAAACACAACGTGTAAGAGACGAAATAAGAGACACAAGGATGTAAACACAACGTGTAGGAGACACTAGGATGTAAACACAACGTGTAGGAGACATGAGGATGTAAACACAACGTGTAGGAGACGAAATAGGAGACACGAGGATGTAAACACAACGTGTAGGAGACACTAGGATGTAAACACAACGTGTAGGAGACATGAGGATGTAAACACAACGTGTAGGAGACACTAGGATGTAAACACAACGTGTAGGAGACATGAGGATGTAAACACAACGTGTAGGAGACACTAGGATGTAAACACAACGTGTAGGAGACGAAATAGGAGACACGAGGATGTAAACACAACGTGTAGGAGACACTAGGATGTAAACACAACGTGTAGGAGACATGAGGATGTAAACACAACGTGTAGGAGACATGAGGATGTAAACACAACGTGTAGGAGACATGAGGATGTAAACACAACGTGTAGGAGACATGAGGATGTAAACACAACGTGTAGGAGACATGAGGATGTAAACACAACGTGTAGGAGACATGAGGATGTAAACACAACGTGTAGGAGACGAAATAGGAGACATGAGGATGTAAACACAACATGTAGGAGACATGAGGATGTAAACACAACGTGTAGGAGACATGAGAATGTAAACAATGTGTAGGAGACGAAATAGGAGACACGAGGATGTAAACACAACGTGTAGGAGACATGAGGATGTAAACACAACGTGTAGGAGACATGAGGATGTAAACACAACGTGTAGGAGACATGAGGATGTAAACACAACATGTAGGAGACATGAGGATGTAAACACAATGTGTAGGAGACATGAGGATGTAAACACAACGTGTAGGAGACGAAATAGGAGACATGAGGATGTAAACACAACATGTAGGAGACATGAGGATGTAAACACAACGTGTAGGAGACATGAGAATGTAAACACAATGTGTAGGAGACGAAATAGGAGACACGAGGATGTAAACACAACGTGTAGGAGACATGAGGATGTAAACACAACGTGTAGGAGACATGAGGATGTAAACACAACGTGTAGGAGACATGAGGATGTAAACACAACATGTAGGAGACATGAGGATGTAAACACAATGTGTAGGAGACGAAATAGGAGACACGAGGATGTAAACACAACGTGTAGGAGACATGAGGATGTAAACACAACGTGTAGGAGACATGAGGATGTAAACACAACGTGTAGGAGACATGAGGATGTAAACACAACGTGTAGGAGACATGAGGATGTAAACACAACGTGTAGGAGACATGAGGATG
>NC_088403.1:67503267-67518267 GCF_034236695.1 Oncorhynchus nerka
TGAATCAAGAGGAATGAAATGGAACTGAATCAAGAGGAATGAAATGGAACTGAATCAAGTGGAATGAAATGGAACTGAATCAAGTGGAATGAAATGGAACTGAATCAAGTGGAATGAAATGGAACTGAATCAAGTGGAATGAAATGGAACTGAATCAAGTGGAATGAAATGGAACTGAATCAAGTGGAACTGAATCAAGTGGAATGAAATGGAACTGAATCAAGTGGAATGAAATGGAACTGAATCAAGAGGAATGAAATGGAACTGAATCAAGTGGAATGAAATGGAACTGAATCAAGTGGAATGAAATGGAACTGAATCAAGTGCGCCAACTAAACGGACATGTTTGGAATAGAAAGAAGGACTTTATCGAACAAAACAACCATTAATTGTGTAGCTGGGACCCTTGGGATTGCAAACAGAGGAAGATCTTGGTTTGGAAAAGTGTTTTGGGCTCTGTCCTCAGATAATCGCATGGTATGCTTTTGCCGTGAAGCCTTTTTGAAATTGGTAGCTTTTAATTGATGTAGGACACTTGTATGTTCAAGAATGTTTAATATTACAGTTTTATAATTTGAATTTGGCTCCAGCTACACCGGATGTTGTTGATATTGATCCCTTCATCTGCACTGATTGAAGTGGATTTAACAAGTGACATCAATAAGGGATCATAGCTTTCACCTGGATTCACCTGGGCAGTCTACGTCATGAGGAAAAGAGCAGGTGTTCCTAATGTTTTGTCCACTCGACAGAACGTTTATCTGTAATGTTTTGGCAGCCACGTATTTAAAGCTGCATTCTGGGATAAAAAACAGCAACAAAACAATGGTCACCCAGACACTTGTTATGGGACACAGGAGAGGGGATCAGCAGAGGGGATCAGCAGAGGGAATCAGCAGAGGGAATCAGCAGAGGGAATCAGCAGAGAGAATCAGCAGAGCGAATCAGCAGAGAGAATCAGCAGAGGGAATCAGCAGAGGGAATCAGCAGAGAGAATCAGCAGAGGGAATCAGCAGAGGGAATCAGCAGAGGGAATCAGCAGAGAGAATCAGCAGAGGGAATCAGCAGAGGGAATCAGCAGAAGGAATCAGCAGAGGGAATCAGCAGAGAGAATCAGCAGAGGGAATCAGCAGAGAGAATCAGCAGAGGGAATCAGCAGAGAGAATCAGCAGAGGGAATCAGCAGAGGGAATCAGCAGAGGGAATCAGCAGTGGGGACACGGGAATCAGCAGAGGGAATCAGCAGAGGGAATCAGCAGAGGGAATCAGCAGAGAGAATCAGCAGAGGGAATCAGCAGAGGGAATCAGCAGAGAGAATCAGCAGAGGGAATCAGCAGAGAGAATCAGCAGAGAGAATCAGCAGAGGGAATCAGCAGAGAGAATCAGCAGAGGGAATCAGCAGAGGGAATCAGCAGAGGGAATCAGCAGAGAGAATCAGCAGAGAGAATCAGCAGAGGGAATCAGCAGAGAGAATCAGCAGAGAGAATCAGCAGAGGGAATCAGCAGAGAGAATCAGCAGAGGGAATCAGCAGAGGGAATCAGCAGAGGGAATCAGCAGAGGGGACACGGGAATCAGCAGAGGGAATCAGCAGAGGGAATCAGCAGAGGGGACACGGGAATCAGCAGAGGGAATCAGCAGAGGAAATCAGCAGAGAGAATCAGCAGAGGGAATCAGCAGAGGGAATCAGCAGAGGGAATCAGCAGAGAGAATCAGCAGAGGGAATCAGCAGAGGGGAATCAGCAGAGGGAATCAGCAGAGGGACACGGGAATCAGCAGAGGGCAATCTGCTGCTGTGAGAATAGCAGAGTTTTTCCATAAGGCCACTAGTTGAAGGGAATCGTTAGGTGTGCTACCCACTCTAAATAAGGTGTAGGTTCGTACCTCTTGAAGTTACCTTCCACTAGGTCTGATGATCAAACCCCGGTTTGGACAGAAACTTACTTCCCAGAACTTTTGCCCCAATAGTAATAATAGCATAGTGTTGATGTGGGTCGACAAGATATACTGAGGAGTGAACAACCAATCAGATCTTCCCGTCTGTACTTTGATATATGGTGCATCTGTAGGCAATTTTTTCACAAGTTCAAGCACAACTTAACTTAGTCACTATGGCATACTGCAAGTCAAAGCATTGAGTTAATGCTTACAGGGTACCACACACACACACACACACACACACACACACACACACTGTTGTGATCTAGATGAATCAGAACAGCAATAGAGACAGCCTTTATCTCTGGGTGTCTTTAGTTAACCACCACAAGAGTGTGTGTGTGTGTGTGTGTGTGTGTGTGTGTGTGTGTGTGTGTGTGTGTGTGTGTGTGTGTGTGTGTGTGTGTGTGTGTGTGTGCTATTTGAAAATCAGCAGCCTCTGAGCATGATGAACCACAGGGAACGAGGGAAAGTTGAAAGAGAGGAGGAAGGAGGGAGACCGACCTCCCCCCCTCCCCCCCGCTCTGCGTGAAGGAAAGGAGAAAGGAGCTCCTAGCTGTGGAAAGAGGGAACGATTTCCTCTCTTCCTGACAACATGAAGGAGCTCCTAGCTGTGGAAAAAGGGAACGATTTCCTCTCTTCCTGACAACATGAAGGAGATGTGAAAGAGGGAACGATTTCCTCTCTTCCTGACAACATGAAGGAGATGTGAAAGAGGGAACGATTTCCTCTCTTCCTGACAACATGAAGGAGATGTGAAAGAGGGAACGATTTCCTCTCTTCCTGACAACATGAAGGAGATGTGAAAGATGGAACGATTTCCTCTCTTCCTGACAACACACACACACACACACACACTGACACACACACACACACTGACACACACACACACACTGACACACACACACACACCCCCACGTACACACACACTGACACCCCCCCCCCACACACACACACACACACACACCCACACCCACACAGACATTGACACACACTGAAACTATACTCCCACTTCCTCTCCTCCCTTCCCACTCTCCTCCTCTCCCTCGTCCTCTCTTCTCTTCCCATTCTCTCCCTCTTCCTCTCCTCTCTTCTCTTCTCTTCTCTTCCCACTCTCCTCCTCTCCCTCGTCCTCTCTTCTCTTCCCATTCTCTCCCTCTTCCTCTCCTCTCTTCTCCTCTCCCTAGTCCTCTCTTCTCTTTCCATTCTCTCCCTCTTCCTCTCCTCTCTTCTCTTCCCACTCTCCTCCTCTCCCTCGTCCTCTCTTCTCTTCTCTTCCCACTCTCCTCCTCTCCCTTGTCCTCTCTTCTCTTCCCATTCTCTCCCTCTTCTCTTCCCTTCCCACTCTCTTCCTCTTCAATATGCTCACATGGAAGGAGTAGCGGAACACTCCGACGAAGAGGAAGAAGAGGAGGATGAAGAGGAGGATGAGGAATTTGTATCTCCCCACAGGATGTATTTTAAAGTCTTGTAGGGAGAGGAGAACCACAGGAATGGTGTCTCTGGACATCTGGAGAAAATAAAGTATAATTATAATTTTAAAAAAGAAATTAGAGAAAAAGTTCAAATTGAGACATCACTAGTAACATAATTGTGAGACTACATATGAGACTACATATGAGACTAGAGACTACATATGTTCTGTGATCCTTTAGAGACTATATTTAGAGACTACATATGTTCTGGGATCCTTTAGAGACTTCTAGAGACTACATATGTTCTGGGATCCTTTAGAGACTTCTAGAGACTACATATGTTCTGGGAACCTTTAGAGACTTCTAGAGACTACATATGTTCTGGGAACCTTTAGAGACTTCATATGTTCTGGGATCCTTTAGAGACTTTTAGAGACTACATATGTTCTGGGAACCTATAGCGACTACATATGTTCTGGGATCCTTTAGAGACTACATATGTTCTGGGAACCTGTAGAGACTACATATGTTCTGGGAACCTGTAGAGACTTCTAGAGACTACATATGTTCTGGGATCCTTTAGAGACTTCTAGAGACTACATATGTTCTGGGATCCTTTAGAGACTTCTAGAGACTACATATGTTCTGGGAACCTTTAGAGACTTCTAGAGACTACATATGTTCTGGGAACCTGTAGAGACTACATATGTTCTGGGAACCTTTAGAGACTACATATGTTCTGGGAACCTGTAGAGACTACATATGTTCTGGGAAACTGTAGAGACTTCTAGAGACTACATATGTTCTGGGATCCTTTAGAGACTACATATGTTCTGGGAACCTGTAGAGACTACATATGTTCTGGGAACCTGTAGAGACTTCTAGAGACTACATATGTTCTGGGATCCTTTAGAGACTTCTAGAGACTACATATGTTCTGGGATCCTTTAGAGACTTCTAGAGACTACATATGTTCTGGGAACCTTTAGAGACTTCTAGAGACTAGATATGTTCTGGGAACCTTTAGAGACTTCTAGAGACTACATATGTTCTGGGAACCTATAGAGACTACATATGTTCTGGGAACCTTTAGAGACTTCTAGAGACTACATATGTTCTGGGAACCTATAGAGACTACATATGTTCTGGGAACCTGTAGAGACTACATATGTTCTGGGAACCTTTAGAGACTACATATGTTCTGGGAACTTTTTGCCCTGTCCTGCTGGTCTCTCATCTCTGCCCTGTCCTGCTGGTCTCTCATCTCTGCTCTCTCCTGCTGGTCTCTCATCTCTGCTATGTCCTGCTGGTCTCTCATCCTGCTCCTGTCCTACTGGTCTCTCATCCTGCTCCTGTTCTGCTGGTCTCTCATCCTGCTCCTGTTCTGCTGATCTCTCATCTCTGCCCTGTCCTGCTGGTCTCTCATCTCTGCTCTGTCCTGCTGGTCTCTCATCCTGCTCCTGTTCTGCTGATCTCTCATCTCTGCCCTGTCCTGCTGGTCTCTCATCTCTGTCCTGTCCTGATGGTTTCTCATCTCTGCCCTGTCCTGCTGGTCTCTCATCTCTGCGCTCTCCTGCTGGTCTCTCATCTCTGCTATGTCCTGCTGGTCTCTCATCCTGCTCCTGTCCTACTGGTCTCTCATCCTGCTCCTGTTCTGCTGGTCTCTCATCTCTGCCCTGTCCTGCTGGTCTCTCATCTCTGCTCTGTCCTGCTGGTCTCTCATCTCTGCTCTGTCCTGCTGGTCTCTCATCTCTGCTCTGTCCTGATGGTCTCTCATCTCTGCTCTCTCCTACTGGTCTCTCATCTCTGCTCTCTCCTGCTGGTCTCTCATCTCTGCTATGTCCTGCTGGTCTCTCATCCTGCTCCTGTCCTACTGGTCTCTCATCCTGCTCCTGTTCTGCTGGTCTCTCATCTCTGCCCTGTCCTGATGGTCTCTCATCTCTGCTCTCTCCTGCTGGTCTCTCATCTCTGTCCTGTCCTGATGGTCTCTCATCTCTGCCCTGTTCTGCTGGTCTCTCATCTCTGCTCTGTCCTGCTGGTCTCTCATCTCTGTCCTGTCCTGATGGTCTCTCATCTCTGCCCTGTCCTGATGGTCTCTCATCTCTGTCCTGTCCTACTGGTCTCTCATCTCTGTCCTGTCCTGATGGTCTCTCATCTCTGCCCTGTCCTGCTGGTCTCTCATCTCTGCTCTCTCCTGCTGGTCTCTCATCTCTGCTATGTCCTGCTGGTCTCTCATCCTGCTCCTGTCCTACTGGTCTCTCATCCTGCTCCTGTTCTGCTGGTCTCTCATCTCTGTCCTGTCCTGATGGTCTCTCATCTCTGCCCTGTCCTGCTGGTCTCTCATCTCTGCCCTGTCCTGCTGGTCTCTCATCTCTGCTCTCTCCTGCTGGTCTCTCATCTCTGCTATGTCCTGCTGGTCTCTCATCCTGCTCCTGTGCTACTGGTCTCTCATCCTGCTCCTGTTCTGCTGGTCTCTCATCTCTGCTCTGTCCTGATGGTCTCTCATCTCTGCTCTGTCCTGATGGTCTCTCATCTCTGCTCTGTCCTGCTGGTCTCTCATCTCTGCTCTGTCCTGCTGGTCTCTCATATCTGCTCTGTCCTGCTGGTCTCTCATCTCTGCTCTGTCCTGCTGGTCTCTCATCTCTGCACTGTCCTGCTGGTCTCTCATCTCTGCTCTGGCCCGCTGGTATCTCATCTCTGCCCTGTCCTGCTGGTCTCTCATCTCTGCCCTGTCCTGCTGGTCTCTCATCTCTGCTGCATCCTGCTGGTCTCTCATCTCTGCTCTGTCCTGCTGATCTCTCATCTCTGCCCTGTCCTGCTGGTCTCTCATCTCTGCCCTGTCCTGCTGGTCTCTCATCTCTGCTCTGTCCTGCTGGTCTCTCATCTCTGCTGCATCCTGCTGGTCTCTCATCTCTGCTCTCTCCGGGTTTTTCCTCACTCACCTGGTTAGCAGATGTTATTGGTCACATGGTTAGCAGATGTTATTGGTCACATGGTTAGCAGATGTTATTTGTCCCATGGTTAGCAGATGTTATTGGTCACATACACATGGTTAGCAGATGTTATTGGTCACACGGTTAGCAGATGTTATTGGTCACATGGTTAGCAGATGTTATTGGTCACATGGTTAGCAGATGTTATTGGTCACATACACATGGTTAGCAGATGTTATTGGTCACATGGTTAGCAGATGTTATTGGTCACATACACATGGTTAGCAGATGTTATTGGTCACACGGTTAGCAGATGTTATTGGTCACACGGTTAGCAGATGTTATTGGTCACATGGTTAGCAGATGTTATTGGTCACATGGTTAGCAGATGTTATTGGTCACATGGTTAGCAGATGTTATTGGTCACATGGTTAGCAGATGTTATTGGTCACATACACATGGTTAGCAGATGTTATTGGTCACACGGTTAGCAGATGTTATTGGTCACACGGTTAGCAGATGTTATTGGTCACATGGTTAGCAGATGTTATTGGTCACATGGTTAGCAGATGTTATTGGTCACATGGTTAGCAGATGTTATTGCTCACATACACATGGTTAGCAGATGTTATTGGTCACATGGTTAGCAGATGTTATTGGTTACATACACATGGTTAGCAGATGTTATTGGTCACATACACATGGTTAACAGATGTTATTGGTCACACGGTCAGCAGATGTTATTGGTCACATGGTCAGCAGATGTTATTGGTCACATACACATGGTTAGCAGATGTTATTGGTCACACGGTCAGCAGATGTTATTGGTCACATGGTTAGCAGATGTTATTGGTCACATGGTTAGCAGATTTTATTGGTCACATGGTTAGCAGATGTTATTGCGAGTGTAGAGAAATGCTTATGCTTCTAGTTCTGACATGTAAAGGAACAGGATGTTAATATATAAAGGAACAGGATGTTAATATATAAAGGAACGGGATGTTAATATATAAAGGAACAGGATGTTAATATATAAAGGAACGGGATGAGAATATATAAAGGAACAGGATGTTAATATATAAAGGAACGGGATGTTAATATATAAAGGAACGGGATGTTAATATATAAAGGAACAGGATGTTAATATATAAAGGAACAGGATGTTAATATATAAAGGAACAGGATGTTAATATATAAAGGAACAGGATGTTAATATATAAAGGAACAGGATGTTAATATATAAAGGAACAGGATGTTAATATATAAAGGAACAGGATGTTAATATATAAAGGAACAGGATGTTAATATATAAAGGAACAGGATGTTAATATATAAAGGAACAGGATGTTAATATATAAAGGAACGGGATGAGAATATATAAAGGAACAGGATGTTAATATATAAAGGAACAGGATGTTAATATATAAAGGAACGGGATGTTAATATATAAAGGAACAGGATGTTAATATATAAAGGAACAGGATGTTAATATATAAAGGAACAGGATGTTAATATATAAAGGAACAGGATGTTAATATATAAAGGAACAGGATGTTAATATATAAAGGAACAGGATGTTAATATATAAAGGAACAGGATGTTAATATATAAAGGAACAGGATGTTAATATATAAAGGAACAGGATGTTAATATATAAAGGAACAGGATGTTAATATATAAAGGAACGGGATGAGAATATATAAAGGAATGGGATGAGAATATATAAAGGAATGGGATGTTAATATATAAAGGAACAGGATGTTAATATATAAAGGAACAGGATGTTAATATATAAAGGAACAGGATGTTAATATATAAAGGAACAGGATGTTAATATATAAAGGAACGGGATGAGAATATATAAAGGAACAGGATGTTAATATATAAAGGAACGGGATGTTAATATATAAAGGAACAGGATGTTAATATATAAAGGAACAGGATGTTAATATATAAAGGAACAGGATGTTAATATATAAAGGAACAGGATGTTAATATATAAAGGAACAGGATGTTAATATATAAAGGAACAGGATGTTAATATATAAAGGAACAGGATGTTAATATATAAAGGAACGGGATGTTAATATATAAAGGAACGGGATGAGAATATGTAAAGGAACAGGATGTTAATATATAAAGGAACAGGATGTTAATATATAAAGGAACAGGATGTTAATATATAAAGGAACAGGATGTTAATATATAAAGGAACAGGATGTTAATATATAAAGGAACAGGATGTTAATATATAAAGGAATGGGATGAGAATATATAAAGGAACAGGATGTTAATATATAAAGGAACGGGATGAGAATATATAAAGGAACAGGATGTTAATATATAAAGGAACGGGATGTTAATATATAAAGGAACAGGATGTTAATATATAAAGGAACAGGATGTTAATATATAAAGGAACAGGATGTTAATATATAAAGGAACAGGATGTTAATATATAAAGGAACAGGATGTTAATATATAAAGGAACAGGATGTTAATATATAAAGGAACAGGATGTTAATATATAAAGGAACAGGATGTTAATATATAAAGGAACGGGATGTTAATATATAAAGGAATGGGATGAGAATATATAAAGGAATGGGATGAGAATATATAAAGGAATGGGATGAGAATATATAAAGGAATGGGATGAGAATATATAAAGGAAAGGGATGAGAATATATAAAGGAATGGGATGAGAATATATAAAGGAAAGGGATAAGAATATATAAAGGAATGGGATGAGAATATATAAGTATAAAATATATGGATGAGCAGTCACAGAGAGGCTAAGATGTAATAGATAGTAAAGAATAGATAGATACAATAGATAGTATAGAATAGATAGTATAGAATAGATAGTATAGAATATATAGTATAGAATAGATAGTATAGAATGGATAGATACAATAGATAGTATAGAATAGATAGTATAGAATATATAGTATAGAATAGATAGTATAGAATAGATAGTATAGAATAGATAGTATAGAATGGATGTGTGTGTCTGTGTGGTCGGACTCAGATTGTGTGTGCGTGTGTGTGTGTGTGTATGGTCGGACTCAGCATGTTTGTGCGTGTGTGTGTGTGTATGGTCGGACTCAGCATGTTTGTGCGTGTGTGTGTGTGTGTATGGTCGAACTCAGCATGCGTGTGTGTGTCTGTGTGGTCGGACTAAGCATGTTTGTGCGTGTGTGTGTCTGTGTGGTCGGACTCAGCATGTGTGTGTGTGTGTGCGAGGTCGGACTCAGCATGCGTGTGTGTGTCTGTGTGGTCGGACTAAGCATGTTTGTGCGTGTGTGTGTGTGTGTATGGTCGGACTCAGCATGCGTGTGTGTGTCTGTGTGGTCGGACTCAGCATGTGTGTGTGTGTGTGCGAGGTCGGACTCAGCATGTGTGTGTGTGTGTGTGTCTGTGTGGTCGGACTCATTATGTGTGTGTGTGTGTCTGTATGGTCGGACTCAGCATGCGTGTGTGTGCGTCTACTCACAGTGATGATTTGTCCTTGTTTGCGGTCACACACACACACACACACACACACACGGCTACCATCACTTGACAGTCTTCTGTTGGAACCGTGACACCAGTTTCTCCTGTCCCTGTGACAGTATGTTTAAGGTTCTGTGTGATGACACCTACAGAGAGAGAGACAGAGACAGACAGCTAGACAGCCAGACAGACAGACATCTTGGAGGGGGAAGACAACACTTTATTGTCCAATTGGAGATTCGACTTCTGTAAAAGACGCATGGAGGGAGGGAGAATGGTAGAGATTAGGAGAAGGAGAGAAAGAGATGGGGGGGCAAGAGAGGAGAGAAAAATAGGAGCGATCAGGGGAGTGAGAGGGATGGATGGAGAGAGAGAAGGGAGGGAGAGGGATGGATGGAGAGAGAGAAGGGAGGGAGAGGGATGGATGGAGAGAGAGGGGAGGGAGAGGGATGGATGGAGAGAGAGGGGAGGGAGAGGGATGGATGGAGAGAGAGAGGGGAGGGAGAGAGAGAGGGGAGGGAGAGGGATGGATGGAGAGAGAGGTGAGGGAGAGAGAGAGGGGAGGGAGAGGGGAGGGAGAGGGGGGGAGAGAGAGGGGAGGGATAGGGGAGGGAGAGGGGATGGAGAGAGAGGGAGGGAGAGAGAGAGGGGGAGGGAGAGAGAGAGAAGGGAGGGAGAGAGAGAGGGGGGAGAGAGAGAGGGGAGGGAGGGAGAGAGAGAGGGGAGGGAGAGAGAGAAGGGAGGGAGAGAGAGAGAGAGGGGATGGAGAGAGAGAGAGGGGAGGGAGAGAGAAAGGGGAGGGAGAGAGAGAGGGGAGGGAGAGAGAGAGGGGAGGGAGAGAGAGAAGGGAGGGAGTGAGAGAGACAGACACTAAACCGACAAGAAACCAACATCACTGCCTTCCTTAGAATGTGCTGACAGCCCTATGACATCAGAGGTAATAATAATTATAATATCACAGAAATAATCATTAGATATGTTACAGAGACAGAGACAGACAGACAGACAGACAGACAGACAGACAGACAGACACAGAGACAGACAGACAGACAGACAGACAGACAGACAGACAGACAGACAGACAGACAGACAGACAGACAGACAGACAGACAGAGAGAGAGACAGACAGACAGACAGACAGCTAGACAGAAAATTGTTTTCACAGCGATTAACTTTTCGATGTAAGAATGTCTACTAAGCATGTAGCAGTGTGTGTGGTTCACGCAGACAGGAGTACATCAGGAGCACATCAGGTTCCTATCAGTGTGTTTTCACTGGTTCTGTTCTTGTCATGTCGGAGATGACAAATGGGGCATTTAACAAATCTGTGGTTGAGAGACGGATGGAGGGATGAACGAAAATGGATGAAGAGAGAAAGAGAGAGAGGAAGTGAGCGTTATTGAGCAAAAGAGAGAGAGCGCAAAAGAGAGATAAAGTTTGTGTGAGTGAGAGCGAGCGAGCGAGCGAAAGAGAGAGAGAGAAAAATATAAAATAAGTAGGCTATGTGAAGGGATGAAGAGGAGAAAGTATATGGGGTGTGTGCTGTGATCTTCACTTGGAGTGATAGAAACACACACACAGAGTATGCTACCAAGGTAGTCGTCGAAAGAGAACTTGTCGTTGTCCCAGATCCGGACAGTGAATTTAGGAGGAACCTTCCTCTTGAACTTATCAAGTTCTAGAAGAGTTCCAGGAGAGTTCCAGAAGAGTTCTAGAAGAGTACCAGGAGAGTTCTAGAAGAGTACCAGGAGAGTTCTAGAAGAGTACCAGGAGAGTTCCAGGAGAGTTCCAGAAGAGTTCCAGAAGAGTTCTAGAAGAGTACCAGGAGAGTTCTAGAAGAGTACCAGGAGAGTTCTAGAAGAGTACCAGGAGAGTTCCAGGAGAGTTCCAGGAGAGTTCCAGGAAAGTTCCAGAAGAGTTCCAGAAGAGTTCCAGGAGAGTTCCAGAAGAGTTCCAGCAGAGTTCCAGAAGAGTTCCAGAAGAGTACCAGGAGAGTTCCAGAAGTGTTCCAGAAGTGTTCCAGAAGTGTTCCAGGAGAGTTCCAGGAGAATTCCAGGAAAGTTCCAGAAGACTTCCAGGAGAGTTCCAGAAGAGTTCTAGAAGAGTACTAGGAGAGTTCTAGAAGAGTTCCAGGAGAGTTCCAGGAAAGTTCCAGGAGAGTTCCAGGAGATTTCCAGAATCCATAAATGTAGATGATATTATAGTTATACACATCTCCTTAATGCAACCGCTGTGAAAGACTTCAAAAAAAGCTTTATGGAAAAAGCCAACCATGCAATAATCAGTACAGTGCTCAGACAACAAAACAAGCCATACAGATATCCGCCATTTTTTTATTTCACCTTTATTTAACCAGGTAGGCTAGTTGAGAACAAGTTCTCATTTGCAACTGCGACCTGGCCAAGATAAAGCATAGCAGTGTGAACAGACAACACAGAGTTACACATGGAGTAAACAATTAACAAGTCAATAACACAGTAGAAAAAAATGGGCAGTCTATATACAATGTGTGCAAAAGGCATGAGGAGGTAGGCGTATAATACAATTTTGCAGATTAACACTGGAGTGATAAATGATCAGATGGTCATGTACAGGTAGAGATATTGGTGTGCAAAAGAGCAGAAAAGTAAATAAATAAAAAACAGTATAAAAACAGTATGGGAATGAGGTAGGTGAAAATGGGTGGGCTATTTACCAATAGACTATGTACAGCTGCAGCGATCGGTTAGCTGATGTTTGAAGTTGGTGAGGGAGATAAAAGTCTCCAACTTCAGCGATTTTTGCAGTTCGTTCCAGTCACAGGCAGCAGAGTACTGGAACGAAAGGCGGCCAAATGAGGTGTTGGCTTTAGGGATGATCAGTGAGATACACCTGCTGGAGCGCGTGCTACGGATGGGTGTTGCCATCGTGACCAGTAAACTGAGATAAGGCGGAGCTTTACCTAGCATGGACTTGTAGATGACCTGGAGCCAGTGGGTCTGGCGACGAATATGTAGCGAGGGCCAGCCGACTAGAGCATACAAGTCGCAGTGGTGGGTGGTATAAGGTGCTTTGGTGACAAAATGGATGGCACTGTGATAGACTGCATCCAGTTTGCTGAGAAGAGTGTTGGAAGCAATTTTGTAGATGACATCGCCGAAGTCGAGGATCGGTAGGATAGTCAGTTTTACTAGGGTAAGCTTGGCGGCGTGAGTGGAGGCTTTGTTGCGGAATAGAAAGCCGACTCTTGATTTGATTTTCGATTGGAGATGTTTGATGTGAGTCTGGAAGGAGAGTTTGCAGTCTAGCCAGACACCTAGGTACTTATAGATGTCCACATATTCAAGGTCGGAACCATCCAGGGTGGTGATGCAAGTCGGGCATGCGGGTGCAGGCAGCGATCAGTTGAAAAGCATGCATTTGGTTTTACTCGCGTTTAAGAGCAGTTGGAGGCCACGGAAGGAGTGCTGTATGGCATTGAAGCTCGTTTGGAGGTTAGATAGCACAGTGTCCAATGACGGGCCGAAAGTATATAGAATGGTGTCGTCTGCGTAGAGGTGGATCAGGGAATCGCCCGCAGCAAGAGCAACATCATTGATATATACAGAGAAAAGAGTCGGCCCGAGAATTGAACCCTGTGGCACCCCCATAGAGACTGCCAGAGGACCGGAGAGCATGCCCTCCGATTTGACACACTGAACTCTGTCTGCAAAGTAATTGGTGAACCAGGCAAGGCAGTCATCCGAAAAACCGAGGCTATTGAGTCTGCCGATAAGAATATGGTGATTGACAGAGTCGAAAGCCTTGGCGAGGTCGATGAAGACGGCTGCACAGTACTGTCTTTTATGATATCGTTTAGTACCTTGAGTGTGGCTGAGGTGCACCCGTGACCGGCTCGGAAACCAGATTGCACAGCGGAGAAGGTACGGTGGGATTCGAGATGGTCAGTGACCTGTTTGTTGACTTGGCTTTCGAAGACCTTAGATAGGCAGGGCAGGATGGATATAGGTCTATAGCAGTTTGGGTCCAGGGTGTCTCCCCCCTTTGAAGAGGGGGATGACTGCGGCAGCTTTCCAATCCTTGGGGATCTCAGACGATATGAAAGAGAGGTTGAACAGGCTGGTAATAGGGGTTGCGACAATGGCGGCAGATAGTTTCAGAAATAGAGGGTCCAGATTGTCAAGCCCAGCTGATTTGTACGGGTCCAGGTTTTGCAGCTCTTTCAGAACATCTGCTATCTGGATTTGGGTAAAGGAGAACCTGGAGAGGCTTGGGCGAGGAGCTGCGGGGGGGGCGGAGCTGTTGGCCGAGGTTGGAGTAGCCAGGCGGAAGGCATGGCCAGCCGTTGAGAAGTGCTTATTGAAGTTTTCGATAATCATGGATTTATCGGTGGAGACCGTGTTACCTAGCCTCAGTGCAGTGGGCAGCTGGGAGGAGGTGCTCTTGTTCTCCATGGACTTCACAGTGTCCCAGAACTTTTTGGAGTTGGAGCTACAGGATGCAAACTTCTGCCTGAAGAAGCTGGCCTTAGCTTTCCTGACTGACTGCGTGTATTGGTTCCTGACTTGTTTACAGAGTTAGGGTTGTACCTGGTGGGTTCCTTGATGATTTGAGTGAGATTGAGGGCATCTAGCTTACATTGTAGGACTGCCGGGGTGTTAAGCATATCCCAGTTTAGGTCACCTAACAGAACAAACTCTGAAGCTAGATGGGGGGCGATCAATTCACAAATGGTGTCCAGGGCACAGCTGGGAGCTGAGGGTGGTCGGTAGCAGGCGGCAACAGTGAGAGACTTATTTCTGGAGAGAGTAATTTTCAAAATTAGTAGTTCGAACTGTTTGGGTATGGACCTGGAAAGTATGACATTACTTTGCAGGCTATCTCTGCAGTAGACTGCAACTCCGCCCCCTTTGGCAGTTCTATCTTGACGGAAGATGTTATAGTTGGGTATGGAAATCTCTGAATTTTTGGTGGCCTTCCTGAGCCAGGATTCAGACACGGCAAGGACATCAGGGTTAGCAGAGTGTGCTAAAGCAGTGAGTAAAACAAACTTAGGGAGGAGGCTTCTGATGTTGACATGCATAAAACCAAGGCCAAGTTGTGGAGTCAACAGAAGTCAGAAATAACATTATAAATATTCACTTACCTTTGATGATCTTCATCAGAATGCACTCCCAGGAATCCCAGTTCCACAATAAATGTTTGTTTTGTTCGATAATGGCCATAATTTATGTCCAAATTCC
>NC_088403.1:67523267-67686991 GCF_034236695.1 Oncorhynchus nerka
AACTCAAACCTCAACTCAAACCTCATCTCAAACCTCAACCCAAACCTCAACCCAAACCTCAACTCAAACCTCAACTCAGACCTCAACTCAGACCTTACCACCTTAAAAGTTAGGAATGAATAACTAAACCTAAACAGAACACTCCACTTACAGGCAGTTAGACTGAGGTAAGCCACAGCTCCATAGTGGGACAGGAATCTGTTCTCCAGATCAATAACAGTCTCTGTTTAGTCAACAGATCCTCAGGTCTCTCTCTACCGAGCCGGACAGCTCAAACAATAACAGCTATGAAGAGGTTATAACAGCTATGAAGAGGTTATAACAGCTATGACGAGGTTATAACAGCTATGACGAGGTTATAACAGCTATGAAGAGGTTATAACAGCTATGACGAGGTTATAACAGCTATGAAGAGGTTATAACAGCTATGACGAGGTTATAACAGCTATGAAGAGGTTATAACAGCTATGACGAGGTTATAACAGCTATGAAGAGGTTATAACAGCTATGAAGAGGTTATAACAGCTATGACGAGGTTATAACAGCTATGACGAGGTTATAACAGCTATGAAGAGGTTATAACAGCTATGAAGAGGTTATAACAGCTATGACGAGGTTATAACAACTATGATGAGGTTATAACAGCTATGAAGAGGTTATAACAGCTATGACGAGGTTATAACAACTATGATGAGGTTATAACAGCTATGAAGAGGTTATAACAGCTATGACGAGGTTATAACAGCTATGTAGAGGTTGTGTTACTGTAGACCATGTCTCTGATCTGTTACTGTGTTACTGTAGACCATGTCTCTGAGCTGCTCCTGTGTTACTGTAGACCATGTCTCTGAGCTGCTCCTGTGTTACTGTAGACCATGTCTCTGAGCTGCTCCTGTGTTACTGTAGACCATGTCTCTGAGCTGCTCCTGTGTTACTGTAGACCATGTCTCTGAGCTGCTCCTGTGTTAGTGTAGACCATGTCTCTGATCTGTTACTGTGTTACTGTAGACCATGTCTCTGAGCTGCTCCTGTGTTACTGTAGAGTATAGCGACCCCTACTGGTGTAGAGATGTTACAACAACTGACAGAGACAGAGAGACAGAGAGAGAGAGAGAGAGAGAGAGAGACAGAGACAGAGACAGAGAGAGAGAGAGAGAGAGAGAGAGACAGAGAGACAGAGAGAGAGAGACAGAGAGAGAGAGAGACAGAGAGAGAGACAGAGAGAGAGACAGAGAGAGAGAGAGAGACAGAGAGAGAGAGAGAGACAGAGAGACAGAGAGAGAGAGACAGAGAGACAGAGACAGAGAGAGACAGAGAGAGAGAGAGAGAGAGAGAGAGACAGAGAGAGAGAGAGAGAGAGAGAGAGAGAGAGAGAGAGAGAGAGAGAGAGAGAGAGAGAGAGAGAGAGAGAGAGAGATGGTTCAGATGGTAGAGTGTGGTTCAGATGGTAGTGTGTAGTTCAGATGGTAGACTGTGGTTCAGATGGTAGAGTGTGGTTCAGATGGTAGAGTGTGGTTCAGATGGTAGAGTGTAGTTCAGATGGTAGAGTGTAGTTCAGATGGTAGTGTATAGTTCAGATGGTAGAGTGTGGTTCAGATGGTAGAGTGTGGTTCAGATGGTAGAGTGTAGTTCAGATGGTAGACTGTGGTTCAGATGGTAGAGTGCGGTTCAGATGGTAGAGTGTAGTTCAGATGGTAGACTGTGGTTCAGATGGTAGAGTGCGGTTCAGATGGTAGAGTGTAGTTCAGATGGTAGTGTGTAGTTCAGATGGTAGAGTGTGGTTCAGATGGTAGAGTGTAGTTCAGATGGTAGAGTGTAGTTCAGATGGTAGAGTGCGGTTCAGATGGTAGAGTGTAGTTCCGATGGTTCAGATGGTCGAGTGTGGTTCAGATGGTAGAGTGTGGTTCAGATGGTAGATGGTAGTTCAGATGGTAGAGTGTGGTTCAGATGGTAGATGGTAGTTCAGATGGTAGAGTGTAGTTCAGATGGTTCAGATGGTAGTGTGTAGTTCAGATGGTGAGTGTAGTTCAGATGGTAGATGGTAGTTCAGATGGTAGAGTGTAGTTCAGATGGTTCAGATGGTAGTGTGTAGTTCAGATGGTAGAGTGTAGTTCAGATGGTAGATGGTAGTTCCGATGGTAGAGTGTAGTTCAGATGGTTCAGATGGTAGATGGTTCAGATGGTAGAGTGTAGTTCAGATGGTAGATGGTAGTTCCGATGGTAGAGTGTAGTTCAGATGGTTCAGATGGTAGATGGTTCAGATGGTAGAGTGTAGTTCAGATGGTAGAGTGTAGTTCAGATGGTAGATGGTAGTTCAGATGGTAGAGTGTGGTTCAGATGGTTCAGATGGTAGAGTGTGGTTCAGAGAAGAGGAGGGGTTAAAGAGGAGATGAGGGAGGAGTTAGAGAAGAGGAGGGGTTAAAGAGGAGATGAGGGAGGGGTTGGAGAAGACGAGGGGTTAAAGAGGAGATGAGGGAGGAGTTAGAGAAGAGGAGGGGTTAAAGAGGAGATGAGGGAGGAGTTGGAGAAGAGGAGGGGTAGGGGTTAAAGAGGAGGAGGGGTTAGAGAAGAGGAGGGGTAGGGGTTAAAGAGGAGATGAGGGAGGAGTTAGAGAGGAGGAGGGGTTAAAGAGGAGATGAGGGAGGGGTTAGAGAAGAGGGGATAAAGAGGAGATGAGGGAGGAGTTAGAGAAGAGGAGGGGTTAAAGAGGAGATGAGGGAGGGGTTAGAGAAGAGGAGGGGTTAAAGAGGAGATGAGGGAGGGGTTAGAGAAGAGGAGGGGTAGGGGTTAAAGAGGAGATGAGGGAGGAGATAGAGATGAGGAGGGGTTAAAGAGGAGATGAGGGAGGAGTTGGAGAAGAGGAGGGGTTAAAGAGGAGATGAGGGAAGAGTTAGAGAAGAGGAGGGGTTAAAGAGGAGATGAGGGAGGAGTTGGAGAAGAGGAGGGGTTAAAGAGGAGATGAGGGAGGAGTTAGAGAAGAGGAGGGGTTAAAGAGGAGATGAGGGAGGAGTTGGAGAAGAGGAGGGGTTAAAGAGGAGATGAGGGGGAGTTGGAGAAGAGGAGGGGTTAAAGAGGAGATGAGGGAGGAGTTAGAGAAGAGGAGGGGTTAAAGAGGAGATGAGGGAGGAGTTGGAGAAGAGGAGTGGTTAAAGAGGACATGAGGGAGGAGTTAGAGAAGAGGAGGGGTTAAAGAGGAGATGAGGGAGGGGTTAAGAAGAGGGGTTAAAGAGGAGATGAGGGAGGGGTTAGAGAAGAGGAGGGTAGGGGTTAGAGAGGAGGAGGGGTTAAAGATGAGAAGAGGGAGGGTTAGAGAGGATACGTGGAGGGGTTAAAGAGGAGGGTTAAAGAGGAGACGAGGAGGGGTTAGAGAAGAGGAGGGGTTAAAGAGGAGATGAGGAGGGGTTAGAGAAGAGGAGGGGTTAAAGAGGAGATGAGGGAGGGGTTAGAGAAGAGGAGGGGTTAAAGAGGAGTTGAGGGAGGGGTTAGAGAAGAAGGATTAGAGAAGAGGAGATGAGGAGGGTTTAGAGAAGAGGAGGGGTTAAAGAGGAGATGAGGGAGGGTTAGAGAAGAGGAGGGGTAGGGGTTAGAAAAGAGGAGGGGTAGGGGTAGGGGTTAGAGAGGAGACGAGGAAGGGTTAGAGAGGAGACGAGGGAGGGGTTAGAGACGAGGAGGGGTAGGAGTTAGAGAGGAGAAGGGGAGGGGTTAGGGGAGGATACGAGGGAGGGGTTAAAGAGGAGATGAGGGAGGGGTTAGAGAGGAGACGAGAAGGGGTTAAAGAAGAGGAGGGGTTAAAGAGGAGATGAGGGAGGGGTTAGAGAGGAGATGAGGGAGGGGTTAGAGAGAGATGAGGGAGGGGTTAGAGAGGAGTTGAGGGAGGGGTTAAAGAGGAGACGAGGGAGGGGTTAAAGAGGAGAAGAGGGAGGGATAGAGAGGAGGAGGGGTTAAAGAGGAGATGAGGGAGGGGTTAGAGAGGAGACGAGGGAGGAGTTAGAGAAGAGGAGGGGGTTAGAGAGGAGACGAGGGAGGGGTTAAGTGCTAGAAACAGTTGCTCACTACCAAGGGACACAACACAGGCGGACCAGACCAGGGGTGAGGGATGGGGGAGGGATGGGGGAGGAACGGGTGAGTCGAGGCATGAGGGCGGCTGGCTGGTTGGCGTCTGAGAATGATGACATCATAGAGGCATGGCATGTTATTCCGTATCTATCCCCCATGGCATTTCCCGCATGGAATAATTGGAAAGTTGGGAACATCAGAGCATTTTCTTCTAAACACACACATATATATATATACATGTTTCTGCGTCAAAGAGGAAGACTGTGGTTCAGATGGCAGAGTGTAGTTCCGATGGTAGAGTGTAGATCAGATGGTAGAGTGTAGTTCAGATGGTAGAGTGTAGTTCAGATGGTAGACTGTAGTTCAGATGGTAGAGTGTAGTTTAGATGGTAGAGTGTAGTTCAGATGGTAGAGTGTAGTTCCGATGGTTCAGATGGTAGAGTGTAGTTCAGATGGTAGAGTGTAGTTCAGATGGTAGAGTTTAGTTCAGATGGTAGAGTGTAGTTCAGATGGTAGAGTGTAGTTCAGATGGTAGAGTGTGGTTCAGATGGTAGTGTGTAGTTCAGATGGTAGAGTGTAGTTCAGATGGTAGAGTGTGGTTCAGATGGTAGAGTGTAGTTCAGATGGTAGAGTGTAGTTCAGATGGTAGAGTGTATATTAGATGGTAGAGTGTAGTTCAGATGGTAGAGTGTGGTTCAGATGGTAGAGTGTAGTTCAGATGGTTCAGATGGTAGAGTGTAGTTCCGATGGTTGAGATGGTAGAGTGTAGTTCAGATGGTAGAGTGTAGTTCCGATGGTTCAGATGGTAGAGTGTAGTTCAGATGGTAGAGTGTGGTTCAGATGGTAGAGTGTGGTTCAGATGGTAGAGTGTGGTTCAGATGGTAGTGTGTAGTTCAGATGGTAGAGTGTGGTTCAGATGGTAGAGTGTAGTTCAGAAGGTAGTGTGTAGTTCAGATGGTAGAGTGTGGTTCAGATGGTAGAGTGTGGTTCAGATGGTAGAGTGTGGTTCAGATGGTAGTGTGTAGTTCAGATGGTAGAGTGTGGTTCAGATGGTAGAGTGTGGTTCAGATGGTAGAGTGTAGTTCAGATGGTAGAGTGTGGTTCAGATGGTGGGTGTGGTTCAGATGGTAGAGTGTGGTTCAGATGGTAGAGTGTAGTTCAGATGGTAGAGTGTAGTTCAGATGGTAGAGTTTAGTTCAGATGGTAGAGTGTGGTTCAGATGGTAGAGTGTAGTTCAGATGGTAGAGTGTAGTTCAGATGGTAGAGTGTGGTTCAGATGGTAGTGTGTAGTTCAGATGGTAGAGTGTAGTTCAGATGGTAGAGTGTGGTTCAGATGGTAGAGTGTAGTTCAGATGGTAGAGTGTAGTTCAGATGGTAGAGTGTATATTAGATGGTAGAGTGTAGTTCAGATGGTAGAGTGTGGTTCAGATGGTAGAGTGTAGTTCAGATGGTTCAGATGGTAGAGTGTAGTTCGATGGTTCAGATGGTAGAGTGTAGTTCAGATGGTAGAGTGTAGTTCAGATGGTAGAGTTTAGTTCAGATGGTAGAGTGTAGTTCAGATGGTAGAGTGTAGTTCAGATGGTAGAGTGTGGTTCAGATGGTAGTGTGTAGTTCAGATGGTAGAGTGTAGTTCAGATGGTAGAGTGTGGTTCAGATGGTAGAGTGTAGTTCAGATGGTAGTGTGTAGTTCAGATGGTAGAGTGTATATTAGATGGTAGAGTGTAGTTCAGATGGTAGAGTGTGGTTCAGATGGTAGAGTGTAGTTCAGATGGTTCAGATGGTAGAGTGTAGTTCCGATGGTTCAGATGGTAGAGTGTAGTTCAGATGGTAGAGTGTAGTTCCGATGGTTCAGATGGTAGAGTGTAGTTCAGATGGTAGAGTGTAGTTCAGATGGTAGAGTGTAGTTCCGATGGTTCAGATGGTAGAGTGTAGTTCCGATGGTAGAGTGTAGTTCCGATGGTTCAGATGGTAGAGTGTAGTTCCGATGGTTCAGATGGTAGAGTGTAGTTCAGATGGTAGAGTGTAGTTCAGATGGTAGAGTGTAGTTCAGATGGTAGAGTGTAGTTCAGATGGTTCAGATGGTAGAGTGTAGTTCAGATGGTTCACATGGTAGAGTGTAGTTCAGATGGTAGAGTGTAGTTCCGATGGTTCAGATGGTAGAGTGTGGTTCAGATGGTAGAGTGTAGTTCAGATGGTTCAGATGGTAGAGTGTAGTTCAGATGGTAGAGTGTGGTTCAGATGGTAGTGTGTAGTTCAGATGGTAGAGTGCGGTTCAGATGGTAGAGTGTAGTTCAGATGGTAGAGTGTAGTTCCGATGGTTCAGATGGTAGAGTGTAGTTCAGATGGTAGAGTGTAGTTCAGATGGTAGAGTTTAGTTCAGATGGTAGAGTGTAGTTCAGATGGTAGAGTGTAGTTCAGATGGTAGAGTGTGGTTCAGATGGTAGTGTGTAGTTCAGATGGTAGAGTGTAGTTCAGATGGTAGAGTGTGGTTCAGATGGTAGAGTGTAGTTCAGATGGTAGAGTGTGGTTCAGATGGTAGAGTGTAGTTCAGATGGTTCAGATGGTAGAGTGTAGTTCCGATGGTTGAGATGGTAGAGTGTAGTTCAGATGGTAGAGTGTAGTTCCGATGGTTCAGATGGTAGAGTGTAGTTCAGATGGTAGAGTGTGGTTCAGATGGTAGAGTGTGGTTCAGATGGTAGAGTGTGGTTCAGATGGTAGTGTGTAGTTCAGATGGTAGAGTGTGGTTCAGATGGTAGAGTGTAGTTCAGAAGGTAGTGTGTAGTTCAGATGGTAGAGTGTGGTTCAGATGGTAGAGTGTGGTTCAGATGGTAGTGTGTAGTTCAGATGGTAGAGTGTGGTTCAGATGGTAGAGTGTGGTTCAGATGGTAGAGTGTAGTTCAGATGGTAGAGTGTGGTTCAGATGGTGGGTGTGGTTCAGATGGTAGAGTGTGGTTCAGATGGTAGAGTGTAGTTCAGATGGTAGAGTGTAGTTCAGATGGTAGAGTTTAGTTCAGATGGTAGAGTGTGGTTCAGATGGTAGAGTGTAGTTCAGATGGTAGAGTGTAGTTCAGATGGTAGAGTGTGGTTCAGATGGTAGTGTGTAGTTCAGATGGTAGAGTGTAGTTCAGATGGTAGAGTGTGGTTCAGATGGTAGAGTGTAGTTCAGATGGTAGAGTGTAGTTCAGATGGTAGAGTGTATATTAGATGGTAGAGTGTAGTTCAGATGGTAGAGTGTGGTTCAGATGGTAGAGTGTAGTTCAGATGGTTCAGATGGTAGAGTGTAGTTCCGATGGTTCAGATGGTAGAGTGTAGTTCAGATGGTAGAGTGTAGTTCAGATGGTAGAGTTTAGTTCAGATGGTAGAGTGTAGTTCAGATGGTAGAGTGTAGTTCAGATGGTAGAGTGTGGTTCAGATGGTAGTGTGTAGTTCAGATGGTAGAGTGTAGTTCAGATGGTAGAGTGTGGTTCAGATGGTAGAGTGTAGTTCAGATGGTAGTGTGTAGTTCAGATGGTAGAGTGTATATTAGATGGTAGAGTGTAGTTCAGATGGTAGAGTGTGGTTCAGATGGTAGAGTGTAGTTCAGATGGTTCAGATGGTAGAGTGTAGTTCCGATGGTTCAGATGGTAGAGTGTAGTTCAGATGGTAGAGTGTAGTTCCGATGGTTCAGATGGTAGAGTGTAGTTCAGATGGTAGAGTGTAGTTCAGATGGTAGAGTGTAGTTCCGATGGTTCAGATGGTAGAGTGTAGTTCCGATGGTAGAGTGTAGTTCAGATGGTAGAGTGTAGTTCAGATGGTTCAGATGGTAGAGTGTAGTTCAGATGGTTCACATGGTAGAGTGTAGTTCAGATGGTAGAGTGTAGTTCCGATGGTTCAGATGGTAGAGTGTGGTTCAGATGGTAGAGTGTAGTTCAGATGGTTCAGATGGTAGAGTGTAGTTCAGATGGTAGAGTGTGGTTCAGATGGTAGTGTGTAGTTCAGATGGTAGAGTGCGGTTCAGATGGTAGAGTTTAGTTCAGATGGTAGAGTGTAGTTTAGATGGTAGAGTGTGGTTCAGATGGTAGAGTGTAGTTCAGATGGTTCAGATGGTAGAGTGTAGTTTAGATGGTAGACTGTGGTTCAGATGGTAGTGTGTAGTTCAGATGGTAGAGTGTAGTTCAGAAGGTAGTGTGTAGTTCAGATGGTAGAGTGTGGTTCAGATGGTAGAGTGTGGTTCAGATGGTAGAGTGTGGTTCAGATGGTAGTGTGTAGTTCAGATGGTAGAGTGTGGTTCAGATGGTAGAGTGTAGTTCAGAAGGTAGTGTGTAGTTCAGATGGTAGAGTGTGGTTCAGATGGTAGAGTGTGGTTCAGATGGTAGAGTGTGGTTCAGATGGTAGTGTGTAGTTCAGATGGTAGAGTGTGGTTCAGATGGTAGAGTGTGGTTCAGATGGTAGAGTGTAGTTCAGATGGTAGAGTGTGGTTCAGATGGTGGGTGTGGTTCAGATGGTAGAGTGTGGTTCAGATGGTAGAGTGTAGTTCAGATGGTAGAGTGTAGTTCAGATGGTAGAGTGTGGTTCAGATGGTAGAGTGTGGTTCAGATGGTAGAGTGTAGTTCAGATGGTAGAGTGTAGTTCAGATGGTAGAGTGTGGTTCAGATGGTAGTGTGTAGTTCAGATGGTAGAGTGTAGTTCAGATGGTAGAGTGTGGTTCAGATGGTAGAGTGTAGTTCAGATGGTAGAGTGTAGTTCAGATGGTAGAGTGTATATTAGATGGTAGAGTGTAGTTCAGATGGTAGAGTGTGGTTCAGATGGTAGAGTGTAGTTCAGATGGTTCAGATGGTAGAGTGTAGTTCCGATGGTTCAGATGGTAGAGTGTAGTTCAGATGGTAGAGTGTAGTTCCGATGGTTCAGATGGTAGAGTGTAGTTCCGATGGTAGAGTGTAGTTCCGATGGTTCAGATGGTAGAGTGTAGTTCCGATGGTTCAGATGGTAGAGTGTAGTTCAGATGGTAGAGTGTAGTTCAGATGGTAGAGTGTAGTTCAGATGGTTCAGATGGTAGAGTGTAGTTCCGATGGTAGAGTGTAGTTCAGATGGTTCACATGGTAGAGTGTAGTTCAGATGGTAGAGTGTAGTTCCGATGGTTCAGATGGTAGAGTGTGGTTCAGATGGTAGAGTGTAGTTCAGATGGTTCAGATGGTAGAGTGTAGTTCAGATGGTAGAGTGTGGTTCAGATGGTAGTGTATAGTTCAGATGGTAGAGTGTAGTTTAGATGGTAGAGTGTAGTTCAGATGGTTCAGATGGTAGAGTGTAGTTTAGATGGTAGACTGTGGTTCAGATGGTAGAGTGTAGTTCAGATGGTAGAGTGTAGTTCAGATGGTAGAGTGTAGTTCCGATGGTTCAGATGGTAGAGTGTGGTTCAGATGGTAGAGTGTAGTTCAGATGGTTCAGATGGTAGAGTGTAGTTCAGATGGTAGAGTGTGGTTCAGATGGTAGTGTATAGTTCAGATGGTAGAGTGCGGTTCAGATGGTAGAGTGCGGTTCAGATGGTAGAGTGTAGTTCAGATGGTAGAGTGTAGTTTAGATGGTAGAGTGTAGTTCAGATGGTTCAGATGGTAGAGTGTAGTTTAGATGGTAGACTGTGGTTCAGATGGTAGAGTGTAGTTCAGATGGTAGAGTGTAGTTCAGATGGTAGAGTGTGGTTCAGATGGTAGAGTGTAGTTCAGATGGTTCAGATGGTAGAGTGTAGTTCCGATGGTTCAGATGGTAGAGTGTAGTTCAGATGGTAGAGTGTAGTTCTGATGGTTCAGATGGTAGAGTGTAGTTCAGATGGTAGAGTGTAGTTCAGATGGTAGAGTGTAGTTCTGATGGTTCAGATGGTAGAGTTTAGTTCAGATGGTAGAGTGTAGTTTAGATGGTAGAGTGTGGTTCAGATGGTAGAGTGTAGTTCAGATGGTTCAGATGGTAGAGTGTAGTTTAGATGGTAGACTGTGGTTCAGATGGTAGTGTGTAGTTCAGATGGTAGAGTGTAGTTCAGTAGGTAGTGTGTAGTTCAGATGGTAGAGTGTGGTTCAGATGGTAGAGTGTGGTTCAGATGGTAGAGTGTGGTTCAGATGGTAGTGTGTAGTTCAGATGGTAGAGTGTGGTTCAGATGGTAGAGTGTAGTTCAGAAGGTAGTGTGTAGTTCAGATGGTAGAGTGTGGTTCAGATGGTAGAGTGTGGTTCAGATGGTAGAGTGTGGTTCAGATGGTAGTGTGTAGTTCAGATGGTAGAGTGTGGTTCAGATGGTAGAGTGTAGTTCAGATGGTAGAGTGTGGTTCAGATGGTGGGTGTGGTTCAGATGGTAGAGTGTGGTTCAGATGGTAGAGTGTAGTTCAGATGGTAGAGTGTAGTTCAGATGGTAGAGTTTAGTTCAGATGGTAGAGTGTGGTTCAGATGGTAGAGTGTAGTTCAGATGTTAGAGTGTAGTTCAGATGGTAGAGTGTGGTTCAGATGGTAGTGTGTAGTTCAGATGGTAGAGTGTAGTTCAGATGGTAGAGTGTGGTTCAGATGGTAGAGTGTAGTTCAGATGGTAGAGTGTAGTTCAGATGGTAGAGTGTATATTAGATGGTAGAGTGTACTTCAGATGGTAGAGTGTGGTTCAGATGGTAGAGTGTAGTTCAGATGGTTCAGATGGTAGAGTGTAGTTCAGATGGTAGAGTGTAGTTCCGATGGTTCCGATGGTAGAGTGTAGTTCCGATGGTTCAGATGGTAGAGTGTAGTTCCGATGGTTCAGATGGTAGAGTGTAGTTCAGGTGGTAGAGTGTAGTTCAGATGGTAGAGTGTAGTTCAGATGGTTCAGATGGTAGAGTGTAGTTCCGATGGTAGAGTGTAGTTCAGATGGTTCACATGGTAGAGTGTAGTTCAGATGGTAGAGTGTGGTTCAGATGGTAGAGTGTAGTTCAGATGGTTCAGATGGTAGAGTGTAGTTCAGATGGTAGAGTGTGGTTCAGATGGTAGTGTATAGTTCAGATGGTAGAGTGCGGTTCAGATGGTAGAGTGCGGTTCAGATGGTAGAGTGTAGTTCAGATGGTAGAGTGTAGTTTAGATGGTAGAGTGTGGTTCAGATGGTAGAGTGTAGTTCAGATGGTTCAGATGGTAGAGTGTAGTTTAGATGGTAGACTGTGGTTCAGATGGTAGAGTGTAGTTCAGATGGTAGAGTGTAGTTCAGATGGTAGAGTGTGGTTCAGATGGTAGAGTGTAGTTCAGATGGTTCAGATGGTAGAGTGTAGTTCCGATGGTTCAGATGGTAGAGTGTAGTTCAGATGGTAGAGTGTAGTTCTGATGGTTCAGATGGTAGAGTGTAGTTCAGATGGTAGAGTGTAGTTCAGATGGTAGAGTGTAGTTCCGATGGTTCAGATGGTAGAGTGTAGTTCCGATGGTAGAGTGTAGTTCCGATGGTTCAGATGGTAGAGTGTAGTTCAGATGGTTCAGATGGTAGAGTGTAGTTCAGATGGTAGAGTGTAGTTCAGATGGTAGAGTGTAGTTCAGATGGTTCAGATGGTAGAGTGTAGTTCAGATGGTTCACATGGTAGAGTGTAGTTCAGATGGTAGAGTGTAGTTCCGATGGTTCAGATGGTAGAGTGTGGTTCAGATGGTAGAGTGTAGTTCAGATGGTTCAGATGGTAGAGTGTAGTTCAGATGGTAGAGTGTGGTTCAGATGGTAGTGTGTAGTTCAGATGGTAGAGTGCGGTTCAGATGGTAGAGTGTAGTTCAGATGGTAGAGTGTAGTTTAGATGGTAGAGTGTGGTTCAGATGGTAGAGTGTAGTTCAGATGGTTCAGATGGTAGAGTGTAGTTTAGATGGTAGACTGTGGTTCAGATGGTAGAGTGTAGTTCAGATGGTAGAGTGTAGTTCCGATGGTTTAGATGGTAGAGTGTAGTTCAGATGGTAGAGTGTAGTTCCGATGGTTCAGATGGTAGAGTGTAGTTCCGATGGTTCAGATGGTAGAGTGTAGTTCCGATGGTAGAGTGTAGTTCCGATGGTTCAGATGGTAGAGTGTAGTTCAGATGGTTCACATGGTAGAGTGTAGTTCAGATGGTAGAGTGTAGTTCCGATGATTCAGATGGTAGAGTGTGGTTCAGATGGTTCAGATGGTAGAGTGTAGTTCAGATGGTAGTGTGTAGTTCAGATGTTAGAGTGCGGTTCAGATGGTAGAGTGTAGTTCAGATGGTAGAGTGTAGTTTAGATGGTAGAGTGTGGTTCAGATGGTAGAGTGTAGTTCAGATGGTTCAGATGGTAGAGTGTAGTTTAGATGGTAGACTGTGGTTCAGATGGTAGTGTGTAGTTCAGATGGTAGAGTGTAGTTCAGAAGGTAGTGTGTAGTTCAGATGGTAGAGTGTGGTTCAGATGGTAGAGTGTGGTTCAGATGGTAGAGTGTGGTTCAGATGGTAGTGTGTAGTTCAGATGGTAGAGTGTGGTTCAGATGGTAGAGTGTAGTTCAGAAGGTAGTGTGTAGTTCAGATGGTAGAGTGTGGTTCAGATGGTAGAGTGTGGTTCAGATGGTAGAGTGTGGTTCAGATGGTAGTGTGTAGTTCAGATGGTAGAGTGTGGTTCAGATGGTAGAGTGTGGTTCAGATGGTAGAGTGTAGTTCAGATGGTAGAGTGTGGTTCAGATGGTGGGTGTGGTTCAGATGGTAGAGTGTGGTTCAGATGGTAGAGTGTAGTTCAGATGGTAGAGTGTAGTTCAGATGGTATAGTTTAGTTCAGATGGTAGAGTGTGGTTCAGCTGGTAGAGTGTAGTTCAGATGGTAGATTGTAGTTCAGATGGTAGAGTGTGGTTCAGATGGTAGTGTGTAGTTCAGATGGTAGAGTGTAGTTCAGATGGTAGAGTGTAGTTCAGATGGTAGAGTGTATATTAGATGGTAGAGTGTAGTTCAGATGGTAGAGTGTGGTTCAGATGGTAGAGTGTAGTTCAGATGGTTCAGATGGTAGAGTGTAGTTCAGATGGTAGAGTGTAGTTCCGATGGTTCAGATGGTAGAGTGTAGTTCAGATGGTAGAGTGTAGTTCCGATGGTTCAGATGGTAGAGTGTAGTTCCGATGGTAGAGTGTAGTTCCGATGGTTCAGATGGTAGAGTGTAGTTCCGATGGTTCAGATGGTAGAGTGTAGTTCAGATGGTAGAGTGTAGTTCAGATGGTAGAGTGTAGTTCAGATGGTTCAGATGGTAGAGTGTAGTTCCGATGGTAGAGTGTAGTTCAGATGGTTCACATGGTAGAGTGTAGTTCAGATGGTAGAGTGTAGTTCCGATGGTTCAGATGGTAGAGTGTAGTTCAGATGGTTCAGATGGTAGAGTGTAGTTCCGATGGTAGAGTGTAGTTCAGATGGTTCACATGGTAGAGTGTGGTTCAGATGGTAGAGTGTAGTTCAGATGGTAGAGTGTGGTTCAGATGGTGGGTGTGGTTTAGATGGTTCAGATGGTAGAGTGTGGTTCAGATGGTAGACTGTGGTTCAGATGGTAGAGTGTAGTTCAGATGGTAGAGTGTGGTTCAGATGGTAGAGTGTTGTTCAGATGGTAGAGTGTGGTTCAGATGGTAGAGTGTAGTTCAGATGGTAGAGTGTGGTTCAGATGGTATAGTGTGGTTCAGATGGTAGAGTGTAGTTCAGATGGTAGAGTGTAGTTCAGATGGTTCAGATGGTAGAGTGTGGTTCAGATGGTAGAGTGTAGTTCAGATGGTAGTGTGTGGTTCAGATGGTAGAGTGTGGTTCAGATGGTAGTGTGTAGTTCAGATGGTAGAGTGTGGTTCAGATGGTAGATGGTAGTTCAGATGGTAGAGTGTAGTTCAGATGGTAGATGGTACTTCAGATGGTAGAGTGTAGTTCAGATGGTTCAGATGGTAGTGTGTAGTTCAGATGGTAGAGTGTAGTTCAGATGGTAGATGGTAGTTCCGATGGTAGAGTGTAGTTCAGATGGTAGATGGTAGTTCAGATGGTAGAGTGTGGTTCAGATGGTAGTGTGTAGTTCAGATGGTAGAGTGTAGTTCAGATGGTAGAGTGTAGTTCAGATGGTAGATGGTAGTTCCGATGGTAGAGTGTAGTTCAGATGGTTCAGATGGTAGTGTGTAGTTCAGATGGTAGAGTGTAGTTCAGATGGTAGATGGTAGTTCCGATGGTAGAGTGTAGTTCAGATGGTTCAGATGGTAGAGTGTAGTTCAGATGGTAGAGTGTAGTTCAGATGGTTCAGATGGTAGTGTGTAGTTCAGATGGTAGAGTGTAGTTCAGATGGTAGATGGTAGTTCAGATGGTAGAGTGTGGTTCAGATGGTTCAGATGGTAGAGTGTGGTTCAGAGAAGAGGAGGGGTTAAAGAGGAGATGAGGGAGGAGTTAGAGAAGAGGAGGGGTTAAAGAGGAGATGAGGGAGGAGTTAGAGAAGAGGAGGGGTTAAAGAGGAGATGAGGGAGGAGTTGGAGAAGAGGAGGGGTAGGGGTTAGAGAAGAGGAGGGGTAGGGGTTAAAGAGGAGGAGGGGTTAGAGAAGAGGAGGGGTAGGGGTTAAAGAGGAGATGAGGGAGGAGTTAGAGAAGAGGAGGGGTTAAAGAGGAGATGAGGGAGGGGTTAGAGAAGAGGGGTTAAAGAGGAGATGAGGGAGGAGTTAGAGAAGAGGAGGGGTTAAAAGAGGAGATAAGGGAGGGGTTAGAGAAGAGGAGGGGTTAAAGAGGAGATGAGGGGGAGTTAGAGAAGAGGAGGGGTAGGGGTTAGAGAAGAGGAGGGGTAGGGGTAAAAGAGGACGAGGGGTTAGAGAAGAGGAGGGGTAGGGGTTAAAGAGGAGATGAGGGGGAGTTAGAGAAGAGGAGGGGTTAAAGAGGAGATGAGGGAGGGGTTAGAGAAGAGGAGGGGTAGGGGTTAAAGAGGAGATGAGGGAGGAGATAGAGAAGAGGAGGGGTTAAAGAGGAGATGAGGGAGGAGTTAGAGAAGAGGAGGGGTTAAAGAGGAGATGAGGGAGGAGTTGGAGAAGAGGAGGGGTTAAAGAGGAGATGAGGGAGGAGTTGGAGAAGACGAGGGGTTAAAGAGGAGATGAGGGAGGAGTTAGAGAAGAGGAGGGGTTAAAGAGGAGATGAGGGAGGAGTTGGAGAAGAGGAGGGGTAGGGGTTAGAGAAGAGGAGGGGTAGGGGTTAAAGAGGAGGAGGGGTTAGAGAAGAGGAGGGGTAGGGGTTAAAGAGGAGATGAGGGAGGAGTTAGAGAAGAGGAGGGGTTAAAGAGGAGATGAGGGAGGGGTTAGAGAAGAGGGGTTAAAGAGGAGATGAGGGAGGAGTTAGAGAAGAGGAGGGGTTAAAGAGGAGATGAGGGAGGGGTTAGAGAAGAGGAGGGGTTAAAGAGGAGGCATGAGGGCGGCTGGCTGGTTGGCGTCTGAGAATGATGACATCATAGAGGCATGGCATGTTATTCCGTATCTATCCCCCATGGCATTTCCCGCATGGAATAATTGGAAAGTTGGGAACATCAGAGCATTTTCTTCTAAACACACACATATATATATATACATGTTTCTGCATCAAAGAGGAAGACTGTGGTTCAGATGGCAGAGTGTAGTTCCGATGGTAGAGTGTAGATCAGATGGTAGAGTGTAGTTCAGATGGTTCACATGGTAGAGTGTGGTTCAGATGGTAGAGTGTAGTTCAGATGGTAGAGTGTAGTTCAGATGGTAGACTGTAGTTCAGATGGTAGAGTGTAGTTCAGATGGTAGAGTGTAGTTCAGATGGTAGAGTGTAGTTCCGATGGTTCAGATGGTAGAGTGTAGTTCAGATGGTAGAGTGTAGTTCAGATGGTAGAGTTTAGTTCAGATGGTAGAGTGTGGTTCAGATGGTAGAGTGTAGTTCAGATGGTAGAGTGTAGTTCAGATGGTAGAGTGTGGTTCAGATGGTAGTGTGTAGTTCAGATGGTAGAGTGTAGTTCAGATGGTAGAGTGTGGTTCAGATGGTAGAGTGTAGTTCAGATGGTAGAGTGTAGTTCAGATGGTAGAGTGTATATCAGATGGTATGGTGTAGTTCAGATGGTAGAGTGTGGTTCAGATGGTAGAGTGTAGTTCAGATGGTTCAGATGGTAGAGTGTAGTTCCGATGGTTCAGATGGTAGAGTGTAGTTCAGATGGTAGAGTGTGGTTCAGATGGTAGAGTGTAGTTCCGATGGTAGAGTTTAGTTCAGATGGTTCACATGGTAGAGTGTAGTTCAGATGGTAGAGTGTAGTTCCGACGGTTCAGATGGTAGAGTGTGGTTCAGATGGTAGAGTGTAGTTCAGATGGTTCAGATGGTAGAGTGTAGTTCAGATGGTAGAGTGTGGTTCAGATGGTAGTGTGTAGTTCAGATGGTAGAGTGCGGTTCAGATGGTAGAGTGTAGTTCAGATGGTAGAGTGTAGTTTAGATGGTAGAGTGTGGTTCAGATGGTAGAGTGTAGTTCAGATGGTTCAGATGGTAGAGTGTAGTTTAGATGGTAGACTGTGGTTCAGATGGTAGAGTGTAGTTCAGATGGTAGTGTGTAGTTCAGATGGTAGAGTGTAGTTCAGAAGGTAGTGTGTAGTTCAGATGGTAGAGTGTGGTTCAGATGGTAGAGTGTGGTTCAGATGGTAGAGTGTGGATCAGATGGTAGTGTGTAGTTCAGATGGTAGAGTGTGGTTCAGATGGTAGAGTGTAGTTCAGAAGGTAGTGTGTAGTTCAGATGGTAGAGTGTGGTTCAGATGGTAGAGTGTGGTTCAGATGGTAGAGTGTGGTTCAGATGGTAGTGTGTAGTTCAGATGGTAGAGTGTGGTTCAGATGGTAGAGTGTAGTTCAGATGGTGAGTGTGGTTCAGATGGTGGGTGTGGTTCAGATGGTAGAGTGTGGTTCAGATGGTAGAGTGTGGTTCAGATGGTAGAGTGTAGTTCAGATGGTTCAGATGGTAGAGTGTGGTTCAGATGGTAGACTGTGGTTCAGATGGTAGAGTGCGGTTCAGATGGTAGAGTGTAGTTCAGATGGTAGAGTGTGATTCAGATGGTAGAGTGTGGTTCAGATGGTAGAGTGTAGTTCAGATGGTAGAGTGTAGTTCAGATGGTAGAGTGTAGATCAGATGGTAGAGTGTAGTTCAGATGGTAGAGTGTAGTTCAGATGGTAGAGTGTGGTTCAGATGGTAGAGTGTAGTTCTGATGGTTCAGATGGTAGAGTGTGGTTCAGATAGTAGAGTGTGGTTCAGATGGTAGTGTGTAGTTCAGATGGTAGAGTGTGGTTCAGATGGTAGATGGTAGTTCAGATGGTAGAGTGTAGTTCAGATGGTTCAGATGGTAGAGTGTAGTTCCGATGGTAGAGTGTGGTTCAGATGGTTCAGATGGTAGAGTGTGGTTCAGATGGTAGAGTTTAGTTCAGATGGTAGAGTGTAGTTCAGATGGTAGAGTGTAGTTCCGATGGTAGAGTGTGGTTCAGATGGTAGAGTGTAGTTCAGATGGTAGAGTGTAGTTCAGACGGTAGAGTGTGGTTCAGATGGTAGAGTGTAGTTCAGACGGTAGAGTGTGGTTCAGATGGTAGAGTGTAGTTCAGACGGTAGAGTGTGGTTCAGATGGTAGAGTGTAGTTCAGATGGTAGAGTGTAGTTCAGATGCTTCAGATGGTAGAGTGTAGTTTAGATGGTAGAGTGTGGTTCAGATGGTAGTGTGTAGTTCAGATGGTAGAGTGTGGTTCAGATGGTAGAGTGTGGTTCAGATGGTAGTGTGTAGTTCAGATGGTAGTGTGTAGTTCAGATGGTAGAGTGTGGTTCAGATGGTAGATGGTAGTTCAGATGGTTCAGATGGTAGAGTGTAGTTCCGATGGTAGAGTGTGGGTCAGATGGTTCAGATGGTAGAGTGTGGTTCAGATGGTAGAGTGTAGTTCAGATGGTAGAGTGTAGTTCCGATGGTAGAGTGTGGTTCAGATGGTAGAGTGTAGTTCAGATGGTAGAGTGTAGTTCAGACGGTAGAGTGTGGTTCAGATGGTAGAGTGTAGTTCAGACGGTAGAGTGTGGTTCAGATGGTAGAGTGTAGTTCAGACGGTAGAGTGTGGTTCAGATGGTAGAGTGTAGTTCAGATGGTAGAGTGTAGTTCAGATGCTTCAGATGGTAGAGTGTAGTTTAGATGGTAGAGTGTGGTTCAGATGGTAGTGTGTAGTTCAGATGGTAGAGTGTGGTTCAGATGGTAGAGTGTGGTTCAGATGGTAGTGTGTAGTTCAGATGGTAGTGTGTAGTTCAGATGGTAGAGTGTGGTTCAGATGGTAGATGGTAGTTCAGATGGTTCAGATGGTAGAGTGTAGTTCCGATGGTAGAGTGTGGGTCAGATGGTTCAGATGGTAGAGTGTGGTTCAGATGGTAGAGTTTAGTTCAGATGGTAGAGTGTAGTTCAAATGGTAGAGTGTAGTTCCGATGGTAGAGTGTGGTTC
Organism: Oncorhynchus nerka; assembly: GCF_034236695.1. NCBI lineage: Eukaryota > Metazoa > Chordata > Actinopteri > Salmoniformes > Salmonidae > Oncorhynchus > Oncorhynchus nerka. The sequence continues at coordinate 67,541,704 of NC_088403.1, forward strand.
AGATGGTAGACTGTGGTTCAGATGGTAGAGTGCGGTTCAGATGGTAGAGTGTAGTTCAGATGGTAGAGTGTGATTCAGATGGTAGAGTGTAGTTCAGATGGTAGAGTGTAGTTCAGATGGTAGAGTGTAGATCAGATGGTAGAGTGTAGTTCAGATGGTAGAGTGTAGTTCAGATGGTAGAGTGTGGTTCAGATGGTAGTGTGTAGTTCCGATGGTTCAGATGGTAGAGTGTGGTTCAGATAGTAGAGTGTGGTTCAGATGGTAGTGTGTAGTTCAGATGGTAGAGTGTGGTTCAGATGGTAGATGGTAGTTCAGATGGTAGAGTGTAGTTCAGATGGTTCAGATGGTAGAGTGTAGTTCAGATGGTAGAGTGTGGTTCAGATGGTTCAGATGGTAGAGTGTGGTTCAGATGGTAGAGTTTAGTTCAGATGGTAGAGTGTAGTTCAGATGGTAGAGTGTAGTTCCGATGGTAGAGTGTGGTTCAGATGGTAGAGTGTAGTTCAGATGGTAGAGTGTAGTTCAGACGGTAGAGTGTGGTTCAGATGGTAGAGTGTAGTTCAGACGGTAGAGTGTGGTTCAGATGGTAGAGTGTAGTTCAGACGGTAGAGTGTGGTTCAGATGGTAGAGTGTGTTCAGATGGTAGAGTGTAGTTCAGATGCTTCAGATGGTAGAGTGTAGTTTAGATGGTAGAGTGTGGTTCAGATGGTAGTGTGTAGTTCAGATGGTAGTGTGTGTTCAGATGGTAGAGTGTGGTTCAGATGGTAGTGTGTAGTTCAGATGGTAGTGTGTAGTTCAGATGGTAGAGTGTGGTTCAGATGGTAGATGGTAGTTCAGATGGTTCAGATGGTAGAGTGTAGTTCCGATGGTAGAGTGTGGGTCAGATGGTTCAGATGGTAGAGTGTGGTTCAGATGGTAGAGTTTAGTTCAGATGGTAGAGTGTAGTTCAGATGGTAGTGTGTAGTTCAGATGGTAGTGTGTAGTTCAGATGGTAGAGTGTGGTTCAGATGGTAGATGGTAGTTCAGATGGTTCAGATGGTAGAGTGTAGTTCCGATGGTAGAGTGTGGGTCAGATGGTTCAGATGGTAGAGTGTGGTTCAGATGGTAGAGTTTAGTTCAGATGGTAGAGTGTAGTTCAAATGGTAGAGTGTAGTTCCGATGGTAGAGTGTGGTTCAGATGGTAGACTGTGGTTCAGATGGTAGAGTGCGGTTCAGATGGTAGAGTGTAGTTCAGATGGTAGAGTGTGATTCAGATGGTAGAGTGTAGTTCAGATGGTAGAGAGTAGTTCAGATGGTAGAGTGTAGATCAGATGGTAGAGTGTAGTTCAGATGGTAGAGTGTAGTTCAGATGGTAGAGTGTGGTTCAGATGGTAGTGTGTAGTTCCGATGGTTCAGATGGTAGAGTGTGGTTCAGATAGTAGAGTGTGGTTCAGATGGTAGTGTGTAGTTCAGATGGTAGAGTGTGGTTCAGATGGTAGATGGTAGTTCAGATGGTAGAGTGTAGTTCAGATGGTTCAGATGGTAGAGTGTAGTTCCGATGGTAGAGTGTGGTTCAGATGGTTCAGATGGTAGAGTGTGGTTCAGATGGTAGAGTTTAGTTCAGATGGTAGAGTGTAGTTCAGATGGTAGAGTGTAGTTCCGATGGTAGAGTGTGGTTCAGATGGTAGAGTGTAGTTCAGATGGTAGAGTGTAGTTCAGACGGTAGAGTGTGGTTCAGATGGTAGAGTGTAGTTCAGACGGTAGAGTGTGGTTCAGATGGTAGAGTGTAGTTCAGACGGTAGAGTGTGGTTCAGATGGTAGAGTGTAGTTCAGACGGTAGAGTGTGGTTCAGATGGTAGAGTGTAGTTCAGACGGTAGAGTGTGGTTCAGATGGTAGTGTGTAGTTCAGATGGTAGTGTGTAGTTCAGATGGTAGAGTGTGGTTCAGATGGTAGATGGTAGTTCAGATGGTTCAGATGGTAGAGTGTAGTTCCGATGGTAGAGTGTGGGTCAGATGGTTCAGATGGTAGAGTGTGGTTCAGATGGTAGAGTGTAGTTCAGATGGTAGAGTGTAGTTCCGATGGTAGAGTGTGGTTCAGATGGTAGAGTGTAGTTCAGATGGTAGAGTGTAGTTCAGACGGTAGAGTGTGGTTCAGATGGTAGAGTGTAGTTCAGACGGTAGAGTGTGGTTCAGATGGTAGAGTGTAGTTCAGACGGTAGAGTGTGGTTCAGATGGTAGAGTGTAGTTCAGATGGTAGAGTGTAGTTCAGATGCTTCAGATGGTAGAGTGTAGTTTAGATGGTAGAGTGTGGTTCAGATGGTAGTGTGTAGTTCAGATGGTAGAGTGTGGTTCAGATGGTAGAGTGTGGTTCAGATGGTAGTGTGTAGTTCAGATGGTAGTGTGTAGTTCAGATGGTAGAGTGTGGTTCAGATGGTAGATGGTAGTTCAGATGGTTCAGATGGTAGAGTGTAGTTCCGATGGTAGAGTGTGGGTCAGATGGTTCAGATGGTAGAGTGTGGTTCAGATGGTAGAGTTTAGTTCAGATGGTAGAGTGTAGTTCAAATGGTAGAGTGTAGTTCCGATGGTAGAGTGTGGTTCAGATGGTAGACTGTGGTTCAGATGGTAGAGTGCGGTTCAGATGGTAGAGTGTAGTTCAGATGGTAGAGTGTGATTCAGATGGTAGAGTGTAGTTCAGATGGTAGAGTGTAGTTCAGATGGTAGAGTGTAGATCAGATGGTAGAGTGTAGTTCAGATGGTAGAGTGTAGTTCAGATGGTAGAGTGTGGTTCAGATGGTAGTGTGTAGTTCCGATGGTTCAGATGGTAGAGTGTGGTTCAGATAGTAGAGTGTGGTTCAGATGGTAGTGTGTAGTTCAGATGGTAGAGTGTGGTTCAGATGGTAGATGGTAGTTCAGATGGTAGAGTGTAGTTCAGATGGTTCAGATGGTAGAGTGTAGTTCCGATGGTAGAGTGTGGTTCAGATGGTTCAGATGGTAGAGTGTGGTTCAGATGGTAGAGTTTAGTTCAGATGGTAGAGTGTAGTTCAGATGGTAGAGTGTAGTTCCGATGGTAGAGTGTGGTTCAGATGGTAGAGTGTAGTTCAGATGGTAGAGTGTAGTTCAGACGGTAGAGTGTGGTTCAGATGGTAGAGTGTAGTTCAGACGGTAGAGTGTGGTTCAGATGGTAGAGTGTAGTTCAGACGGTAGAGTGTGGTTCAGATGGTAGAGTGTAGTTCAGATGGTAGAGTGTAGTTCAGATGCTTCAGATGGTAGAGTGTAGTTTAGATGGTAGAGTGTGGTTCAGATGGTAGTGTGTAGTTCAGATGGTAGTGTGTGGTTCAGATGGTAGAGTGTGGTTCAGATGGTAGTGTGTAGTTCAGATGGTAGTGTGTAGTTCAGATGGTAGAGTGTGGTTCAGATGGTAGATGGTAGTTCAGATGGTTCAGATGGTAGAGTGTAGTTCCGATGGTAGAGTGTGGGTCAGATGGTTCAGATGGTAGAGTGTGGTTCAGATGGTAGAGTTTAGTTCAGATGGTAGAGTGTAGTTCAGATGGTAGTGTGTAGTTCAGATGGTAGTGTGTAGTTCAGATGGTAGAGTGTGGTTCAGATGGTAGATGGTAGTTCAGATGGTTCAGATGGTAGAGTGTAGTTCCGATGGTAGAGTGTGGGTCAGATGGTTCAGATGGTAGAGTGTGGTTCAGATGGTAGAGTTTAGTTCAGATGGTAGAGTGTAGTTCAAATGGTAGAGTGTAGTTCCGATGGTAGAGTGTGGTTCAGATGGTAGACTGTGGTTCAGATGGTAGAGTGCGGTTCAGATGGTAGAGTGATGGTAGTTCAGATGGTAGAGTGTGTATTCAGATGGTAGAGTGTAGTTCAGATGGTAGAGTGTAGTTCAGATGGTAGAGTGTAGATCAGATGGTAGAGTGTAGTTCAGATGGTAGAGTGTAGTTCAGATGGTAGAGTGTGGTTCAGATGGTAGTGTGTAGTTCAGATGGTAGAGTGTGGTTCAGATAGTAGAGTGTGGTTCAGATGGTAGTGTGTAGTTCAGATGGTAGAGTGTGGTTCAGATGGTAGATGGTAGTTCAGATGGTAGAGTGTAGTTCAGATGGTTCAGATGGTAGAGTGTAGTTCCGATGGTAGAGTGTGGTTCAGATGGTTCAGATGGTAGAGTGTGGTTCAGATGGTAGAGTTTAGTTCAGATGGTAGAGTGTAGTTCAGATGGTAGAGTGTAGTTCCGATGGTAGAGTGTGGTTCAGATGGTAGAGTGTAGTTCAGATGGTAGAGTGTAGTTCAGACGGTAGAGTGTGGTTCAGATGGTAGAGTGTAGTTCAGACGGTAGAGTGTGGTTCAGATGGTAGAGTGTAGTTCAGACGGTAGAGTGTGGTTCAGATGGTAGAGTGTAGTTCAGATGGTAGAGTGTAGTTCAGATGCTTCAGATGGTAGAGTGTAGTTTAGATGGTAGAGTGTGGTTCAGATGGTAGTGTGTAGTTCAGATGGTAGTGTGGTTCAGATGGTAGAGTGTGGTTCAGATGGTAGTGTGTAGTTCAGATGGTAGTGTGTAGTTCAGATGGTAGAGTGTGGTTCAGATGGTAGATGGTAGTTCAGATGGTTCAGATGGTAGAGTGTAGTTCCGATGGTAGAGTGTGGGTCAGATGGTTCAGATGGTAGAGTGTGGTTCAGATGGTAGAGTTTAGTTCAGATGGTAGAGTGTAGTTCAGATGGTAGAGTGTAGTTCAGATGGTAGAGTGTGGTTCAGTTCCGATGGTAGAGTGTGGTTCAGATGGTAGAGTGTAGTTCAGATGGTAGAGTGTAGTTCAGACGGTAGAGTGTAGTTCAGATGGTAGAGTGTAGTTCAGACGGTAGAGTGTGGTTCAGATGGTAGAGTGTAGTTCAGACGGTAGAGTGTGGTTCAGATGGTAGAGTGTAGTTCAGATGGTAGAGTGTAGTTCAGATGCTTCAGATGGTAGAGTGTAGTTTAGATGGTAGAGTGTGGTTCAGATGGTAGTGTGTAGTTCAGATGGTAGAGTGTGGTTCAGATGGTAGAGTGTGGTTCAGATGGTAGTGTGTAGTTCAGATGGTAGTGTGTAGTTCAGATGGTAGAGTGTGGTTCAGATGGTAGATGGTAGTTCAGATGGTTCAGATGGTAGAGTGTAGTTCCGATGGTAGAGTGTGGGTCAGATGGTTCAGATGGTAGAGTGTGGTTCAGATGGTAGAGTTTAGTTCAGATGGTAGAGTGTAGTTCAAATGGTAGAGTGTAGTTCCGATGGTAGAGTGTGGTTCAGATGGTAGACTGTGGTTCAGATGGTAGAGTGCGGTTCAGATGGTAGAGTGTAGTTCAGATGGTAGAGTGTGATTCAGATGGTAGAGTGTAGTTCAGATGGTAGAGTGTAGTTCAGATGGTAGAGTGTAGATCAGATGGTAGAGTGTAGTTCAGATGGTAGAGTGTAGTTCAGATGGTAGAGTGTGGTTCAGATGGTAGAGTGTAGTTCCGATGGTTCAGATGGTAGAGTGTGGTTCAGATAGTAGAGTGTGGTTCAGATGGTAGTGTGTAGTTCAGATGGTAGAGTGTGGTTCAGATGGTAGATGGTAGTTCAGATGGTAGAGTGTAGTTCAGATGGTTCAGATGGTAGAGTGTAGTTCCGATGGTAGAGTGTGGTTCAGATGGTTCAGATGGTAGAGTGTGGTTCAGATGGTAGAGTTTAGTTCAGATGGTAGAGTGTAGTTCAGATGGTAGAGTGTAGTTCCGATGGTAGAGTGTGGTTCAGATGGTAGAGTGTAGTTCAGATGGTAGAGTGTAGTTCAGATAGAGTGTGGTTCAGATGGTAGAGTGTAGTTCAGACGGTAGAGTGTGGTTCAGATGGTAGAGTGTAGTTCAGACGGTGGTAGAGTGTGGTTCAGATGGTAGAGTGTAGTTCAGATGGTAGAGTGTAGTTCAGATGCTTCAGATGGTAGAGTGTAGTTTAGATGGTAGAGTGTGGTTCAGATGGTAGTGTGTAGTTCAGATGGTAGTGTGTGGTTCAGATGGTAGAGTGTGGTTCAGATGGTAGTGTGTAGTTCAGATGGTAGTGTGTAGTTCAGATGGTAGAGTGTGGTTCAGATGGTAGATGGTAGTTCAGATGGTTCAGATGGTAGAGTGTAGTTCCGATGGTAGAGTGTGGGTCAGATGGTTCAGATGGTAGAGTGTGGTTCAGATGGTAGAGTTTAGTTCAGATGGTAGAGTGTAGTTCAGATGGTAGAGTGTAGTTCAGATGGTAGAGTGTAGTTCCGATGGTAGAGTGTGGTTCAGATGGTAGAGTGTAGTTCAGATGGTAGAGTGTAGTTCAGACGGTAGAGTGTGGTTCAGATGGTAGAGTGTAGTTCAGACGGTAGAGTGTGGTTCAGATGGTAGAGTGTAGTTCAGACGGTAGAGTGTGGTTCAGATGGTAGAGTGTAGTTCAGATGGTAGAGTGTAGTTCAGATGCTTCAGATGGTAGAGTGTAGTTCAGATGCTTCAGATGGTAGAGTGTAGTTTAGATGGTAGAGTGTGGTTCAGATGGTAGTGTGTAGTTCAGATGGTAGAGTGTGGTTCAGATGGTAGAGTGTGGTTCAGATGGTAGTGTGTAGTTCAGATGGTAGTGTGTAGTTCAGATGGTAGAGTGTGGTTCAGATGGTAGATGGTAGTTCAGATGGTTCAGATGGTAGAGTGTAGTTCCGATGGTAGAGTGTGGGTCAGATGGTTCAGATGGTAGAGTGTGGTTCAGATGGTAGAGTTTAGTTCAGATGGTAGAGTGTAGTTCAAATGGTAGAGTGTAATTCCGATGGTAGAGTGTGGTTCAGATGGTAGAGTGTAGTTCGGATGGTAGAGTGTAGTTCAGACGGTAGAGTGTGGTTCAGATGGTAGAGTGTAGTTCAGACGCTAGTGTGTAGTTCAGATGGTAGAGTGTAGTTCAGATGGTAGAGTGTAGTTCAGATGGTTCAGATGGTAGAGTGTAGTTCAGATGGTAGAGTGTAGTTCAGATGGTTCAGATGGTAGAGTGTAGTTCAGATGGTAGAGTGTAGTTCAGATGGTAGAGTGTAGTTCAGAAGGTAGTGTGTAGTTCAGATGGTAGAGTGTGGTTCAGATGGTAGAGTGTGGTTCAGATGGTAGAGTGTGGATCAGATGGTAGTGTGTAGTTCAGATGGTAGAGTGTGGTTCAGATGGTAGAGTGTAGTTCAGAAGGTAGTGTGTAGTTCAGATGGTAGAGTGTGGTTCAGATGGTAGAGTGTGGTTCAGATGGTAGAGTGTGGTTCAGATGGTAGAGTGTGGTTCAGATGGTAGAGTGTAGTTCAGATGGTAGAGTGTGGTTCAGATGGTGGGTGTGGTTCAGATGGTAGAGTGTGGTTCAGATGGTAGAGTGTGGTTCAGATGGTAGAGTGTAGTTCAGATGGTTCAGATGGTAGAGTGTGGTTCAGATGGTAGACTGTGGTTCAGATGGTAGAGTGCGGTTCAGATGGTAGAGTGTGGTTCAGATGGTAGAGTGTGATTCAGATGGTAGAGTGTGGTTCAGATGGTAGAGTGTGGTTCAGATGGTAGAGTGTAGTTCAGATGGTAGAGTGTAGTTCAGATGGTAGAGTGTAGATCAGATGGTAGAGTGTAGTTCAGATGGTAGAGTGTAGTTCAGATGGTAGAGTGTGGTTCAGATGGTAGAGTGTAGTTCTGATGGTTCAGATGGTAGAGTGTGGTTCAGATAGTAGAGTGTGGTTCAGATGGTAGTGTGTAGTTCAGATGGTAGAGTGTGGTTCAGATGGTAGATGGTAGTTCAGATGGTAGAGTGTAGTTCAGATGGTTCAGATGGTAGAGTGTAGTTCCGATGGTAGAGTGTGGTTCAGATGGTTCAGATGGTAGAGTGTGGTTCAGATGGTAGAGTTTAGTTCAGATGGTAGAGTGTAGTTCAGATGGTAGAGTGTAGTTCCGATGGTAGAGTGTGGTTCAGATGGTAGAGTGTAGTTCAGATGGTAGAGTGTAGTTCAGACGGTAGAGTGTGGTTCAGATGGTAGAGTGTAGTTCAGACGGTAGAGTGTGGTTCAGATGGTAGAGTGTAGTTCAGACGGTAGAGTGTGGTTCAGATGGTAGAGTGTAGTTCAGATGGTAGAGTGTAGTTCAGATGCTTCAGATGGTAGAGTGTAGTTCAGATGGTAGAGTGTGGTTCAGATGGTAGAGTGTAGTTCAGATGGTAGAGTGTGGTTCAGATGGTGGGTGTGGTTCCGATGGTAGAGTGTGGTTCAGATGGTAGAGTGTAGTTCAGATGGTAGAGTGTAGTTCAGACGGTAGAGTGTGGTTCAGATGGTAGAGTGTAGTTCAGACGGTAGAGTGTGGTTCAGATGGTAGAGTGTAGTTCAGACGGTAGAGTGTGGTTCAGATGGTAGAGTGTAGTTCAGATGGTAGAGTGTAGTTCAGATGCTTCAGATGGTAGAGTGTAGTTCAGATGCTTCAGATGGTAGAGTGTAGTTCCGATGGTAGAGTGTGGTTCAGATGGTAGAGTGTAGTTCAGATGGTAGTGTGTAGTTCAGATGGTAGAGTGTGGTTCAGATGGTAGATGGTAGTTCAGATGGTAGAGTGTAGTTCAGATGGTTCAGATGGTAGAGTGTAGTTCCGATGGTAGAGTGTGGTTCAGATGGTTCAGATGGTAGAGTGTGGTTCAGATGGTAGAGTTTAGTTCAGATGGTAGAGTGTAGTTCAGATGGTAGAGTGTAGTTCCGATGGTAGAGTGTGGTTCAGATGGTAGAGTGTAGTTCAGATGGTAGAGTGTAGTTCAGACGGTAGAGTGTGGTTCAGATGGTAGAGTGTAGTTCAGACGGTAGAGTGTGGTTCAGATGGTAGAGTGTAGTTCAGACGGTAGAGTGTGGTTCAGATGGTAGAGTGTAGTTCAGATGGTAGAGTGTAGTTCAGATGCTTCAGATGGTAGAGTGTAGTTCAGATGGTAGAGTGTGGTTCAGATGGTAGAGTGTAGTTCAGATGGTAGAGTGTGGTTCAGATGGTGGGTGTGGTTCCGATGGTAGAGTGTGGTTCAGATGGTAGAGTGTAGTTCAGATGGTAGAGTGTAGTTCAGACGGTAGAGTGTGGTTCAGATGGTAGAGTGTAGTTCAGACGGTAGAGTGTGGTTCAGATGGTAGAGTGTAGTTCAGACGGTAGAGTGTGGTTCAGATGGTAGAGTGTAGTTCAGATGGTAGAGTGTAGTTCAGATGCTTCAGATGGTAGAGTGTAGTTCAGATGCTTCAGATGGTAGAGTGTAGTTTAGATGGTAGAGTGTGGTTCAGATGGTAGTGTGTAGTTCAGATGGTAGAGTGTGGTTCAGATGGTAGAGTGTGGTTCAGATGGTAGTGTGTAGTTCAGATGGTAGTGTGTAGTTCAGATGGTAGAGTGTGGTTCAGATGGTAGATGGTAGTTCAGATGGTTCAGATGGTAGAGTGTAGTTCCGATGGTAGAGTGTGGGTCAGATGGTTCAGATGGTAGAGTGTGGTTCAGATGGTAGAGTTTAGTTCAGATGGTAGAGTGTAGTTCAAATGGTAGAGTGTAATTCCGATGGTAGAGTGTGGTTCAGATGGTAGAGTGTAGTTCGGATGGTAGAGTGTAGTTCAGACGGTAGAGTGTGGTTCAGATGGTAGAGTGTAGTTCAGACGCTAGTGTGTAGTTCAGATGGTAGAGTGTAGTTCAGATGGTAGAGTGTAGTTCAGATGGTTCAGATGGTAGAGTGTAGTTCAGATGGTAGAGTGTAGTTCAGATGGTAGAGTGTAGTTCCGATGGTAGAGTGTGGTTCAGATGGTAGAGTGTAGTTCCGATGGTAGAGTGTGGTTCAGATGGTAGAGTGTAGTTCAGATGGTAGTGTGTAGTTCAGATGGTAGAGTGTGGTTCAGATGGTAGATGGTAGTTCAGATGGTAGAGTGTAGTTCAGATGGTTCAGATGGTAGAGTGTAGTTCCGATGGTAGAGTGTGGTTCAGATGGTTCAGATGGTAGAGTGTGGTTCAGATGGTAGAGTTTAGTTCAGATGGTAGAGTGTAGTTCAGATGGTAGAGTGTAGTTCCGATGGTAGAGTGTGGTTCAGATGGTAGAGTGTAGTTCAGATGGTAGAGTGTAGTTCAGACGGTAGAGTGTGGTTCAGATGGTAGAGTGTAGTTCAGACGGTAGAGTGTGGTTCAGATGGTAGAGTGTAGTTCAGACGGTAGAGTGTGGTTCAGATGGTAGAGTGTAGTTCAGATGGTAGAGTGTAGTTCAGATGCTTCAGATGGTAGAGTGTAGTTTAGATGGTAGAGTGTGGTTCAGATGGTAGTGTGTAGTTCAGATGGTAGAGTGTGGTTCAGATGGTAGAGTGTGGTTCAGATGGTAGTGTGTAGTTCAGATGGTAGTGTGTAGTTCAGATGGTAGAGTGTGGTTCAGATGGTAGATGGTAGTTCAGATGGTTCAGATGGTAGAGTGTAGTTCCGATGGTAGAGTGTGGGTCAGATGGTTCAGATGGTAGAGTGTGGTTCAGATGGTAGAGTGTAGTTCAGATGGTAGAGTGTAGTTCCGATGGTAGAGTGTAGTTCAGATGCTTCAGATGGTAGAGTGTAGTTCAGATGCTTCAGATGGTAGAGTGTAGTTTAGATGGTAGAGTGTGGTTCAGATGGTAGTGTGTAGTTCAGATGGTAGAGTGTGGTTCAGATGGTAGAGTGTGGTTCAGATGGTAGTGTGTAGTTCAGATGGTAGAGTGTGGTTCAGATGGTAGATGGTAGTTCAGATGGTTCAGATGGTAGAGTGTAGTTCCGATGGTAGAGTGTGGGTCAGATGGTTCAGATGGTAGAGTGTGGTTCAGATGGTAGAGTTTAGTTCAGATGGTAGAGTGTAGTTCAAATGGTAGAGTGTAATTCCGATGGTAGAGTGTAGTTCAGACGGTAGAGTGTGGTTCAGATGGTAGAGTGTAGTTCAGACGCTAGTGTGTAGTTCAGATGGTAGAGTGTAGTTCAGATGGTAGAGTGTAGTTCAGATGGTTCAGATGGTAGAGTGCAGTTCAGATGGTAGAGTGTAGTTCAGATGGTTCAGATGGTAGAGTGTAGTTCAGATGGTAGAGTGTAGTTCAGATGGTAGAGTGTAGTTCAGAAGGTAGTGTGTAGTTCAGATGGTAGAGTGTGGTTCAGATGGTAGAGTGTGGTTCAGATGGTAGAGTGTGGATCAGATGGTAGTGTGTAGTTCAGATGGTAGAGTGTGGTTCAGATGGTAGAGTGTAGTTCAGAAGGTAGTGTGTAGTTCAGATGGTAGAGTGTGGTTCAGATGGTAGAGTGTGGTTCAGATGGTAGAGTGTGGTTCAGATGGTAGAGTGTGGTTCAGATGGTAGAGTGTAGTTCAGATGGTAGAGTGTGGTTCAGATGGTGGGTGTGGTTCAGATGGTAGAGTGTGGTTCAGATGGTAGAGTGTGGTTCAGATGGTAGAGTGTAGTTCAGATGGTTCAGATGGTAGAGTGTGGTTCAGATGGTAGACTGTGGTTCAGATGGTAGAGTGCGGTTCAGATGGTAGAGTGTGGTTCAGATGGTAGAGTGTGATTCAGATGGTAGAGTGTGGTTCAGATGGTAGAGTGTGGTTCAGATGGTAGAGTGTAGTTCAGATGGTAGAGTGTAGTTCAGATGGTAGAGTGTAGATCAGATGGTAGAGTGTAGTTCAGATGGTAGAGTGTAGTTCAGATGGTAGAGTGTGGTTCAGATGGTAGAGTGTAGTTCTGATGGTTCAGATGGTAGAGTGTGGTTCAGATAGTAGAGTGTGGTTCAGATGGTAGTGTGTAGTTCAGATGGTAGAGTGTGGTTCAGATGGTAGATGGTAGTTCAGATGGTAGAGTGTAGTTCAGATGGTTCAGATGGTAGAGTGTAGTTCCGATGGTAGAGTGTGGTTCAGATGGTTCAGATGGTAGAGTGTGGTTCAGATGGTAGAGTTTAGTTCAGATGGTAGAGTGTAGTTCAGATGGTAGAGTGTAGTTCCGATGGTAGAGTGTGGTTCAGATGGTAGAGTGTAGTTCAGATGGTAGAGTGTAGTTCAGACGGTGAGTGTGGTTCAGATGGTAGAGTGTAGTTCAGACGGTAGAGTGTGGTTCAGATGGTAGAGTGTAGTTCAGACGGTAGAGTGTGGTTCAGATGGTAGAGTGTAGTTCAGATGGTAGAGTGTAGTTCAGATGCTTCAGATGGTAGAGTGTAGTTTAGATGGTAGAGTGTGGTTCAGATGGTAGTGTGTAGTTCAGATGGTAGAGTGTGGTTCAGATGGTAGAGTGTGGTTCAGATGGTAGTGTGTAGTTCAGATGGTAGTGTGTAGTTCAGATGGTAGAGTGTGGTTCAGATGGTAGATGGTAGTTCAGATGGTTCAGATGGTAGAGTGTAGTTCCGATGGTAGAGTGTGGGTCAGATGGTTCAGATGGTAGAGTGTGGTTCAGATGGTAGAGTGTAGTTCAGATGGTAGAGTGTAGTTCCGATGGTAGAGTGTAGTTCAGATGCTTCAGATGGTAGAGTGTAGTTCAGATGCTTCAGATGGTAGAGTGTAGTTTAGATGGTAGAGTGTGGTTCAGATGGTAGTGTGTAGTTCAGATGGTAGAGTGTGGTTCAGATGGTAGAGTGTGGTTCAGATGGTAGTGTGTAGTTCAGATGGTAGTGTGTAGTTCAGATGGTAGAGTGTGGTTCAGATGGTAGATGGTAGTTCAGATGGTTCAGATGGTAGAGTGTAGTTCCGATGGTAGAGTGTGGGTCAGATGGTTCAGATGGTAGAGTGCGGTTCAGATGGTAGAGTGTGGTTCAGATGGTAGAGTGTGATTCAGATGGTAGAGTGTGGTTCAGATGGTAGAGTGTGGTTCAGATCGTAGAGTGTAGTTCAGATGGTAGAGTGTAGTTCAGATGGTAGAGTGTAGATCAGATGGTAGAGTGTAGTTCAGATGGTAGAGTGTAGTTCAGATGGTAGAGTGTGGTTCAGATGGTAGAGTGTAGTTCTGATGGTTCAGATGGTAGAGTGTGGTTCAGATAGTAGAGTGTGGTTCAGATGGTAGTGTGTAGTTCAGATGGTAGAGTGTGGTTCAGATGGTAGATGGTAGTTCAGATGGTAGAGTGTAGTTCAGATGGTTCAGATGGTAGAGTGTAGTTCCGATGGTAGAGTGTGGTTCAGATGGTTCAGATGGTAGAGTGTGGTTCAGATGGTAGAGTTTAGTTCAGATGGTAGAGTGTAGTTCAGATGGTAGAGTGTAGTTCAGATGGTAGAGTGTGGTTCAGATGGTAGAGTGTAGTTCAGATGGTAGAGTGTAGTTCAGACGGTAGAGTGTGGTTCAGATGGTAGAGTGTAGTTCAGACGGTAGAGTGTGGTTCAGATGGTAGAGTGTAGTTCAGACGGTAGAGTGTGGTTCAGATGGTAGAGTGTAGTTCAGATGGTAGAGTGTAGTTCAGATGCTTCAGATGGTAGAGTGTAGTTTAGATGGTAGAGTGTGGTTCAGATGGTAGTGTGTAGTTCAGATGGTAGAGTGTGGTTCAGATGGTAGAGTGTGGTTCAGATGGTAGTGTGTAGTTCAGATGGTAGTGTGTAGTTCAGATGGTAGAGTGTGGTTCAGATGGTAGATGGTAGTTCAGATGGTTCAGATGGTAGAGTGTAGTTCCGATGGTAGAGTGTGGGTCAGATGGTTCAGATGGTAGAGTGTGGTTCAGATGGTAGAGTGTAGTTCAGATGGTAGAGTGTAGTTCCGATGGTAGAGTGTAGTTCAGATGCTTCAGATGGTAGAGTGTAGTTCAGATGCTTCAGATGGTAGAGTGTAGTTTAGATGGTAGAGTGTGGTTCAGATGGTAGTGTGTAGTTCAGATGGTAGAGTGTGGTTCAGATGGTAGAGTGTGGTTCAGATGGTAGTGTGTAGTTCAGATGGTAGTGTGTAGTTCAGATGGTAGAGTGTGGTTCAGATGGTAGATGGTAGTTCAGATGGTTCAGATGGTAGAGTGTAGTTCCGATGGTAGAGTGTGGGTCAGATGGTTCAGATGGTAGAGTGTGGTTCAGATGGTAGAGTTTAGTTCAGATGGTAGAGTGTAGTTCAAATGGTAGAGTGTAATTCCGATGGTAGAGTGTGGTTCAGATGGTAGAGTGTAGTTCGGATGGTAGAGTGTAGTTCAGACGGTAGAGTGTGGTTCAGATGGTAGAGTGTAGTTCAGACGCTAGTGTGTAGTTCAGATGGTAGAGTGTAGTTCAGATGGTAGAGTGTAGTTCAGATGGTTCAGATGGTAGAGTGCAGTTCAGATGGTAGAGTGTAGTTCAGATGGTTCAGATGGTAGAGTGTAGTTCAGATGGTAGAGTGTAGTTCAGATGGTAGAGTGTAGTTCAGAAGGTAGTGTGTAGTTCAGATGGTAGAGTGTGGTTCAGATGGTAGAGTGTGGTTCAGATGGTAGAGTGTGGATCAGATGGTAGTGTGTAGTTCAGATGGTAGAGTGTGGTTCAGATGGTAGAGTGTAGTTCAGAAGGTAGTGTGTAGTTCAGATGGTAGAGTGTGGTTCAGATGGTAGAGTGTGGTTCAGATGGTAGAGTGTGGTTCAGATGGTAGAGTGTGGTTCAGATGGTAGAGTGTAGTTCAGATGGTAGAGTGTGGTTCAGATGGTGGGTGTGGTTCAGATGGTAGAGTGTGGTTCAGATGGTAGAGTGTGGTTCAGATGGTAGAGTGTAGTTCAGATGGTTCAGATGGTAGAGTGTGGTTCAGATGGTAGACTGTGGTTCAGATGGTAGAGTGCGGTTCAGATGGTAGAGTGTGGTTCAGATGGTAGAGTGTGATTCAGATGGTAGAGTGTGGTTCAGATGGTAGAGTGTGGTTCAGATGGTAGAGTGTAGTTCAGATGGTAGAGTGTAGTTCAGATGGTAGAGTGTAGATCAGATGGTAGAGTGTAGTTCAGATGGTAGAGTGTAGTTCAGATGGTAGAGTGTGGTTCAGATGGTAGAGTGTAGTTCTGATGGTTCAGATGGTAGAGTGTGGTTCAGATAGTAGAGTGTGGTTCAGATGGTAGTGTGTAGTTCAGATGGTAGAGTGTGGTTCAGATGGTAGATGGTAGTTCAGATGGTAGAGTGTAGTTCAGATGGTTCAGATGGTAGAGTGTAGTTCAGATGGTAGAGTGTGGTTCAGATGGTTCAGATGGTAGAGTGTGGTTCAGATGGTAGAGTTTAGTTCAGATGGTAGAGTGTAGTTCAGATGGTAGAGTGTAGTTCCGATGGTAGAGTGTGGTTCAGATGGTAGAGTGTAGTTCAGATGGTAGAGTGTAGTTCAGACGGTAGAGTGTGGTTCAGATGGTAGAGTGTAGTTCAGACGGTAGAGTGTGGTTCAGATGGTAGAGTGTAGTTCAGACGGTAGAGTGTGGTTCAGATGGTAGAGTGTAGTTCAGATGGTAGAGTGTAGTTCAGATGCTTCAGATGGTAGAGTGTAGTTTAGATGGTAGAGTGTGGTTCAGATGGTAGTGTGTAGTTCAGATGGTAGAGTGTGGTTCAGATGGTAGAGTGTAGTTCTGATGGTTCAGATGGTAGAGTGTGGTTCAGATAGTAGAGTGTGGTTCAGATGGTAGTGTGTAGTTCAGATGGTAGAGTGTGGTTCAGATGGTAGATGGTAGTTCAGATGGTAGAGTGTAGTTCAGATGGTTCAGATGGTAGAGTGTAGTTCGATGGTTGTGGTTCAGATGGTTCAGATGGTAGAGTGTGGTTCAGATGGTAGAGTTTAGTTCAGATGGTAGAGTGTAGTTCAGATGGTAGAGTGTAGTTCCGATGGTAGAGTGTGGTTCAGATGGTAGAGTGTAGTTCAGATGGTAGAGTGTAGTTCAGACGGTAGAGTGTGGTTCAGATGGTAGAGTGTAGTTCAGACGGTAGAGTGTGGTTCAGATGGTAGAGTGTAGTTCAGACGGTAGAGTGTGGTTCAGATGGTAGAGTGTAGTTCAGATGGTAGAGTGTAGTTCAGATGCTTCAGATGGTAGAGTGTAGTTTAGATGGTAGAGTGTGGTTCAGATGGTAGTGTGTAGTTCAGATGGTAGAGTGTGGTTCAGATGGTAGAGTGTGGTTCAGATGGTAGTGTGTAGTTCAGATGGTAGTGTGTAGTTCAGATGGTAGAGTGTGGTTCAGATGGTAGATGGTAGTTCAGATGGTTCAGATGGTAGAGTGTAGTTCCGATGGTAGAGTGTGGGTCAGATGGTTCAGATGGTAGAGTGTGGTTCAGATGGTAGAGTGTAGTTCAGATGGTAGAGTGTAGTTCCGATGGTAGAGTGTAGTTCAGATGCTTCAGATGGTAGAGTGTAGTTCAGATGCTTCAGATGGTAGAGTGTAGTTTAGATGGTAGAGTGTGGTTCAGATGGTAGTGTGTAGTTCAGATGGTAGAGTGTGGTTCAGATGGTAGAGTGTGGTTCAGATGGTAGTGTGTAGTTCAGATGGTAGTGTGTAGTTCAGATGGTAGAGTGTGGTTCAGATGGTAGATGGTAGTTCAGATGGTTCAGATGGTAGAGTGTAGTTCCGATGGTAGAGTGTGGGTCAGATGGTTCAGATGGTAGAGTGTGGTTCAGATGGTAGAGTTTAGTTCAGATGGTAGAGTGTAGTTCAAATGGTAGAGTGTAATTCCGATGGTAGAGTGTGGTTCAGATGGTAGAGTGTAGTTCGGATGGTAGAGTGTAGTTCAGACGGTAGAGTGTGGTTCAGATGGTAGAGTGTAGTTCAGACGCTAGTGTGTAGTTCAGATGGTAGAGTGTAGTTCAGATGGTAGAGTGTAGTTCAGATGGTTCAGATGGTAGAGTGCAGTTCAGATGGTAGAGTGTAGTTCAGATGGTTCAGATGGTAGAGTGTAGTTCAGATGGTAGAGTGTAGTTCAGATGGTAGAGTGTAGTTCAGAAGGTAGTGTGTAGTTCAGATGGTAGAGTGTGGTTCAGATGGTAGAGTGTGGTTCAGATGGTAGAGTGTGGATCAGATGGTAGTGTGTAGTTCAGATGGTAGAGTGTGGTTCAGATGGTAGAGTGTAGTTCAGAAGGTAGTGTGTAGTTCAGATGGTAGAGTGTGGTTCAGATGGTAGAGTGTGGTTCAGATGGTAGAGTGTGGTTCAGATGGTAGAGTGTGGTTCAGATGGTAGAGTGTAGTTCAGATGGTAGAGTGTGGTTCAGATGGTGGGTGTGGTTCAGATGGTAGAGTGTGGTTCAGATGGTAGAGTGTGGTTCAGATGGTAGAGTGTAGTTCAGATGGTTCAGATGGTAGAGTGTGGTTCAGATGGTAGACTGTGGTTCAGATGGTAGAGTGCGGTTCAGATGGTAGAGTGTGGTTCAGATGGTAGAGTGTGATTCAGATGGTAGAGTGTGGTTCAGATGGTAGAGTGTGGTTCAGATGGTAGAGTGTAGTTCAGATGGTAGAGTGTAGTTCAGATGGTAGAGTGTAGATCAGATGGTAGAGTGTAGTTCAGATGGTAGAGTGTAGTTCAGATGGTAGAGTGTGGTTCAGATGGTAGAGTGTAGTTCTGATGGTTCAGATGGTAGAGTGTGGTTCAGATAGTAGAGTGTGGTTCAGATGGTAGTGTGTAGTTCAGATGGTAGAGTGTGGTTCAGATGGTAGATGGTAGTTCAGATGGTAGAGTGTAGTTCAGATGGTTCAGATGGTAGAGTGTAGTTCCGATGGTAGAGTGTGGTTCAGATGGTTCAGATGGTAGAGTGTGGTTCAGATGGTAGAGTTTAGTTCAGATGGTAGAGTGTAGTTCAGATGGTAGAGTGTAGTTCCGATGGTAGAATGTGGTTCAGATGGTAGAGTGTAGTTCAGATGGTAGAGTGTAGTTCAGACGGTAGAGTGTGGTTCAGATGGTAGAGTGTAGTTCAGACGGTAGAGTGTGGTTCAGATGGTAGAGTGTAGTTCAGACGGTAGAGTGTGGTTCAGATGGTAGAGTGTAGTTCAGATGGTAGAGTGTAGTTCAGATGCTTCAGATGGTAGAGTGTAGTTTAGATGGTAGAGTGTGGTTCAGATGGTAGTGTGTAGTTCAGATGGTAGAGTGTGGTTCAGATGGTAGAGTGTGGTTCAGATGGTAGTGTGTAGTTCAGATGGTAGTGTGTAGTTCAGATGGTAGAGTGTGGTTCAGATGGTAGATGGTAGTTCAGATGGTTCAGATGGTAGAGTGTAGTTCCGATGGTAGAGTGTGGGTCAGATGGTTCAGATGGTAGAGTGTGGTTCAGATGGTAGAGTGTAGTTCAGATGGTAGAGTGTAGTTCCGATGGTAGAGTGTAGTTCAGATGCTTCAGATGGTAGAGTGTAGTTCAGATGCTTCAGATGGTAGAGTGTAGTTTAGATGGTAGAGTGTGGTTCAGATGGTAGTGTGTAGTTCAGATGGTAGAGTGTGGTTCAGATGGTAGAGTGTGGTTCAGATGGTAGTGTGTAGTTCAGATGGTAGTGTGTAGTTCAGATGGTAGAGTGTGGTTCAGATGGTAGATGGTAGTTCAGATGGTTCAGATGGTAGAGTGTAGTTCCGATGGTAGAGTGTGGGTCAGATGGTTCAGATGGTAGAGTGTGGTTCAGATGGTAGAGTTTAGTTCAGATGGTAGAGTGTAGTTCAAATGGTAGAGTGTAATTCCGATGGTAGAGTGTGGTTCAGATGGTAGAGTGTAGTTCGGATGGTAGAGTGTAGTTCAGACGGTAGAGTGTGGTTCAGATGGTAGAGTGTAGTTCAGACGCTAGTGTGTAGTTCAGATGGTAGAGTGTAGTTCAGATGGTAGAGTGTAGTTCAGATGGTTCAGATGGTAGAGTGCAGTTCAGATGGTAGAGTGTAGTTCAGATGGTTCAGATGGTAGAGTGTAGTTCAGATGGTAGAGTGTAGTTCAGATGGTAGAGTGTAGTTCAGAAGGTAGTGTGTAGTTCAGATGGTAGAGTGTGGTTCAGATGGTAGAGTGTGGTTCAGATGGTAGAGTGTGGATCAGATGGTAGTGTGTAGTTCAGATGGTAGAGTGTGGTTCAGATGGTAGAGTGTAGTTCAGAAGGTAGTGTGTAGTTCAGATGGTAGAGTGTGGTTCAGATGGTAGAGTGTGGTTCAGATGGTAGAGTGTGGTTCAGATGGTAGAGTGTGGTTCAGATGGTAGAGTGTAGTTCAGATGGTAGAGTGTGGTTCAGATGGTGGGTGTGGTTCAGATGGTAGAGTGTGGTTCAGATGGTAGAGTGTGGTTCAGATGGTAGAGTGTAGTTCAGATGGTTCAGATGGTAGAGTGTGGTTCAGATGGTAGACTGTGGTTCAGATGGTAGAGTGCGGTTCAGATGGTAGAGTGTGGTTCAGATGGTAGAGTGTGATTCAGATGGTAGAGTGTGGTTCAGATGGTAGAGTGTGGTTCAGATCGTAGAGTGTAGTTCAGATGGTAGAGTGTAGTTCAGATGGTAGAGTGTAGATCAGATGGTAGAGTGTAGTTCAGATGGTAGAGTGTAGTTCAGATGGTAGAGTGTGGTTCAGATGGTAGAGTGTAGTTCTGATGGTTCAGATGGTAGAGTGTGGTTCAGATAGTAGAGTGTGGTTCAGATGGTAGTGTGTAGTTCAGATGGTAGAGTGTGGTTCAGATGGTAGATGGTAGTTCAGATGGTAGAGTGTAGTTCAGATGGTTCAGATGGTAGAGTGTAGTTCCGATGGTAGAGTGTGGTTCAGATGGTTCAGATGGTAGAGTGTGGTTCAGATGGTAGAGTTTAGTTCAGATGGTAGAGTGTAGTTCAGATGGTAGAGTGTAGTTCCGATGGTAGAGTGTGGTTCAGATGGTAGAGTGTAGTTCAGATGGTAGAGTGTAGTTCAGACGGTAGAGTGTGGTTCAGATGGTAGAGTGTAGTTCAGACGGTAGAGTGTGGTTCAGATGGTAGAGTGTAGTTCAGACGGTAGAGTGTCGTTCAGATGGTAGAGTGTAGTTCAGATGGTAGAGTGTAGTTCAGATGCTTCAGATGGTAGAGTGTAGTTTAGATGGTAGAGTGTGGTTCAGATGGTAGTGTGTAGTTCAGATGGTAGAGTGTGGTTCAGATGGTAGAGTGTGGTTCAGATGGTAGTGTGTAGTTCAGATGGTAGTGTGTAGTTCAGATGGTAGAGTGTGGTTCAGATGGTAGATGGTAGTTCAGATGGTTCAGATGGTAGAGTGTAGTTCCGATGGTAGAGTGTGGGTCAGATGGTTCAGATGGTAGAGTGTGGTTCAGATGGTAGAGTGTAGTTCAGATGGTAGAGTGTAGTTGTGGTTCGATGGTAGAGTGTGGTTCAGATGGTAGAGTGTAGTTCAGATGGTAGAGTGTAGTTCAGATGGTAGAGATGGTGGTTCAGATGGTAGAGTCCAGATGTAGAGTTCAGATGGTAGAGTGTGGTTCAGATGGTAGAGTTCAGATGCTTCAGATGGTAGAGTGTAGTTTAGATGGTAGAGTGTGGTTCAGATGGTAGAGTGTAGTTCAGACGGTGTAGTTCAGATGGTAGAGTGTAGTTCAGATGGTAGAGTGTAGTTCAGATGCTTCAGATGGTAGAGTGTAGTTCAGATGGTGTGGTTCAGATGGTAGAGTGTAGTTCAGATGGTAGAGTGTAGTTCAGACGGTAGAGTGTGGTTCAGATGGTAGAGTGTGGTTCAGATGGTAGTGTGTAGTTCAGATGGTAGAGTGTGGTTCAGATGGTAGACTGTGGTTCAGATGGTAGAGTGCGGTTCAGATGGTAGAGTGTAGTTCAGATGGTAGAGTGTGGTTCAGATGGTAGAGTGTAGTTCCGATGGTTCAGATGGTAGAGTGTGGTTCAGATAGTAGAGTGTGGTTCAGATGGTAGTGTGTAGTTCAGATGGTAGAGTGTGGTTCAGATGGTAGATGGTAGTTCAGATGGTAGAGTGTAGTTCAGATGGTTCAGATGGTAGAGTGTAGTTCCGATGGTAGAGTGTGGTTCAGATGGTTCAGACGGTAGAGTGTGGTTCAGATGGTAGAGTGTAGTTCAGACGGTAGAGTGTGGTTCAGATGGTAGAGTGTAGTTCAGATGGTAGAGTGTAGTTCAGATGCTTCAGATGGTAGAGTGTAGTTTAGATGGTAGAGTGTGGTTCAGATGGTAGTGTGTAGTTCAGATGGTAGAGTGTGGTTCAGATGGTAGAGTGTGGTTCAGATGGTAGTGTGTAGTTCAGATGGTAGTGTGTAGTTCAGATGGTAGAGTGTGGTTCAGATGGTAGATGGTAGTTCAGATGGTTCAGATGGTAGAGTGTAGTTCCGATGGTAGAGTGTGGGTCAGATGGTTCAGATGGTAGAGTGTGGTTCAGATGGTAGAGTTTAGTTCAGATGGTAGAGTGTAGTTCAGATGGTAGAGTGTAGTTCAGATGGTAGAGTGTAGTTCCGATGGTAGAGTGTGGTTCAGATGGTAGAGTGTGGTTCAGATGGTAGAGTGTAGTTCAGACGGTAGAGTGTAGTTCAGACGGTAGAGTGTGGTTCAGACGGTAGAGTGTAGTTCAGACGGTAGAGTGTGGTTCAGACGGTAGAGTGTAGTTCAGACGGTAGAGTGTGGTTCAGATGGTAGAGTGTAGTTCAGATGCTTCAGATGGTAGAGTGTAGTTTAGATGGTAGAGTGTGGTTCAGATGGTAGTGTGTAGTTCAGATGGTAGAGTGTGGTTCAGATGGTAGAGTGTGGTTCAGATGGTAGTGTGTAGTTCAGATGGTAGTGTGTAGTTCAGATGGTAGAGTGTGGTTCAGATGGTAGATGGTAGTTCAGATGGTTCAGATGGTAGAGTGTAGTTCCGATGGTAGAGTGTGGGTCAGATGGTTCAGATGGTAGAGTGTGGTTCAGATGGTAGAGTTTAGTTCAGATGGTAGAGTGTAGTTCAAATGGTAGAGTGTAGTTCCGATGGTAGAGTGTGGTTCAGATGGTAGAGTGTAGTTCGGATGGTTCAGATGGTAGAGTGTAGTTCAGATGGTAGAGTGTAGTTCAGATGGTTCAGATGGTAGAGTGTAGTTCAGATGGTAGAGTGTAGTTCAGATGGTAGAGTGTAGTTCAGATGCTTCAGATGGTAGAGTGTAGTTTAGATGGTAGAGTGTGGTTCAGATGGTAGTGTGTAGTTCAGATGGTAGAGTGTGGTTCAGATGGTAGAGTGTGGTTCAGATGGTAGTGTGTAGTTCAGATGGTAGTGTGTAGTTCAGATGGTAGAGTGTGGTTCAGATGGTAGATGGTAGTTCAGATGGTTCAGATGGTAGAGTGTAGTTCCGATGGTAGAGTGTGGGTCAGATGGTTCAGATGGTAGAGTGTGGTTCAGATGGTAGAGTTTAGTTCAGATGGTAGAGTGTAGTTCAAATGGTAGAGTGTAGTTCCGATGGTAGAGTGTGGTTCAGATGGTAGAGTGTAGTTCGGATGGTAGAGTGTAGTTCAGACGGTAGAGTGTGGTTCAGATGGTAGAGTGTAGTTCAGACGCTAGTGTGTAGTTCAGATGGTAGAGTGTAGTTCAGATGGTAGAGTGTAGTTCAGATGGTTCAGATGGTAGAGTGTAGTTCAGATGGTAGAGTGTAGTTCAGATGGTTCAGATGGTAGAGTGTAGTTCAGATGGTAGAGTGTAGTTCAGACGGTAGAGTGTGGTTCAGATGGTAGAGTGTAGTCCAGACAGTAGAGTGTGCTTCAGATGGTAGAGTGTAGTTTAGATGGTAGAGTGTGGTTCAGATGGTAGTGTGTAGTTCAGATGGTAGAGGGTGGTTCAGATGGTAGAGTGTGGTTCAGATGGTAGTGTGTAGTTCAGATGGTAGAGTGTGGTTCAGATGGTAGATGGTAGTTCAGATGGTAGAGTGTAGTTCAGATGGTTCAGATGGTAGTGTGTAGTTTAGATGGTTCAGATGGTAGAGTGTAGTTCAGATGGTAGAGTGTAGTTCAGATGGTAGAGTGTAGTTCCGATGGTTCAGATGGTAGAGTGTAGTTCCGATGGTAGAGTGTAGTTCCGATGGTTCAGATGGTAGAGTGTAGTTCCGATGGTTCAGATGGTAGAGTGTAGTTCAGATGCTAGAGTGTGGTTCAGATGGTAGATGGTAGTTCAGATGGTAGAGTGTAGTTCAGATGGTTCAGATGGTAGAGTGTAGTTCCGATGGTAGAGTGTGGTTCAGATGGTTCAGATGGTAGAGTGTGGTTCAGATGGTAGAGTTTAGTTCAGATGGTAGAGTGTAGTTCAGATGGTAGAGTGTAGTTCAGACGGTAGAGTGTGGTTCAGATGGTAGAGTGTAGTTCAGACGCTAGAGTGTGGTTCAGATGGTAGAGTGTGGTTCAGATGGTAGACGGTAGTTCAGATGGTAGAGTGTAGTTCAGATGGTTCAGATGGTAGTGTGTAGTTTAGATGGTTCAGATGGTAGAGTGTAGTTCAGATGGTAGAGTGTAGTTCCGATGGTTCAGATGGTAGAGTGTAGTTCCGATGGTAGAGTGTAGTTCCGATGGTTCAGATGGTAGAGTGTAGTTCCGATGGTTCAGATGGTAGAGTGTAGTTCAGATGCTAGAGTGTGGTTCAGATGGTAGATGGTAGTTCAGATGGTAGAGTGTAGTTCAGATGGTTCAGATGGTAGAGTGTAGTTCCGATGGTAGAGTGTGGTTCAGATGGTTCAGATGGTAGAGTGTGGTTCAGATGGTAGAGTTTAGTTCAGATGGTAGAGTGTAGTTCAAATGGTAGAGTGTAGTTCCGATGGTAGAGTGTGGTTCAGATGGTAGAGTGTAGTTCAGACGGTAGAGTGTGGTTCAGATAGTAGAGTGTAGTTCAGACGCTAGAGTGTGGTTCAGATGGTAGTGTGTAGTTCAGATGGTAGAGTGTAGTTCAGATGGTTCAGATGGTAGAGTGTAGTTCAGATGGTAGAGTGTAGTTCAGATGGTTCAGATGGTAGAGTGTAGTTCAGATGGTAGAGTGTAGTTCAGACGGTAGAGTGTGGTTCAGATGGTAGAGTGTAGTTCAGACGGTAGAGTGTGGTTCAGATGGTAGAGTGTAGTTCAGACGGTAGAGTGTGGTTCAGATGGTAGAGTGTAGTTCAGATGGTAGAGTGTGGTTCAGATGGTAGTGTGTAGTTCAGATGGTAGAGTGTGGTTCAGATGGTAGATGGTAGTTCAGATGGTAGAGTGTAGTTCAGATGGTTCAGATGGTAGAGTGTAGTTCCGATGGTAGAGTGTGGTTCAGATGGTTCAGATGGTAGAGTGTAGTTCAGATGGTAGAGTGTAGTTCAGACGGTAGAGTGTGGTTCAGATGGTAGAGTGTAGTTCAGACGGTAGAGTGTGGTTCAGATGGTAGAGTGTAGTTCAGACGGTAGAGTGTGGTTCAGATGGTAGAGTGTAGTTCAGATGGTAGAGTGTGGTTCAGATGGTAGTGTGTAGTTCAGATGGTAGAGTGTAGTTCAGATGGTTCAGATGGTAGAGTGTAGTTCCGATGGTAGAGTGTGGTTCAGATGGTTCAGATGGTAGAGTGTGGTTCAGATGGTAGAGTTTAGTTCAGATGGTAGAGTGTAGTTCAAATGGTAGAGTGTAGTTCCGATGGTAGAGTGTGGTTCAGATGGTAGAGTGTAGTTCAGATGGTAGAGTGTAGTTCAGACGGTAGAGTGTGGTTCAGATGGTAGAGTGTAGTTCAGACGCTAGAGTGTGGTTCAGATGGTAGTGTGTAGTTCAGATGGTAGAGTGTAGTTCAGATGGTTCAGATGGTAGAGTGTAGTTCAGATGGTAGAGTGTAGTTCAGATGGTTCAGATGATAGAGTGTAGTTCAGATGGTAGAGTGTAGTTCAGACGGTAGAGTGTGGTTCAGATGGTAGAGTGTAGTTCAGACGGTAGAGTGTGGTTCAGATGGTAGAGTGTAGTTCAGATGGTAGAGTGTAGTTCAGATGGTAGAGTGTAGTTCAGATGGTTCAGATGGTAGAGTGTAGTTTAGATGGTAGAGTGTGGTTCAGATGGTAGAGTGTAGTTCAGATGGTAGTGTGTAGTTCAGATGGTAGAGTGTAGTTCAGATGGTTCAGATGGTAGAGTGTAGTTCAGATGGTAGAGTGTAGTTCAGATGGTTCAGATGGTAGAGTGTAGTTCAGATGGTAGAGTGTAGTTCAGATGGTTCAGATGGTAGAGTGGTTCAGATGGTAGAGTGTAGTTCAGATGGTAGAGTGTAGTTCAGATGGTTCAGATGGTAGAGTGTAGTTCAGATGGTAGACTGTAGTTCAGATGGTTCAGATGGTTCAGATGGTTCAGATGGTTCGGATGGTTCGGATGGTTCAGATGGTTCGGATGGTTCAGATGGTTCAGATGGTAGAGTGTGGTTCAGATGTTAGAGTGTAGTTCAGATGGTAGAGTGTAGTTCAGATGGTTCAGATGGTTCAGATGGTTCGGATGGTTCAGATGGTTCATATGGTAGAGTGTGGTTCAGATGGTAGAGTGTAGTTCAGACGCTAGAGTGTGGTTCAGATGGTAGTGTGTAGTTCAGATGGTAGAGTGTAGTTCAGATGGTTCAGATGGTAGAGTGTAGTTCAGACGGTAGAGTGTGGTTCAGATGGTAGAGTGTAGTTCAGACGGTAGAGTGTGGTTCAGATGGTAGAGTGTAGTTCAGACGGTAGAGTGTGGTTCAGATGGTAGAGTGTAGTTCAGATGGTAGAGTGTGGTTCAGATGGTAGTGTGTAGTTCAGATGGTAGAGTGTGGTTCAGATGGTAGATGGTAGTTCAGATGGTAGAGTGTAGTTCAGATGGTTCAGATGGTAGAGTGTAGTTCCGATGGTAGAGTGTGGTTCAGATGGTTCAGATGGTAGAGTGTAGTTCAGATGGTAGAGTGTAGTTCAGACGGTAGAGTGTGGTTCAGATGGTAGAGTGTAGTTCAGACGGTAGAGTGTGGTTCAGATGGTAGAGTGTAGTTCAGACGGTAGAGTGTGGTTCAGATGGTAGAGTGTAGTTCAGATGGTAGAGTGTGGTTCAGATGGTAGTGTGTAGTTCAGATGGTTCAGATGGTAGAGTGTAGTTCCGATGGTAGAGTGTGGTTCAGATGGTTCAGATGGTAGAGTGTGGTTCAGATGGTAGAGTTTAGTTCAGATGGTAGAGTGTAGTTCAAATGGTAGAGTGTAGTTCCGATGGTAGAGTGTGGTTCAGATGGTAGAGTGTAGTTCAGATGGTAGAGTGTAGTTCAGACGGTAGAGTGTGGTTCAGATGGTAGAGTGTAGTTCAGACGCTAGAGTGTGGTTCAGATGGTAGTGTGTAGTTCAGATGGTAGAGTGTAGTTCAGATGGTTCAGATGGTAGAGTGTAGTTCAGATGGTAGAGTGTAGTTCAGATGGTTCAGATGATAGAGTGTAGTTCAGATGGTAGAGTGTAGTTCAGACGGTAGAGTGTGGTTCAGATGGTAGAGTGTAGTTCAGACGGTAGAGTGTGGTTCAGATGGTAGAGTGTAGTTCAGATGGTAGAGTGTAGTTCAGATGGTAGAGTGTAGTTCAGATGGTTCAGATGGTAGAGTGTAGTTTAGATGGTAGAGTGTGGTTCAGATGGTAGAGTGTAGTTCAGATGGTAGTGTGTAGTTCAGATGGTAGAGTGTAGTTCAGATGGTTCAGATGGTAGAGTGTAGTTCAGATGGTAGAGTGTAGTTCAGATGGTTCAGATGGTAGAGTGTAGTTCAGATGGTAGAGTGTAGTTCAGATGGTTCAGATGGTAGAGTGGTTCAGATGGTAGAGTGTAGTTCAGATGGTAGAGTGTAGTTCAGATGGTTCAGATGGTAGAGTGTAGTTCAGATGGTAGACTGTAGTTCAGATGGTTCAGATGGTTCAGATGGTTCAGATGGTTCGGATGGTTCGGATGGTTCAGATGGTTCGGATGGTTCAGATGGTTCAGATGGTAGAGTGTGGTTCAGATGGTAGAGTGTGGTTCAGATGTTAGAGTGTAGTTCAGATGGTAGAGTGTAGTTCAGATGGTTCAGATGGTTCAGATGGTTCAGATGGTTCAGATGGTAGAGTGTGGTTCAGATGGTAGAGTGTAGTTCAGATGGTTCAGATTGTTCAGATGGTTCGGATGGTTCAGATGGTTCAGATGGTTCAGATGGTAGAGTGTAGTTCAGATGGTTCAGGTGGTTTAGATGGTTCAGATGGTTCAGATGGTCAGATGGTTCAGATGGTAGAGGGTAGGTCAGATGGTTCAGATGGTTCAGATGGTCAGATGGTTCAAATGGTAGAGGGTAGTTCAGATGGTTCAGATGGTTCAGGTGGTAGAGCATGTCTCTTGTAACACTAGGATCGTGGGTTCTGTTCTGGTGTTGCAAATGTGTGTACAGATGGACTAAGTCTCTTTGGACACAGGCAGCGAGCCCTGCACACGCACACCTACCTGTGTGGGTAGGTAGTTATAACACTTGCTCCTCTCTCTAGTCGAAGCACAGACCACTAGTCCATCACCTCCTCCTCCTGATAGGGGTCACACAGAGGTTAGGGGTCACACAGAGGATAGGGAAACGGTCAGGGTTCAACTACAGTCGTATCTATTGTAACATTAGGAAATAATCTGTCGTATCTTCAAGTCGATTCCCTGAAAAATATTGTCAGGAGTTGATTCTGTTACCCAGCACAACTTCCTCACCGTAACCAGCTGAGAGAAGTCAACGAAAGATAAACCATTGTAGACAAGCTCTATGAAGTTGGATTAAATCAAACAAAAGCTTAAAAGGAAATGTCATCACGACGTAACAGATTCAAAGATTTTCCGTTATAGCAGTAGTTTCTTCTGTTTAACATGTAGATGATTTATTTTTTAATAACCACATGAGAATATTTAATGAGAGGAAGTGGTGAGAATATTTAATGAGAGGAAGTGGTGAGAATATTTAATGAGAGGAAGTGGTGAGAATATTTAATGAGAGGAAGTGGTGAGAATATTTAATGAGAGGAAGTGGTGAGAATATTTAATGAGAGGAAGTGGTGAGAATATTTAATGAGAGGAAGTGATGAGAATATTTAATGAGAGGAAGTGGTGAGAATATTTAATGAGAGGAAGTGGTGAGAATATTTAATGAGAGGAAGTGGTGAGAATATTTAATGAGAGGAAGTGGTGAGAATATTTAATGAGAGGAAGTGATGAGAATATTTAATGAGAGGAAGTGGTGAGAATATTTAATGAGAGGAAGTGGTGAGAATATTTAATGAGAGGAAGTGATGAGAATATTTAATGAGAGGAAGTGATGAGAATATTTAATGAGAGGAAGTGATGAGAATATTTAATGAGAGGAAGTGGTTGAAGCGACTGGAGTTTTGAATACAGACACTGATCTGTTCATGTTTGAAACTGTTTTAATATTTAATGAGAGGAAGTGGTGAGAATATTCAATGAGAGGAAGTGGTGTGAATATTTAATGAGAGGAAGTGGTGAGAATATTTAATGAGAGGAAGTGATGAGAATATTTAATGAGAGGAAGTGGTGAGAATATTTAATGAGAGGAAGTGGTGAGAATATTTAATGAGAGGAAGTGGTGAGAATATTTAATGAGAGGAAGTGATGAGAATATTTAATGAGAGGAAGTGATGTGAATATTTAATGAGAGGAAGTGGTGAGAATATTTAATGAGAGGAAGTGGTGAGAATATTTAATGAGAGGAAGTGGTGAGAATATTTAATGAGAGGAAGTGATGAGAATATTTAATGAGAGGAAGTGGTGAGAATATTTAATGAGAGGAAGTGGTGAGAATATTTAATGAGAGGAAGTGATGAGAATATTTAATGAGAGGAAGTGGTTGAAGCGACTGGAGTTTTGAATACAGACACTGATCTGTTCATGTTTGAAACTGTTTTCTCAGACAGACAGAATGTTACAGAACAAACTACTGGATGACATTTCAGTCTGTGACGTACAGACCTTCTAAACACACTACACAGAACACAGAACACACTACATAGAACACACTACACAGAACACACTACACAGAACACAGAACACACTACACAGAACACAGAACACACTACACAGAACACAGAACACACTACACAGAACACACTACACGGAACACAGAACACACTACACAGAACACACTACACAGAACACAGAACACACTACACAGAACACACTACACAGAACACAGAACACACTACACAGAACACACTACACAGAACACACTACACAGAACACAGAACACACTACACAGAACACACAACACACTACACAGAACACAGAACACACTACACAGAACACACAGAACACAGAACACACAGAACACACTACACAAAACACACTACACAGAACACAGAACACACTACACAGAACACACAACACACTACACAGAACACAGAACACAGAACACACAACACAGAACACCCTACACAGAACACACTACACAGAACACACTACACACTACACACTGAACACTACACACAGAACACTACACAGAACACACTACACAGAACACACTACACAGAACACACTACACATAACACACTACACAGAACACACTACAAAGAACACACTACAAAGAACACAGAACACACTACACAGAACACAGAACACACTACACAGAACACACTACACAGAACACACTACACAGAACACACTACACAGAACACACTACACAGAACACATAACACACTACACAGAACACACAACACAGAACACACTACACAGAACACACAGAACACACTACACAGAACACACTACACAGAACACGTAACACGTAACACAGAACACAGCACACACTACACAGAACACACTACACAGAACACACAGAACACACTACACAGAACACACAGAACACACTACACAGAACACATAACACACTACACAGAACACACAACACAGAACACACTACACAGAACACACTACACAGAACACGTAACACAGAACACAGAACACACTACACAGAACACACTACACAGAACACAGAACACACTATACAGAACAGAGAACACACTACACAGAACACACTACACAGAACACACTACACAGAACAGAACACACAGAACACACTACACAGAACACATAACACACTACACAGAACACACAACACAGAACACACTACACAGAACACGTAACACAGAACACACTACACAGAACACACTACACAGAACACAGAACACACTATACAGAACAGAGAACACACTACACAGAACACACTACACAGAACACACTACACAGAACACACAGAACACACTACACAGAACACATAACACACTACACAGAACACACAACACAGAACACACTACACAGAACACACAGAACACACTACACAGAACACACTACACAGAACACACAGAACACACTACACAGAACACACAGAACACACTACACAGAACACATAACACACTACACAGAACACACTACACAGAACACGTAACACAGAACACAGAACACACTACACAGAACACACTACACAGAACACACTACACAGAACACAGAACACACTATACAGAACAGAGGACACACTACACAGAACACACTACACAGAACACAGAACACACTACACAGAACACACTACACAGAACACAGAACACACTACACAGAACACACTACACAGAACACACTACACAGAACACACTACACAGAACACACTACACAGAACACAGAACACACTACACAGAACACGTAACACAGAACACACAACACACAACACAGAACACACTACACAGAACACACTACACAGAACACACTACACAGAACACATATCACAGAACACAGACTGGAAAGGAGCAGATCAGATTAAAACGGTCTCTCGCTCTCACACACACACTCCGCCCGGCTCCACCCTGCGACCTTCAACCCTCTCAGGATCTGAAGTTGAAGACACTCATGACACAATACCTTCTTTTCCTTGTGTCCTTGTTCCTTTCCTTCATTCCACGGGATGTAGGTAGAACAAAGATCTCTCTCATTCTACAAGATGTGCGTAGAACAAAGATCTCTCTCATTCCACAAGATGTGCGTAGAACAAAGATCTCTCTAATTCCACAAGATGTGTGTTGAACAAAGATCTCTCTCATTCCACAAGATGTGTGTGAATGAGGATACAAAATTCTCCCTTTTCTCACACTCAAACACACACACGCACAGACAAACACAGAGCCGGCACTCAGCTGTCCTGTGTGTATCTCTAACCCAGCTGTCCTGTGTGTATCTCTAACCCAGCTGTCCTGTGTGTATCTCTAACCCAGCTGTCCTGTGTGTATCTCTAACCCAGCTGTCCTGTCCGTATCTCTAACCCAGCTGTCCTGTCCTGTGTGTATCTCTAACCCAGCTGTCCTGTCCTGTGTGTATCTCTAACCCAGCTGTCCTGTCCTGTGTGTATCTCTAACCCAGCTGTCCTGTCCTGTGTGTATCTCTAACCCAGCTGTCCTGTCCTAACCCAGCTGTGTGTATCTCTAACCCAGCTGTCCTGTGTGTAACTCTCTAACCCAGCTGTCCTGTGTGTATCTCTAACCCAGCTGTCCTGTGTGTATCTCTAACCCAGCTGTCCTGTGTGTATCTCTAACCCAGCTGTCCTGTCCTGTGTGTATCTCTAACCCAGCTGTCCTGTCCTGTGTATCTCTAACCCAGCTGTCCTGTCCTGTGTGTATCTCTAACCCAGCTGTCCTGTCCTGTGTGTATCTCTAACCCAGCTGTCCTGTGTGTATCTCTAACCCAGCTGTCCTGTGTGTATCTCTAACCCAGCTGTCCTGTGTGTATCTCTAACCCAGCTGTCCTGTGTGTATCTCTAACCCAGCTGTCCTGTGTGTATCTCTAACCCAGCTGTCCTGTGTATCTCTAACCCAGCTGTCCTGTCTCTAACCCAGCTGTCCTGTGTCCTGTGTGTATCTCTAACCCAGCTGTCCTGTCCTGTGTGTATCTCTAACCCAGCTGTCCTGTCCTGTCCTGTGTGTCTCTAACCCAGCTGTCCTGTCCTGTGTGTATCTCTAACCCAGCTGTCCTGTGTGTATCTCTGTGCTGTCCTGTCTCTCTAACTGTCCTGTCCTGTGTATCTCTAACCCAGCTGTCCTGTGTGTATCTCTAACCCAGCTGTCCTGTGTGTATCTCTAACCCAGCTGTCCTGTGTGTATCTCTAACCCAGCTGTCCTGTGTGTATCTCTAACCCAGCTGTCCTGTGTGTATCTCTAACCCAGCTGTCCTGTGTGTGTCTCTAACCCAGCCTGTCCTGTCCTGTGTGTATCTCTAACCCAGCTGTCCTGTGTGTATCTCTAACTAGCTGTCTCTAACCCAGCTGTCCTGTCCTGTGTGTATCTCTAACCCAGCTGTCCTGTGTGTATCCTAACCCAGCTGTCCTGTGTGTATCTCTAACCCAGCTGTCCTGTGTGTATCTCTAACCCAGCTGTCCTGTCCTGTGTGTGTATCTGCTCCTGTGTGTATCTCTAACCCAGCTGTCCTGTGTGTATCTCTAACCCAGCTGTCCTGTCCTGTGTGTATCTCTAACCCAGCTGTCCTGTCCTGTGTGTATCTCTAACCCAGCTGTCCTGTCCTGTGTGTATCTCTAACCCAGCTGTCCTGTCCTGTGTGTATCTCTAACCCAGCTGTCCTGTCCTGTGTGTAACTCTAACCCAGCTGTCCTGTGTGTATCTCTAACCCAGCTGTCCTGTGTGTATCTCTAACCCAGCTGTCCTGTGTGTATCTCTAACCCAGCTGTCCTGTGTGTATCTCTAACCCAGCTGTCCTGTCCTGTGTGTATCTCTAACCCAGCTGTCCTGTCCTGTGTGTATCTCTAACCCAGCTGTCCTGTCCTGTGTGTATGTCTGTCCTGTGTGTATCTCTAACCCAGCTGTCCTGTCCTGTGTAACTAACCAGCTGTCCTGTCCTGTGTGTATCTCTAACCCAGCTGTCCTGTGTGTATCTCTAACCCAGTGTCCTGTGTGTATCTCTAACCCAGCTGTCCTGTGTGTATCTGTCCTGTGTATCTCTAACCCAGCTGTCCTGTCCTGTGTGTATCTCTAACCCAGCTGTCCTGTCCTGTGTGTATCTCTAACCCAGCTGTCCTGTCCTGTGTGTATCTCTAACCCAGCTGTCCTGTCCTGTGTGTATCTCTAACCCAGCTGTCCTGTGTGTATCTCTAACCCAGCTGTCCTGTCTCTAACCCAGCTGTCCTGTGTATCTCTAACCCAGCTGTCCTGTCCTGTGTATCTCTAACCCAGCTGTCCTGTCCTGTGTGTATCTCTAACCCAGCTGTCCTGTCCTGTGTGTATCTCTAACCCAGCTGTCCTGTGTGTATCTCTAACCCAGCTGTCCTGTCCTGTCCTGTGTATCTCTAACCCAGCTGTCCTGTCCTGTGTATCCTGTCCTGTCCTGTGTGTATCTCTAACCCAGCTGTCTGTCCTGTGTAACCCAGCTGTCCTGTCCTGTGTATCTCTAACCCAGCTGTCCTGTGTGTATCTCTAACCCAGCTGTCTGTCGTGTGTATCTCTAACCCAGCTGTCCTGTGTGTATCTCTAACCCAACTGTCCTCTAACCCAGCTCCTGTGTGTATCTCTAACCCAGCTGTCCTGTCTCTAACCCAGCTGTCCTGTGTGTATCTCTAACCCAGCTGTCCTGTGTGTATCTCTAACCCAGCTGTCCTGTCCTGTGTGTATCTCTAACCCAGCTGTCCTGTCCTGTGTGTATCTCTAACCCAGCTGTCCTGTGTGTATCTCTAACCCAGCTGTCCTGTCCTGTGTGTATCTCTAACCCAGCTGTCCTGTGTCCTGTGTGTATCTCTAACCCAGCTGTCCTGTCCCCAGCTGTGTGTGTATCTCTAACCCAGCTGTCCTGTCCTGTGTGTCTCTAACCCAGCTGTCCTGTCCTGTCCTGTGTATCTCTAACCCAGCTGTCCTGTCCTGTGTGTATCTCTAACCCAGCTGTCCTGTCCTGTGTGTATCTCTAACCCAGCTGTCCTGTCCTGTGTATCTCTAACCCAGCTGTCCTGTCCTGTGTATCTCTAACCCAGCTGTCCTGTCCTGCTGTGTATCTCTAACCCAGCTGTCCTGTCCTGTGTGTGTGTATCTCTAACCCAGCTGTCCTGTGTGTATCTCTAACCCAGCTGTCCTGTCCTGTGTGTATCTCTAACCCAGCTGTCCTGTCCTGTGTGTCTCTAACCCAGCTGTCCTGTCCTGTGTGTATCTCTAACTGTCCTGTCCTGTGTGTAACCCAGCTGTCCTGTCCTGTGTGTATCTCTAACCCAGCTGTCCTGTCCTGTGTGTATCTCTAACCCAGCTGTCCTGTCTCTAACCCAGCTGTCCTGTGTGTGTATCTCTAACCCAGCTGCTGTCCTGTCCTGTGTCCTGTGTGTATCTCTAACCCAGCTGTCCTGTGTGTATCTCTAACCCAGCTGTCCTGTGTGTATCTCTAACCCAGCTGTCCTGTCCTGTGTGTATCTCTAACCCAGCTGTCCTGTCCTGTGTATCTCTAACCCAGCTGTCCTGTCTGTGTGTATCTCTAACCCAGCTGTCCTGTGTGTATCTCTAACCCAGCTGTCCTGTCCTGTGTGTATCTCTAACCCAGCTGTCCTGTCCTGTGTGTATCTCTAACCCAGCTGTCCTGTGTGTATCTCTAACCCAGCTGTCCTGTGTGTATCTCTAACCCAGCTGTCCTGTCTCTGCTGTCCTGTGTGTATCTCTAACCCAGCTGTCCTGTGTCCTAACCCAGCTGTCCTGTGTGTATCTCTAACCCAGCTGTCCTGTCCTGTGTGTATCTCTAACCCAGCTGTCCTGTGTGTATCTCTAACCCAGCTGTCCTGTCCTGTGTGTATCTCTAACCCAGCTGTCCTGTGTGTATCTAACCCAGCTGTCCTGTGTGTATCTCTAACCCAGCTGTCC
Source organism: Oncorhynchus nerka (assembly GCF_034236695.1). Lineage (NCBI taxonomy): Eukaryota > Metazoa > Chordata > Actinopteri > Salmoniformes > Salmonidae > Oncorhynchus > Oncorhynchus nerka. The sequence continues at coordinate 67,576,328 of NC_088403.1, forward strand.
TGTCCTGTGTGTATCTCTAACCCAGCTGTCCTGTCTGTGTGTATCTCTAACCCAGCTGTCCTGTGTGTATCTCTAACCCAGCTGTCCTGTGTGTATCTCTAACCCAGCTGTCCTGTCCTGTGTATCTCTAACCCAGCTGTCCTGTCCTGTGTGTATCTCTAACCCAGCTGTCCTGTCCTGTGTGTATCTCTAACCCAGCTGTCCTGTGTGTGTATCTCTAACCCAGCTGTCCTGTGTGTATCTCTAACCCAGCTGTCCTGTGTGTATCTCTGTGTCCTGTATCTCTAACCCAGCTGTCCTGTCCTGTGTGTATCTCTGTCCTGTGTGTATCTCTAACCCAGCTGTCCTGTGTGTCCTGTCCTGTGTATCTCTAACCCAGCTGTCCTGTGTGTATCTCTAACCCAGCTGTCCTGTGTGTATCTCTAACCCAGCTGTCCTGTGTATCTCTAACCCAGCTGTCCTGTGTGTATCTCTAACCCAGCTGTCCTGTCCTAACCCAGTGTCCTGTGTGTATCTCTAACCCAGCTGTCCTGTGTGTATCTGTGTGTATCTCTAACCCAGCTGTCCTGTCCTGTGTATCTCTAACCCAGCTGTCCTGTGTGTATCTCTAACCCAGCTGTCCTGTCCTGTGTGTATCTCTAACCCAGCTGTCCTGTCCTAACCCAGCTGTCCTGTGTGTATCTCTAACCCAGCTGTCCTGTCCTCTAACCCAGCTGTCCTGTCCTGTGTGTATCTCTAACCCAGCTGTCCTGTCCTGTGTGTATCTCTAACCCAGCTGTCCTGTGTGTATCTCTAACCCAGCTGTCCTGTCTGTCCTGTCCTGTGTGTATCTCTAACCCAGCTGTCCTGTGTGTATCTCTAACCCAGCTGTCCTGTGTGTATCTCTAACCCAGCTGTCCTGTGTGTATCTCTAACCCAGCTGTCCTGTGTGTATCTCTAACCCAGCTGTCCTGTCCTGTGTGTATCTCTAACCCAGCTGTCCTGTGTGTATCTCTAACCCAGCTGTCCTGTGTGTATCTCTAACCCAGCTGTCCTGTGTGTATCTCTAACCCAGCTGTCCTGTCCTAACCCAGCTGTCCTGTCCTGTGTGTATCTCTATCTCTAACCCAGCTGTCCTGTCCTGTGTGTATCTCTAACCCAGCTGTCCTGTCCTGTGTATCTCTAACCCAGCTGTCCTGTGTGTGTCCTAACCCAGCTGTCCTGTGTGTATCTCTAACCCAGCTGTCCTGTCCTGTGTGTATCTCTAACCCAGCTGTCCTGTGTGTATCTCTAACCCAGCTGTCCTGTCCTGTGTATCTCTAACCCAGCTGTCCTGTCCTGTGTATCTCTAACCCAGCTGTCCTGTGTGTATCTCTAACCCAGCTGTCCTGTCCTGTGTGTATCTCTAACCCAGCTGTCCTGTGTATCTCTAACCCAGCTGTCCTGTGTATCTCTAACCCAGCTGTCCTGTCCTGTGTCTCTCTAACCCAGCTGTCCTGTGTGTATCTCTAACCCAGCTGTCCTGTGTGTATCTCTAACCCAGCTGTCCTGTCCTGTGTGTATCTCTAACCCAGCTGTCCTGTCCTGTGTATCTCTAACCCAGCTGTCCTGTGTGTATCTCTAACCCAGCTGTCCTGTGTGTATCTCTAACCCAGCTGTCCTGTCCTGTGTATCTCTAACCCAGCTGTCCTGTGTGTATCTCTAACCCAGCTGTCCTGTGTGTGTGTATCTCTAACCCAGCTGTCCTGTCCTGTGTGTATCTCTAACCCAGCTGTCCTGTCCTAACCCAGTGTCCTGTGTATCTCTAACCCAGCTGTCCTGTCCTGTGTGTATCTCTAACCCAGCTGTCCTGTGTGTATCTCTAACCCAGCTGTCCTGTCCTCTAACCCAGCTGTCCTGTGTGCTGTCCTGTGTGTATCTCTAACCCAGCTGTCCTGTGTGTATCTCTAACCCAGCTGTCCTGTCCTGTGTATCTCTAACCCAGCTGTCCTGTCCTGTGTGTATCTCTAACCCAGCTGTCCTGTCCTGTGTGTATCTCTAACCCAGCTGTCCTGTGTGTATCTCTAACCCAGCTGTCCTGTCCTGTGTATCTCTAACCCAGCTGTCCTGTCCTGTGTGTATCTCTAACCCAGCTGTCCTGTCCTGTGTGTATCTCTAACCCAGCTGTCCTGTCTCTGCTGTCCTGTGTGTATCTCTAACCCAGCTGTCCTGTGTGTATCTCTAACCCAGCTGTCCTGTCCTGCTGTCCTGTGTGTATCTCTAACCCAGCTGTCCTGTCCTGTGTATCTCTAACCCAGCTGTCCTGTGTGTGTATCTCTAACCCAGCTGTCCTGTGTGTATCTCTAACCCAGCTGTCCTGTCTAACCCAGCTGTCCTGTCCTGTGTATCTCTAACCCAGCTGTCCTGTGTGTATCTCTAACCCAGCTGTCCTGTGTGTATCTCTGTCCTGTGTGTGTAAACCCAGCTGTCCTGTGTGTCCTGTGTATCTCTAACCCAGCTGTCCTGTGTGTATCTCTAACCCAGCTGTCCTGTCCTGTCCTGTGTGTATCTCTAACCCAGCTGTCCTGTGTGTATCTCTAACCCAGCTGTCCTGTCCTGTGTGTATCTCTAACCCAGCTGTCCTGTGTGTATCTCTAACCCAGCTGTCCTGTGTGTATCTCTAACCCAGCTGTCCTGTGTGTATCTCTAACCCAGCTGTCCTGTCCTGTGTATCTCTAACCCAGCTGTCCTGTGTGTATCTCTAACCCAGCTGTCCTGTCCTGTGTGTATCTCTAACCCAGCTGTCCTGTCCTGTGTGTATCTCTAACCCAGCTGTCCTGTCCTGTGTGTATCTCTAACCCAGCTGTCCTGTGTGTATCTCTAACCCAGCTGTCCTGTGTGTATCTCTAACCCAGCTGTCCTGTCCTGTGTGTATCTCTAACCCAGCTGTCCTGTCCTGTGTGTATCTCTAACCCAGCTGTCCTGTCCTGTGTGTATCTCTAACCCAGCTGTCCTGTGTGTATCTCTAACCCAGCTGTCCTGTCCTGTGTGTATCTCTAACCCAGCTGTCGTGTCCTGTGTGTATCTCTAACCCAGCTGTCCTGTGTGTATCTCTAACCCAGCTGTCCTGTCCTGTGTGTATCTCTAACCCAGCTGTCCTGTGTGTATCTCTAACCCAGCTGTCCTGTGTGTATCTCTAACCCAGCTGTCCTGTCCTGTGTGTATCTCTAACCCAGCTGTCCTGTGTGTATCTCTAACCCAGCTGTCCTGTCCTGTGTGTATCTCTAACCCAGCTGTCCTGTGTGTATCTCTCCCAGCTGTCCTGTGTGTATCTCTAACCCAGCTGTCCTGTCCTGTGTGTATCTCTAACCCAGCTGTCCTGTGTGTATCTCTAACCCAGCTGTCCTGTCCTGTCCTGTGTATCTCTAACCCAGCTGTCCTGTCCTGTGTATCTCTAACCCAGCTGTCCTGTGTGTATCTCTAACCCAGCTGTCCTGTGTGTATCTCTAACCCAGCTGTCCTGTGTGTATCTCTAACCCAGCTGTCCTGTGTATCTCTAACCCAGCTGTCCTGTGTGTATCTCTAACCCAGCTGTCCTGTCCTGTGTGTATCTCTAACCCAGCTGTCCTGTCCTGTGTATCTCTAACCCAGCTGTCCTGTCTCTAACCCAGCTGTCCTGTGTGTATCTCTAACCCAGCTGTCCTGTGTGTATCTCTAACCCAGCTGTCCTGTGTGTGTATCTCTAACCCAGCTGTCCTGTCCTGTGTGTATCTCTAACCCAGCTGTCCTGTCCTGTGTGTATCTCTAACCCAGCTGTCCTGTGTGTATCTCTAACCCAGCTGTCCTGTCCCCAGCTGTCCTGTGTATCTCTAACCCAGCTGTCCTGTGTGTATCTCTAACCCAGCTGTCCTGTCCTGTGTGTATCTCTAACCCAGCTGTCCTGTGTGTATCTCTAACCCAGCTGTCCTGTGTGTATCTCTAACCCAGCTGTCCTGTGTGTATCTCTAACCCAGCTGTCCTGTGTGTATCTCTAACCCAGCTGTCCTGTCCTGTGTGTATCTCTAACCCAGCTGTCCTGTCCTGTGTGTATCTCTAACCCAGCTGTCCTGTGTGTATCTCTAACCCAGCTGTCCTGTGTGTATCTCTAACCCAGCTGTCCTGTGTGTATCTCTAACCCAGCTGTCCTGTGTGTGTATCTCTAACCCAGCTGTCCTGTGTGTATCTCTAACCCAGCTGTCCTGTGTGTATCTCTAACCCAGCTGTCCTGTCCTGTGTGTATCTCTAACCCAGCTGTCCTGTCCTGTGTGTATCTCTAACCCAGCTGTCCTGTGTGTATCTCTAACCCAGCTGTCCTGTCCTGTGTGTATCTCTAACCCAGCTGTCCTGTGCTGTGTGTATCTCTAACCCAGCTGTCCTGTGTGTATCTCTAACCCAGCTGTCCTGTGTGTATCTCTAACCCAGCTGTCCTGTCCTGTGTGTATCTCTAACCCAGCTGTCCTGTCCTGTGTGTATCTCTAACCCAGCTGTCCTGTCCTGTGTGTATCTCTAACCCAGCTGTCCTGTGTGTATCTCTAACCCAGCTGTCCTGTGTGTATCTCTAACCCAGCTGTCCTGTCCTAACCCAGCTGTGTATCTCTAACCCAGCTGTCCTGTGTGTATCTCTAACCCAGCTGTCCTGTCCTGTGTGTATCTCTAACCCAGCTGTCCAACCCAGCTGTCCTGTCCTGTGTGTATCTCTAACCCAGCTGCTGTCCTGTGTGTATCTCTAACCCAGCTGTCCTGTGTGTATCTCTAACCCAGTCTGTCCTGTGTGTATCTCTAACCCAGCTGTCCTGTGTGTATCTCTAACCCAGCTGTCCTGTCCTGTGTGTATCTCTAACCCAGCTGTCGTGTCCTGTGTATCTCTAACCCAGCTGTCCTGTCCTGTGTGTATCTCTAACCCAGCTGTCCTGTCCTGTGTGTATCTCTAACCCAGCTGTCCCTGTGTGTATCTCTAACCCAGCTGTCCTGTCCTGTGTGTATCTCTAACCCAGCTGTCCTGTGTGTATCTCTAACCCAGCTGTCCTGTCCTGTGTCCTGTGTGTATCTCTGTGTGTATCTCTAGCTGTCTGTCCTGTGTGTATCTCCAGCTGTCCTGTCCTGTGTGTATCTCTAACCCAGCTGTCCTGTGTGTGTCTCTAACCCAGCTGTCCTGTCCTGTGTGTATCTCTAACCCAGCTGTCCTGTCCTGTGTGTATCTCTAACCCAGCTGTCCTGTCCTGTGTGTATCTCTAACCCAGCTGTCCTGTCCTGTGTGATCTCTAACCCAGCTGTCCTGTGTGTATCTCTAACCCAGCTGTCCTGTCCTGTGTGTATCTCTAACCCAGCTGTCCTGTGTGCTGTCCCTGTGTGTATCTCTAACCCAGCTGTCCTGTGTGTATCTCTAACCCAGCTGTCCTGTGTGTATCTCTAACCCAGCTGTCCTGTGTGTATCTCTAACCCAGCTGTCCTGTCCTGTGTATCTCTAACCCAGCTGTCCTGTCCTGTGTGTATCTCTAACCCAGCTGTCCTGTCCTGTGTGTATCTCTAACCCAGCTGTCCTGTCCTGTGTGTATCTCTAACCCAGCTGTCCTGTCCTGTGTGTATCTCTAACCCAGCTGTCCTGTGTGTATCTGTCCTGTGTGTGTATCTCTAACCCAGCTGTCCTGTGTGTGTATCTCTAACCCAGCTGTCCTGTGTGTATCTCTAACCCAGCTGTCCTGTGTGTGTATCTCTAACCCAGCTGTCTGTCCTGTGTGTATCTCTAACCCAGCTGTCCTGTCCTGTGTGTATCTCTAACCCAGCTGTCCTGTCCTGTGTGTATCTCTAACCCAGCTGTCCTGTGTGTGTATCTCTAACCCAGCTGTCCTGTGTGTATCTCTAACCCAGCTGTCCTGTCCTGTGTGTATCTCTAACCCAGCTGTCCTGTGTGTATCTCTAACCCAGCTGTCCTGTCCTGTGTCCTGTGTGTATCTCTAACCCAGCTGTCCTGTCCTGTGTGTATCTCTAACCCAGCTGTCCTGTCCTGTGTGTATCTCTAACCCAGCTGTCCTGTGTGTATCTCTAACCCAGCTGTCCTGTCCTGCTGTGTATCTCTAACCCAGCTGTCCTGTCCTGTGTGTATCTCTAACCCAGCTGTCCTGTGTGTATCTCTAACCCAGCTGTGTGTATCTCTAACCCAGCTGTCCTGTCCTGTGTGTATCTCTAACCCAGCTGTCCTGTCCTGTGTGTATCTCTAACCCAGCTGTCCCTGTGTGTATCTCTAACCCAGCTGTCCTGTCCTGTGTGTATCTCTAACCCAGCTGTCCTGTGTGTATCTCTAACCCAGCTGTCCTGTGTGTATCTCTAACCCAGCTGTCCTGTCCTGTGTGTATCTCTAACCCAGCTGTCCTGTGTCCTGTGTGTATCTCTAACCCAGCTGTCCTGTGTGTATCTCTAACCCAGCTGTCCTGTCCTGTGTGTATCTCTAACCCAGCTGTCCTGTCCTGTGTGTATCTCTAACCCAGCTGTCCTGTCCTGTGTGTATCTCTAACCCAGCTGTCCTGTGTGCTGTCCTGTGTGTATCTCTAACCCAGCTGTCCTGTCCTGTGTGTATCTCTAACCCAGCTGTCCTGTCCTGTGTATCTCTAACCCAGCTGTCCTGTGTGTATCTCTAACCCAGCTGTCTCCTGTGTGTATCTCTAACCCAGCTGTCCTGTGTGTATCTCTAACCCAGCTGTCCTGTGTGTATCTCTAACCCAGCTGTCCTGTCCTGTGTGTGTCCTGTCCTGTGTGTATCTCTAACCCAGCTGTCCTGTCCTGTGTGTATCTCTAACCCCTGTGTGTATCTCTAACCCAGCTGCTGTCCTGTCCTGTGTATCTCTAACCCAGCTGTCCTGTCCTGTGTGTATCCTAACCCAGCTGTCCTGTGTGTATCTCTAACCCAGCTGTCCTGTCCTGTGTATCTCTAACCCAGCTGTCCTGTCCTGTGTGTATCTCTAACCCAGCTGTCCTGTCCTGTGTGTATCTCTAACCCAGCTGTCCTGTCCTGTGTGTATCTCTAACCCAGCTGTCCTGTCCTGTGTCCTGTGTATCTCTAACCCAGCTGTCCTGTCCTGTCCTGTCCTGTGTGTATCTCTAACCCAGCTGTCCTGTCCTGTGTGTATCTCTAACCCAGCTGTCCTGTCCTGTGTGTATCTCTAACCCAGCTGTCCTGTCCTGTGTGTATCTCTAACCCAATCTCCAGCTGTCTGTCCTGTGTGTATCTCTAACCCAGCTGTCCTGTCCTGTGTGTATCTCTAACCCAGCTGTCCTGTCCTGTGTGTATCTCTAACCCAGCTGTCCTGTCCTGTGTGTAACCCAGCTGTCCTGTCCTGTGTGTATCTCTAACCCAGCTGTCCTGTGTGTAAACCCAGCTGTCCTGTCCTGTGTGTATCTCTAACCCAGCTGTCCTGTCCTGTGTGTATCTCTAACCCAATCTCTAACCCAGCTGTCCTGTGTGTATCTCTAACCCAGCTGTCCTGTCCTGTGTATCTCTAACCCAGCTGTCCTGTCCTGTGTGTCCTGTCCTGTGTGTATCTCTATCTCTAACCCAGCTGTCCTGTCCTGTGTATCTCTAACCCAGCTGTCCTGTCGTGTATCTCTAACCCAGCTGTCCTGTCCTAACCCAGCTGTCCTGTGTGTATCTCTAACCCAGCTGTCCTGTCCTGTGTGTATCTCTAACCCAGCTGTCCTGTCCTGTGTGTATCTCTAACCCAGCTGTCCTGTCCTGTGTATCTCTAACCCAGCTGTCCTGTCTGTGTGTATCTCTAACCCAGCTGTCCTGTCCTGTGTGTATCTCTAACCCAGCTGTCCTGTCCTGTGTGTATCTCTAACTGTCCTGTGTGTATCTCTAACCCAGCTGTCCTGTGTGTATCTCTAACCCAGTGTCCTGTATCTCTAACCCAGCTGTCCTGTGTGTATCTCTAACTCCAGCTGTCCTGTGTGTATCTCTAACCCAGCTGTCCTGTGTGTATCTCTAACCCAGCTGTCCTGTCCTGTGTGTATCTCTAACCCAGCTGTCCTGTCCTGTGTGTATCTCTAACCCAGCTGTCCTGTCCTGTGTGTATCTCTAACCCAGCTGTCCTGTCCTGTGTGTATCTCTAACCCAGCTGTCCTGTCCTGTGTGTATCTCTAACCCAGCTGTCCTGTGTGTATCTCTAACCCAGCTGTCCTGTCCTGTGTGTATCTCTAACCCAGCTGTCCTGTCCTGTGTGTATCTCTAACCCAGCTGTCCTGTCCTGTGTGTATCTCTAACCCAGCTGTCCTGTCCTGTGTGTATCTCTAACCCAGCTGTCCTGTCCTGTGTGTATCTCTAACCCAGCTGTCCTGTCCTGTGTGTATCTCTAACCCAGCTGTCCTGTGTCCTGTATCTCTAACCCAGCTGTCCTGTCCTGTGTGTATCTCTAACCCAGCTGTCCTGTCCTGTGTGTAACTCTAACCCAGCTGTCCTGTCCTGTGTGTATCTCTAACCCAGCTGTCCTGTCCTGTGTGTATCTCTAACCCAGCTGTCGTGTCCTGTGTATCTCTAACCCAGCTGTCCTGTGTGTATCTCTAACCCAGCTGTCCTGTCCTGTCCTGTGTATCTCTAACCCAGCTGTCCTGTGTCCTGTCCTGTGTATCTCTAACCCAGCTGTCCTGTCCTGTGTGTATCTCTAACCCAGCTGTCCTGTCTCTAACCCAGTGTCCTGTCCTGTGTGTATCTCTAACCCAGCTGTCCTGTCCTGTGTGTATCTCTAACCCAGCTGTCCTGTCCTGTGTGTATCTCTAACCCAGCTGTCCTGTCCTGTGTGTATCTCTAACCCAGCTGTCCTGTGTGTAACTCTAACCCAGCTGTCCTGTGTGTAACTCTAACCCAGCTGTCCTGTCCTGTGTGTATCTCTAACCCAGCTGTCCTGTCCTGTGTGTATCTCTAACCCAGCTGTCCTGTGTGTATCTCTAACCCAGCTGTCCTGTATCTCTAACCCAGCTGTCGTGTCCTGTGTATCTCTAACCCAGCTGTCCTGTCCTGTGTGTATCTCTAACCCAGCTGTCCTGTCCTGTGTGTATCTCTAACCCAGCTGTCCTGTCCTGTGTGTATCTCTAACCCAGCTGTCCTGTCCTGTGTGTATCTCTAACCCAGCTGTCCTGTCCTGTGTGTATCTCTAACCCAGCTGTCGTGTCCTGTGTATCTCTAACCCAGCTGTCCTGTCCTGTGTGTATCTCTAACCCAGCTGTCCTGTCCTGTGTATCTCTAACCCAGCTGTCCTGTGTGTATCTCTAACCCAGCTGTCCTGTCCTGTGTGTATCTCTAACCCAGCTGTCCTGTGTGTATCTCTAACCCAGCTGTCCTGTCCTGTGTGTATCTCTAACCCAGCTGTCCTGTGTGTATCTCTAACCCAGCTGTCCTGTGTGTATCTCTAACCCAGCTGTCCTGTCCTGTGTGTATCTCTAACCCAGCTGTCCTGTCCTGTGTGTATCTCTAACCCAGCTGTCCTGTGTGTATCTCTAACCTCTAACCCAGCTGTCCTGTCCTGTGTGTATCTCTAACCCAGCTGTCCTGTGTGTATCTCTAACCTGTCCTGTGTGTATCTCTAACCCAGCTGTCGTGTCCTGTGTATCTCTAACCCAGCTGTCCTGTCCTGTGTGTATCTCTAACCCAGCTGTCCTGTGTGTATCTCTAACCCAGCTGTCGTGTCCTGTGTGTATCTCTAACCCAGCTGTCCTGTCCTGTGTGTATCTCTAACCCAGCTGTCCTGTCCTGTGTGTATCTCTAACCCAGCTGTCCTGTCTGTGTGTATCTCTAACCCAGCTGTCCTGTCTCTGCTGTCCTGTGTGTATCTCTAACCCAGCTGTCCTGTCCTGTGTGTATCTCTAACCCAGCTGTCCTGTCCTGTGTGTATCTCTAACCCAGCTGTCCTGTGTGTATCTCTAACCCAGCTGTCCTGTCCTGTGTGTATCTCTAACCCAGCTGTCCTGTGTGTATCTCTAACCCAGCTGTCCTGTGTGTATCTCTAACCCAGCTGTCCTGTCCTGTGTGTATCTCTAACCCAGCTGTCCTGTGTGTATCTCTAACCCAGCTGTCCTGTGTGTATCTCTAACCCAGCTGTCCTGTCCTGTGTCCTGTATCTCTAACCCAGCTGTCCTGTGTGTATCTCTAACCCAGCTGTCCTGTCTCTAACCCAGCTGTCCTGTGTGTATCTCTAACCCAGCTGTCCTGTCCTGTGTGTATCTCTAACCCAGCTGTCCTGCTGTCCTGTGTGTATCTCTAACCCAGCTGTCCTGTCCTGTGTATCTCTAACCCAGCTGTCCTGTCCTGTGTGTATCTCTAACCCAGCTGTCCTGTCTGTGTGTATCTCTAACCCAGCTGTCCTGTCCTGTGTGTATCTCTAACCCAGCTGTCCTGTCCTGTGTGTATCTCTAACCCAGCTGTCCTCTAACCCAGTGTCCTGTGTGTATCTCTAACCCAGCTGTCCTGTCCTGTGTCCTGTGTGTATCTCTAACCCAGCTGTCCTGTCCTGTGTGTATCTCTAACCCAGCTGTCCTGTGTGTATCTCTAACCCAGCTGTCCTGTCCTGTGTGTATCTCTAACCCAGCTGTCCTGTCCTGTGTGTATCTCTAACCCAGCTGTCCTGTCCTGTGTGTATCTCTAACCCAGCTGTCCTGTCCTGTGTGTATCTCTAACCCAGCTGTCCTGTCCTGTGTGTATCTCTAACCCAGCTGTCCTGTCCTGTGTGTATCTCTAACCCAGCTGTCCTGTGTGTATCTCTAACCCAGCTGTCCTGTCCTGTGTGTATCTCTAACCCAGCTGTCCTGTCCTGTGTGTATCTCTAACCCAGCTGTCCCTGTGTGTATCTCTCCTGTCCTGTGTGTATCTCTAACCCAGCTGTCCTGTCCTGTGTGTATCTCTAACCCAGCTGTCCTGTCCTGTGTGTATCTCTAACCCAGCTGTCCTGTCCTGTGTGTATCTCTAACCCAGCTGTCCTGTGTGTATCTCTAACCCAGCTGTCCTGTCCTGCTGTCCTGTATCTCTAACCCAGCTGTCCTGTCCTGTGTATCTCTAACCCAGCTGTCCTGTCCTGTGTATCTCTAACCCAGCTGTCCTGTCCTGCTGTCCTGTGTGTATCTCTAACCCAGCTGTCCTGTCCTGTGTGTAACTCTAACCCAGCTGTCCTGTCCTGTGTGTATCTCTAACCCAGCTGTCCTGTCCTGTGTGTATCTCTAACCCAGCTGTCGTGTCCTGTGTATCTCTAACCCAGCTGTCCTGTCCTGTGTGTATCTCTAACCCAGCTGTCCTGTCCTGTGTGTATCTCTAACCCAGCTGTCCTGTCCTGTGTGTATCTCTAACCCAGCTGTCCTGTCCTGTGTGTATCTCTAACCCAGCTGTCCTGTCCTGTGTGTATCTCTAACCCAGCTGTCCTGTCCTGTGTGTATCTCTAACCCAGCTGTCCTGTCCTGTGTGTATCTCTAACCCAGCTGTCCTGTCCTGTGCTGTCCTGTGTGTATCTCTAACCCAGCTGTCCTGTCCTAACCCAGCTGTCCTGTATCTCTAACCCAGCTGTCCTGTCTCTGTGTCCTGTATCTCTAACCCAGCTGTCCTGTCTCTGCTGTCCTGTATCTCTAACCCAGCTGTCCTGTCCTGTGTGTATCTCTAACCCAGCTGTCCTGTCCTGTGTGTAACTCTAACCCAGCTGTCCTGTGTGTATCTCTAACCCAGCTGTCCTGTCCTGTGTGTATCTCTAACCCAGCTGTCCTGTGTGTATCTCTAACCCAGCTGTCCTGTGTGTATCTCTAACCCAGCTGTCCTGTGTGTCCTGTCCTGTGTATCTCTAACCCAGCTGTCCTGTGTGTATCTCTAACCCAGCTGTCCTGTCCTGTGTGTATCTCTAACCCAGCTGTCCTGTCCTGTGTGTATCTCTAACCCAGCTGTCCTGTCCTGTGTATCCTAACCCAGCTGTCTGTCCTGTGTGTATCTCTAACCCAGCTGTCCTGTCCTGTGTGTATCTCTAACCCAGCTGTCCTGTCCTGTGTGTATCTCTAACCCAGCTGTCCTGTCCTGTGTGTATCTCTAACCCAGCTGTCCTGTGTGTATCTCTAACCCAGCTGTCCTGTGTGTATCTCTAACCCAGCTGTCCTGTGTGTATCTCTGTCCTGTCCTGTGTGTATCTCTAACCCAGCTGTCCTGTCCTGTGTGTATCTCTAACCCAGCTGTCCTGTCCTGTGTCCTGTGTGTATCTCTAACCCAGCTGTCCTGTGTGTATCTCTAACCCAGCTGTCCTGTGTGTATCTCTAACCCAGCTGTCCTGTGTGTATCTCTAACCCAGCTGTCCTGTGTGTATCTCTAACCCAGCTGTCCTGTCCTGTGTATCTCTAACCCAGCTGTCCTGTGTGTATCTCTAACCCAGCTGTCCTGTATCTCTAACCCAGCTGTCCTGTCCTGTGTATCTCTAACCCAGCTGTCCTGTCCTGTGTGTCTCTAACCCAGCTGTCCTGTCCTGTGTGTATCTCTAACCCAGCTGTCCTGTCCTGTGTCCTGTCCTGTGTATCTCTAACCCAGCTGTCCTGTCCTGTGTGTATCTCTAACCCAGCTGTCGTGTCCTGTGTATCTCTAACCCAGCTGTCCTGTCCTGTGTGTATCTCTAACCCAGCTGTCCTGTCCTGTGTGTATCTCTAACCCAGCTGTCCTGTCCTGTGTGTATCTCTAACCCAGCTGTCCTGTCCTGTGTATCTCTAACCCAGCTGTCCTGTCCTGTGTATCTCTAACCCAGCTGTCCTGTGTGTATCTCTAACCCTGTCTGTCCTGTGTGTATCTCTAACCCAGCTGTCCTGTCCTGTGTGTATCTCTAACCCAGCTGTCCTGTCCTGTGTGTATCTCTAACCCAGCTGTCCTGTGTGTATCTCTAACCCAGCTGTCCTGTGTATCTCTAACCCAGCTGTCCTGTCCTGCTGTCCTGTGTGTATCTCTAACCCAGCTGTCCTGTCCTGTGTGTATCTCTAACCCAGCTGTCCTGTGTGTATCTCTAACCCAGCTGTCCTGTGTGTATCTCTAACCCAGCTGTCCTGTCCTGTGTGTATCTCTAACCCAGCTGTCCTGTGTGTATCTCTAACCCAGCTGTCCTGTCCTGTGTGTATCTCTAACCCAGCTGTCCTGTCCTGTGTGTATCTCTAACCCAGCTGTCCTGTCCTGTGTGTATCTCTAACCCAGCTGTCCTGTGTGTATCTCTAACCCAGCTGTCCTGTCCTGTGTATCTCTAACCCAGCTGTCCTGTGTGTATCTCTAACCCAGCTGTCCTGTCCTGTGTGTATCTCTAACCCAGCTGTCCTGTCCTGTGTGTATCTCTAACCCAGCTGTCCTGTGTGTATCTCTAACCCAGCTGTCCTGTGTGTATCTCTAACCCAGCTGTCCTGTCCTGTGTGTATCTCTAACCCAGCTGTCCTGTCCTGTGTGTATCTCTAACCAGCTGTCCCTGTGTGTATCTCTAACCCAGCTGTCCTGTCCTGTGTGTATCTCTAACCCAGCTGTCCTGTGTGTGTATCTCTAACCCAGCTGTCCTGTGTGTGTATCTCTAACCCAGCTGTCCTGTGTGTATCTCTAACCCAGCTGTCCTGTCCTGTGTATCTCTAACCCAGCTGTCCTGTCCTGTGTGTATCTCTAACCCAGCTGTCCTGTGTGTATCTCTAACCCAGCTGTCCTGTGTGTATCTCTAACCCAGCTGTCCTGTGTGTATCTCTAACCCAGCTGTCCTGTGTGTATCTCTAACCCAGCTGTCCTGTCCTGTGTGTATCTCTAACCCAGCTGTCCTGTCCTGTGTGTATCTCTAACCCAGCTGTCCTGTCCTGTGTGTATCTCTAACCCAGCTGTCCTGTCCTGTGTGTATCTCTAACCCAGCTGTCCTGTCCTGTGTGTATCTCTAACCCAGCTGTCCTGTGTGTATCTCTAACCCAGCTGTCCTGTGTGTATCTCTAACCCAGCTGTCCTGTCCTGTGTGTATCTCTAACCCAGCTGTCCTGTGTGTATCTCTAACCCAGCTGTCCTGTGTGTATCTCTAACCCAGCTGTCCTGTGTGTATCTCTAACCCAGCTGTCCTGTCCTGTGTGTATCTCTAACCCAGCTGTCCTGTCCTGTGTGTATCTCTAACCCAGCTGTCCTGTGTGTATCTCTAACCCAGCTGTCCTGTCCTGTGTGTATCTCTAACCCAGCTGTCCTGTCCTGTGTGTATCTCTAACCCAGCTGTCCTGTGTGTATCTCTAACCCAGCTGTCCTGTCCTGTGTGTATCTCTAACCCAGCTGTCCTGTCCTGTGTGTATCTCTAACCCAGCTGTCCTGTCCTGTGTATCTCTAACCCAGCTGTCCTGTCCTGTGTGTATCTCTAACCCAGCTGTCCTGTGTGTATCTCTAACCCAGCTGTCCTGTGTGTATCTCTAACCCAGCTGTCCTGTCTCTGTGTCCTGTATCTCTAACCCAGCTGTCCTGTCCTGTGTGTATCTCTAACCCAGCTGTCTGTCTAACCCAGCTGTCCTGTGTGTATCTCTAACCCAGCTGTCCTGTCCTGTGTGTATCTCTAACCCAGCTGTCCTGTCCTGTGTGTCTCTAACCCAGCTGTCCTGTCCTGTGTGTATCTCTAACCCAGCTGTCTGTGTCTCTAACCCAGCTGTCCTGTGTGTATCTCTAACCCAGCTGTCCTGTCCTGTGTATCTCTAACCCAGCTGTCCTGTGTGTATCTCTAACCCAGCTGTCCTGTCCTGTGTATCTCTAACCCAGCTGTCCTGTCCTGTGTATCTCTAACCCAGCTGTCCTGTGTGTATCTCTAACCCAGCTGTCCTGTCCTGTGTGTATCTCTAACCCAGCTGTCCTGTCCTGTGTGTATCTCTAACCCAGCTGTCCTGTCCTGTGTGTATCTCTAACCCAGCTGTCCTGTCCTGTGTGTATCTCTAACCCAGCTGTCCTGTGTGTATCTCTAACCCAGCTGTCCTGTGTGTATCTCTAACCCAGCTGTCCTGTGTGTATCTCTAACCCAGCTGTCCTGTCCTGTGTATCTCTAACCCAGCTGTCCTGTCCTGTGTGTATCTCTAACCCAGCTGTCCTGTGTGTATCTCTAACCCAGCTGTCGTGTCCTGTGTGTATCTCTAACCCAGCTGTCCTGTCCTGTGTGTCTCTAACCCAGCTGTCCTGTCCTGTGTGTATCTCTAACCCTGTGTCCTGTGTGTATCTCTAACCCAGCTGTCCTGTCCTGTGTGTATCTCTAACCCAGCTGTCCTGTCTCTGTGTGTCCTATCTCTAACCCAGCTGTCCTGTCCTGTGTATCTCTAACCCAGCTGTCCTGTGTGTATCTCTAACCCAGCTGTCCTGTCCTGTGTGTATCTCTAACCCAGCTGTCCTGTCCTGTGTGTATCTCTAACCCAGCTGTCCTGTCCTGTGTGTATCTCTAACCCAGCTGTCCTGTCCTGTGTGTATCTCTAACCCAGCTGTCCTGTCCTGTGTGTATCTCTAACCCAGCTGTCCTGTGTGTGTATCTCTAACCCAGCTGTCCTGTCCTGTGTGTATCTCTAACCCAGCTGTCCTGTGTGTATCTCTAACCCAGCTGTCCTGTCCTGTGTGTATCTCTAACCCTGCTGTCCTGTGTGTATCTCTAACCCAGCTGTCCTGTCCTGTGTGTATCTCTAACCCAGCTGTCCTGTCCTGTGTGTATCTCTAACCCAGCTGTCCTGTGTGTATCTCTAACCCAGCTGTCCTGTGTGTATCTCTAACCCAGCTGTCCTGTGTGTATCTCTAACCCAGCTGTCCTGTGTGTATCTCTAACCCAGCTGTCCTGTCCTGTGTGTATCTCTAACCCAGCTGTCCTGTGTGTATCTCTAACCCAGCTGTCCTGTCCTGTGTGTATCTCTAACCCAGCTGTCCTGTGTGTATCTCTAACCCAGTGTCCTGTATCTCTAACCCAGCTGTCCTGTCCTGTGTGTATCTCTAACCCAGCTGTCCTGTGTGTATCTCTAACCCAGCTGTCCTGTGTGTATCTCTAACCCAGCTGTCCTGTCCTGTGTGTATCTCTAACCCAGCTGTCCTGTCCTGTGTATCTCTAACCCAGCTGTCCTGTCCTGTGTGTATCTGTCCTGTCCTGTGTGTATCTCTAACCCAGCTGTCCTGTCCTGTGTGTATCTCTAACCCAGCTGTCCTGTGTGTATCTCTGTGTGTATCTAACCCAGCTGTCCTGTGTGTATCTCTAACCCAGCTGTCCTGTGTGTATCTCTAACCCAGCTGTCCTGTCCTCTAACCCAGCTGTCCTGTGTGTATCTCTAACCCAGCTGTCCTGTCTCTAACCCAGCTGTCCTGTGTGTATCTCTAACCCAGCTGTCCTGTCCTGTGTGTATCTCTAACCCAGCTGTCCTGTCCTGTGTGTATCTCTAACCCAGCTGTCCTGTGTGTATCTCTAACCCAGCTGTCCTGTCCTGTGTGTATCTCTAACCCAGCTGTCCTGTCTCTAACCCAGCTGTCCTGTCCTGTGTGTATCTCTAACCCAGCTGTCCTGTCCTGTCCTGTGTGTATCTCTAACCCAGCTGTCCTGTGTGTATCTCTAACCCAGCTGTCCTGTGTGTATCTCTAACCCAGCTGTCCTGTCCTGTGTGTATCTCTAACCCAGCTGTCCTGTCCTGTGTGTATCTCTAACCCAGCTGTCCTGTCCTGTGTGTATCTCTAACCCAGCTGTCCTGTCCTGTGTGTATCTCTAACCCAGCTGTCCTGTGTGTATCTCTAACCCAGCTGTCCTGTCCTGTGTGTATCTCTAACCCAGCTGTCCTGTCCTGTCCTGTGTATCTCTAACCCAGCTGTCCTGTCTCTAACCCAGCTGTCCTGTATCTCTAACCCAGCTGTCCTGTGTGTATCTCTAACCCAGCTGTCCTGTCCTGTGTATCTCTAACCCAGCTGTCCTGTCCTGTGTATCTCTAACCCAGCTGTCCTGTGTGTATCTCTAACCCAGCTGTCCTGTGTGTGTATCTCTAACCCAGCTGTCCTGTGCTGTCCTGTGTGTATCTCTAACCCAGCTGTCCTAACCCAGTCCTGTCCTGTGTGTATCTCTAACCCAGCTGTCCTGTGTGTATCTCTAACTGTCCTGTGTGTATCTCTAACCCAGCTGTCCTGTCCTGTGTATCTCTAACCCAGCTGTCCTGTGTGTGTCTCTAACCCAGCTGTCTGTCCTGTGTGTATCTCTAACCCAGCTGTCCTGTCCTGTGTGTATCTCTAACCCAGCTGTCCTGTCCTGTGTGTATCTCTAACCCAGCTGTCCTGTCCTGTGTGTATCTCTAACCCAGCTGTCCTGTCCTGTGTGTATCTCTAACCCAGCTGTCCTGTCCTGTGTGTATCTCTAACCCAGCTGTCCTGTGTGTATCTCTAACCCAGCTGTCCTGTGTGTATCTCTAACCCAGCTGTCCTGTCCTGTGTGTATCTCTAACCCAGCTGTCCTGTCCTGTGTGTATCTCTAACCCAGCTGTCCTGTGTGTATCTCTAACCCAGCTGTCCTGTCCTGTGTGTATCTCTAACCCAGCTGTCCTGTCCTGTGTGTATCTCTAACCCAGCTGTCCTGTCCTGTGTGTATCTCTAACCCAGCTGTCCTGTGTGTATCTCTAACCCAGCTGTCCTGTCCTGTGTGTATCTCTAACCCAGCTGTCCTGTGTGTATCTCTAACCCAGCTGTCCTGTGTGTATCTCTAACCCAGCTGTCCTGTGTGTATCTCTAACCCAGCTGTCCTGTGTGTATCTCTAACCCAGCTGTCCTGTCCTGTGTGTATCTCTAACCCAGCTGTCCTGTCCTGTGTGTATCTCTAACCCAGCTGTCCTGTCCTGTGTGTATCTCTAACCCAGCTGTCCTGTGTGTATCTAACTGTCCTGTCCTGTGTATCTCTAACCCAGCTGTCCTGTCCTGTGTATCTCTAACCCAGCTGTCCTGTGTGTATCTCTAACCCAGCTGTCCTGTGTGTGTATCTCTAACCCAGCTGTCCTGTGTGTATCTCTAACCCAGCTGTCCTGTGTGTATCTCTAACCCAGCTGTCCTGTCCTGTGTATCTCTAACCCAGCTGTCCTGTCCTGTGTGTATCTCTAACCCAGCTGTCCTGTCCTGTCCTGTGTGTATCTCTAACCCAGCTGTCCTGTCCTGTGTGTATCTCTAACCCAGCTGTCCTGTGTGTAACTCTAACCCAGCTGTCCTGTGTGTATCTCTAACCCAGCTGTCCTGTCCTGTGTGTAACTCTAACCCAGCTGTCCTGTCCTGTGTGTATCTCTAACCCAGCTGTCCTGTCCTGTGTGTATCTCTAACCCAGCTGTCGTGTCCTGTGTATCTCTAACCCAGCTGTCCTGTCCTGTGTGTATCTCTAACCCAGCTGTCCTGTGTGTATCTCTAACTGTCCTGTCCTGTGTGTATCTCTAACCCAGCTGTCCTGTCCTGTGTGTATCTCTAACCCAGCTGTCCTGTCCTGTGTGTATCTCTAACCCAGCTGTCCTGTCTCTAACCCAGCTGTCCTGTCCTGTGTGTATCTCTAACCCAGCTGTCCTGTCCTGTGTGTAACTGTCCTGTGTGTAACTCTAACCCAGCTGTCCTGTGTGTAACTCTAACCCAGCTGTCCTGTCCTGTGTGTATCTCTAACCCAGCTGTCCTGTGTGTATCTCTAACCCAGCTGTCCTGTCCTGTGTGTATCTCTAACCCAGCTGTCCTGTCCTGTGTGTATCTCTAACCCAGCTGTCCTGTGTGTCCTGTGTGTATCTCTAACCCAGCTGTCCTGTGTGTATCTCTAACCCAGCTGTCCTGTCCTGTGTATCTCTAACCCAGCTGTCCTGTCCTGTGTGTATCTCTAACCCAGCTGTCCTGTGTGTATCTCTAACCCAGCTGTCCTGTCCTGTGTGTATCTCTAACCCAGCTGTCCTGTGTGTATCTCTAACCCAGCTGTCCTGTGTGTATCTCTAACCCAGCTGTCCTGTGTATCTCTAACCCAGCTGTCCTGTCCTGTGTGTATCTCTAACCCAGCTGTCCTGTCCTGTGTGTATCTCTAACCCAGCTGTCCTGTGTGTCTGCTGTCCTGTGTGTATCTCTAACCCAGCTGTCCTGTGTGTATCTCTAACCCAGCTGTCCTGTGTGTATCTCTAACCCAGCTGTCCTGTGTGTATCTCTAACCCAGCTGTCCTGTGTGTATCTCTAACCCAGCTGTCCTGTGTGTGTCTCTAACCCAGCTGTCCTGTGTGTATCTCTAACCCAGCTGTCCTGTCCTGTGTGTGTCTCTAACCCAGCTGTCCTGTGTGTGTCTCTAACCCAGCTGTCCTGTCCTGTGTGTATCTCTAACCCAGCTGTCCTGTGTGTATCTCTAACCCAGCTGTCCTGTCCTGTGTGTATCTCTAACCCAGCTGTCCTGTGTGTATCTCTAACCCAGCTGTCCTGTCCTGTGTGTATCTCTAACCCAGCTGTCCTGTGTGTGTCTCTAACCCAGCTGTCCTGTGTGTATCTCTAACCCAGCTGTCTTGTCCTGTGTGTATCTCTAACCCAGCTGTCCTGTCCTGTGTGTATCTCTAACCCAGCTGTCCTGTCCTGTGTGTATCTCTAACCCAGCTGTCCTGTCTCTAACCCAGCTGTCCTGTCCTGTGTGTATCTCTAACCCAGCTGTCCTGTGTGTATCTCTAACCCAGCTGTCCTGTGTGTATCTCTAACCCAGCTGTCCTGTGTGTATCTCTAACCCAGCTGTCCTGTGTGTATCTCTAACCCAGCTGTCCTGTGTGTATCTCTAACCCAGCTGTCCTGTGTGTATCTCTAACCCAGCTGTCCTGTGTGTATCTCTAACCCAGCTGTCCTGTCCTGTGTGTATCTCTAACCGAGCTGTCCTGTCTGTAACTCTAACCCAGCTGTCCTGTGTGTATCTCTAACCCAGCTGTCCTGTGTGTATCTCTAACCCAGCTGTCCTGTGTGTATCTCTAACCCAGCTGTCCTGTCCTGTGTGTATCTCTAACCCAGCTGTCCTGTCCTGTGTGTATCTCTAACCCAGCTGTCCTGTCCTGTGTGTATCTCTAACCCAGCTGTCCTGTCCTGTGTGTATCTCTAACCCAGCTGTCCTGTCCTGTGTGTATCTCTAACCCAGCTGTCCCCTTTACCAATAATAATAATAATAAAAGTACGACAAATGTGCTAAAATCCAAAAGTAAATATTAAAACAATAAAATAACAAGAGACTCTATACAGTCAGTTTTCCTCCACTCCGCCTGTGTGTGTGTGTGTGTGTGTGGCGCCAGGCTTGGCATAGATCTGGAATGAATTACACCAGGCGGCACCGCTATTAGGGCAGACGAGTGTGTGGTGAGGGTATGTGTGTGTGTGTGTGTGTGTGTGTGTGTGTGTGTGTGTGTGTGTGTGTGTGTGTGTGTGTGTGTGTGTGTGTGAGGGTGTGCATTGGGTGGTGACGTGAAACCTTCAGTGTGATTTACAACTGATGACATGGCCTGAAATGTTGTCCTTTCACACACACACACACACACACACACACACACACACACACACACACAATGAGCTGGTGAAGGATTGATTTGTGTTGTACAAGTGGTCTCACAAAGTCTGGCAGTGGCAGAGTCTACTGGTTATGCCCAATCAGAGTCTACTGGTTATGCCCAATCAGAGTCTACTGGTTATGCCCAATCAGAGTCTACTGGTTAAACCCAGTCAGAGTCTACTGGTTAAACCCAATCAGAGTCTACTGGTTAAACCCAGTCGGTCTGCTGGTTAAACCCAGTCGGTCTGCTGGTTAAACCCAGTCGGTCTACTGGTTAAACCCAATCAGAGTCTACTGGTTAAACCCAATCAGAGTCTACTGGTTAAACCCAGTCGGTCTGCTGGTTAAACCCAGTCGGTCTACTGGTTAAACCCAATCAGAGTCTACTGGTTAAACCCAGTCGGTCTACTGGTTAAACCCAGTCGGTCTACTGGTTAAACCCAGTCGGTCTACTGGTTAAACCCAATCAGAGTCTACTGGTTAAACCCAGTCGGTCTGCTGGTTAAACCCAGTCGGTCTGCTGGTTAAACCCAGTCGGTCTACTGGTTAAACCCAGTCGGTCTGCGGGTTAAACCCAGTCGGTCTACTGGTTAAACCCAGATCATTATTTTGTCTATTACTGTACATTTGGAGGGGGGAGGGGGAGTATATTGATATTTGAATAGTGTGTTATATCGTAGCGTTGTATTGATTATCTTTCTGCTCAGTGATGAGAGATGAAAAGAATCTGTCTAACTAAATCTGGTGCAATGGCATGTTGTACATGATCCCTGACAAATAAATAAATATATGTGTGTTCTTGCGATCGTGCGTCTGTGCGTGTGGGAGTTTCAGTTTGGTGTCTGATTTACTCAACTATGGAGACACAGAGAGACAGAGAGAGAGAGAGAGACAGAAAGAGAGAGAGAGAGAGAGAGATAGACAGAGAGAGGCAGAGAGAGAGAGAGAGAGGTAGAGAGAGGCAGAGAGAGAGAGAGAGGCAGAGAGAGAGAGAGGTAGAGAGAGAGGCAGAGAGAGGCAGAGAGAGACAGAGGCAGAGAGACAGAGGCAGAGAGACAGAGGTAGAGGTAGAGGGAGAGAGAGAGAGAGGTAGAGAGAGAGGCAGAGAGAGGCAGAGAGAGAGAGAGAGAGACAGAGGCAGAGAGACAGAGGCAGAGAGACAGAGGTAGAGGTAGAGAGAGAGGTGCATGTGTGCCAGTGAATATAGGTATAGGCCAGACAGTTCTACAGCTTTAGCTGAGGGAATCCAGACCGTACCCACAATGGTCCTGGGATTAACAGCTGGTAGTGAATGGAGAATATCTGAGGAGAGACAGAGTCAGGATTAAAGGCCTGGGTTAAACTCATCTAGCTGGTGGTGAAGGGAGAATATCTGAGGAGAGACAGAGTCAGGATGAAGTTCATCCTGATCTAAGGCAAGTTTTATAATGTGGCCTCTATTGGTTCATGTTAATATTAGGAGGGATAAACTGATCCTAGATCTGGGCCTATGGGCCTATATCTACTCGGAGTGGGATGATGCATGCTGTCTCATAATGCCGAAGTACCAGGATGCGTACTCAGAGCGCCACACCAAAAGAAACATCCTATTTCTACCAAACATAGTTTAAATAAAGTTCTTTAAAAGCACATTGGCTTGTCTTGGTAAATATATCATCTGTCTGGGTTCAACACAGTTCTGCAGGTTATTTAGGTCTGTGGGCAGCAAGTCAAGAAACACAGCCTGCCTGTTATCATGTCATGGATCCATATCTTTCCTCCGCCGAGACAAGAGGTTCCAACACCTGGAGATTCTGGAGTTGTGTTGGGGCCTCAGGCCTTCGGTGTGTTGGGGCCTCAGGCCTTCGGTGTGTTGGGGCCTCAGGCCTTCGGTGTGTTGGGGCCTCAGGCCTTCGGTGTGTTGGGACCTCAGGCCTTCGGTGTGTTGGGACCTCAGGCCTTCGGTGTGTTGGGACCTCAGGCCTTCGGTGTGTTGGGACCTCAGGCCTTCGGTGTGTTGGGGCCTCAGGCCTTCGGTGTGTTGGGACCTCAGGCCTTCGGTGTGTTGGGACCTCAGGCCTTCGGTGTGTTGGGACCTCAGGCCTTCGGTGTGTTGGGACCTTGGTGTGTTGGGACCTCGGTGTGTTGGGACCTCGGTGTGTTGGGACCTCAGGCCTTCGGTGTGTTGGGACCTCAGGCCTTCGGTGTGTTGGGACCTCAGGCCTTCGGTGTGTTGGGACCTCAGGCCTTCGGTGTGTTGGGACCTCAGGCCTGAGGTGTGTTGGGACCTCAGGCCTTCAGTGTGTTGGGGCCTCAGGCCTTCAGTGTGTTGGGACCTCAGGCCTTCAGTGTGTTGAGACCTCAGGCCTTCAGTGTGTTGGGGCCTCAGGCCTTCGGTGTGTTGGGACCTCAGGCCTTCGGTGTGTTGGGACCTCAGGCCTTCGGTGTGTTGGGACCTCAGGCCTTCGGTGTGTTGGGACCTCAGGCCTTCGGTGTGTTGGGACCTCAGGCCTTCGGTGTGTTGGGGCCTCAGGCCTTCGGTGTGTTGGGACCTCAGGCCTTCGGTGTGTTGGGACCTCAGGCCTTCGGTGTGTTGGGACCTCGGTGTGTTGGGACCTCGGTGTGTTGGGACCTCGGTGTGTTGGGACCTCAGGCCTTCGGTGTGTTGGGACCTCAGGCCTTCGGTGTGTTGGGACCTCAGGCCTTCGGTGTGTTGGGACCTCAGGCCTTCGGTGTGTTGGGACCTCAGGCCTTCGGTGTGTTGGGACCTCAGGCCTTCGGTGTGTTGGGACCTCAGGCCTTCAGTGTGTTGGGGCCTCAGGCCTTCAGTGTGTTGGGACCTCAGGCCTTCAGTGTGTTGAGACCTCAGGCCTTCAGTGTGTTGGGGCCTCAGGCCTTCAGTGTGTTGGGACCTCAGGCCTTCAGTGTGTTGGGACCTCAGGCCTTCAGTGTGTTGGGACCTCAGGCCTTCAGTGTGTTGGGACCTCAGGCCTTCAGTGTGTTGGGACCTCAGGCCTTCAGTGTGTTGGGACCTCAGGCTGTGTTCTCTAGTGAGAGGATAAACCCCTTTTAACCTGACCCTCCTCTCCAGGCAGTTCTCCAAGCACCAGAGGCTGCTGTGCTGCAAGAGTGGCCCTCTTACAAAGCAAACATGTGCCAGTTGGAGCATTCAAGATATGGCATGAGCGTGACACTCTTTTGAAGAGAACATTTTAGGCCAGTGTTGCCCAACTCGGTTTCCTGTTTCCTACCACTATGTTGGCTCTTCTTTAATTTTGTAAATCTTTTTGTTTTTCATGTACTTCAAGGGGTTGTAACAGCTGATGGCAATGACAAAGATTCACAATTTAATGAGTGGGGGCAGTCTACCCTCTTCCTTAGCCAGCTGGCAGCAATCACACTGATGATACCAGTGTCTTCCATTAATTGTGGGAGGGACTTCTCTGCAATGAAACGTGTAAGAACATTAAAATGTGAAATTAGGTCCTGTTTGTCTCTCTCTCTCCCTTCTCTTCTGATTCTTTCTGTTATTTCAGGTCAAAACAGATTTGAGGATCCGCCTCCAACAACGGTCCATCAAGGAACTCAATCTCTCTTTTTTTAAAGCCCAGAAGAAGAAGAATAAAGTGCTCGGACAACGACTGTAAACCATGAACTGGGTTGTTGTCAGGACAACGACTGTAAACCATGTCAGAACTGGGTTGTTGTCAGGACAACGACTGTAAACCATGAACTGGGTTGTTGTCAGGACAACGACTGTAAACCATGTCAGAACTGGGTTGTTGTCAGGACAACGACTGTAAACCATGTCAGAACTGGGTTGTTGTCAGGACAACGACTGTAAACCATGTCAGAACTGGGTTGTTGTCAGGACAACGACTGTAAACCATGAACTGGGTTGTTGTCAGGACAACGACTGTAAACCATGAACTGGGTTGTTGTCAGGACAACGACTGTAAACCATGAACTGGGTTGTTGTCAGGAAAACGACTGTAAACCATGAACTGGGTTGTTGTCAGGACAACGACTGTAAACCATGAACTGGGTTGTTGTCAGGACAACGACTGTAAACCATGAACTGGGTTGTTGTCAGGACAACGACTGTAAACCATGAACTGGGTTGTTGTCAGGAAAACGACTGTAAACCATGAACTGGGTTGTTGTCAGGACAACGACTGTAAACCATGAACTGGGTTGTTGTCAGGACAACGACTGTAAACCATGAACTGGGTTGTTGTCAGGACAACGACTGTAAACCATGAACTGGGTTGTTGTCAGAACCTGGAAAGATATTTCCAATTTCCTAACCTTTTGTGATGAACATGAGTTAGTGGGCTCTAATTCATGTTCAGTCAAATGTTCCTCTGTTCATTTTGTCAAGATAAACTTTATTTTAATTTTATTTAAAGGTCTTTGTTGTGTTTCTTTAGATAGCTGCAACCTTAAATTGCATCCTGTATACTATAATACTTTTACCAATACGTTACTGAGCTCATTTCTGGGGGTGGAAATGATACATTGTGGTTTATTTGAGTTTTTTCCCTTTTAAAAAGTCACCAGAACTAAGCTTTTACACAACCCTTTTTTTGTTTTGGGGGGCCCCCCGGAACCCCCCCCACCCCCGCTAATACAGCAGTTACAGCAATAAATTAATAAAACCAAAAGCTTACCTTGACTTGGAAGAGTTCCAGTGTTAGATAGCCATTGCTAGCTAGCTAACATACAATTCCTCTCTGTTTGAGTAGGCTAAAGTAGCTAGCTAACATAGCATCCCTCTCTGTTTGAGTAGGCTAAAGTAGCTAGCTAACATAGCATCCCTCTCTGTTTGAGTAGGCTAAAGTAGCTAGCTAACATAGCATCCCTCTCTGTTTGAGTAGGCTAAAGTAGCTAGCTAACATAGCATCCCTCTCTGTTTGAGTAGGCTAAAGTAGCTAGCTAACATAGCATCCCTCTCTGTTTGAGTAGGCTAAAGTAGCTAGCTAACATAGCATCCCTCTCTGTTTGAGTAGGCTAAAGTAGCTAGCTAACATAGCATCCCTCTCTGTTTGAGTAGGCTAAAGTAGCTAGCTGCATTCGCTAGCTAAGTAAGTGAAAGTGAAAACAATACAACAAAATATAACTAGCTCTCTCTCTTGGTTCTTCATTTCTGAATAAATGTATTTCTTAAAAACTGTTCATTTCTTTCTTTCTCTGAGTCAACTACTCATCACATTTTATACAATACAGTGCTAGCTAGCTGTAGCTTTCACTACTAGATTTATTCTCTGCTCCTTTGATTGGGTGGAGAACATGTCAGTTCATGCTGCAAGAGCTCTGATAGGTTGGAGGACGTCCTCCGAAAGTTGTCATAATTACTGTGTAAGTCTATGAAAGGGGGTGAGAACCATGAGCCTCCTGGGTTTTGTATTGAAGTCAATGTACCCAGAGGAGGATGGAAGCTAGCTGTCCTCCGACTACACCATGGTGCTACCCTACAGAGTGCTGTTGAGGCTACTGTACACCTTCATTGCAAAACAGTGTGTTTGAATCAATTATTTGTTGACGTGAATATATATTTAATTAAATAGGATAACTTTTTTTTTATGTTTCACAATTTTATAAAAATTCACTGAGTCCACCCCTCTGATGATTACTGACCCTGCTGACACTCACACATACGACACTGAGACACATACATATTGATGCACACACTTTCACACGCTGCTGCTACTCTGTTTATTATCCCGATTGCCTTGTCACTTTTACTTATTTCCTCAACTACCTCGTACCTATGGACTCGGTCCTTGTATTGCGCCTCGTTATTTTATTGTGTTACTGTTAACTTTTTTTTAGTTTAGCAAATTTTTCGTACTTTTCAACTGCGTTGTTGGTTAAAGGGCTGGTAAGTAAGCATTCCACTGAGAAGTCTACACCTGTTGTATTCGGCACATGTGACTAATAAACTGAAATAATGATGAGGTCATCACTGAGGGACCACTGGAATGGAAAGATGGATGTCAAGACTGTGTCTGTTCTCTTTCTATTTGCTTTTTTTTCTCTCTCTTTTCATTTTCTCCCTCTCCCTCTCCTCCCCCCCCCCCCCTCCCCATCCCTCTCTCTTCTCCCAAGAGAAGTCTGGCTTAGTGACATGCGGTGAGGTTCTTTTAACAAACCTATTTATTTTGGCCTGCAGCAGAAAAGAGACTTCATCTGCTTTGAATAGTTTCTAATAAAATAAATAACTTTGTCTGCAAA
This sequence comes from Oncorhynchus nerka, assembly GCF_034236695.1. Classification (NCBI taxonomy): domain Eukaryota; kingdom Metazoa; phylum Chordata; class Actinopteri; order Salmoniformes; family Salmonidae; genus Oncorhynchus; species Oncorhynchus nerka. The sequence continues at coordinate 67,603,024 of NC_088403.1, forward strand.
ACCTCAATCTTCTAGTGTGACCAAGAGAATCTTTAACCCTCAGGCCTGGCATGGGTTAAGTCATAGGTCTGTTATGGGACAAACCAGACTTCCGTACTGACTATCCCGAATCAGGCTTGCATATCTACACTCATATCGGTCTAATCAGTCTGATCACACACACACACACACACACACACACACACACACACACACACACACACACTAATTTCCCCAGAAATTCAACTAACACTGAAAGAACAGCCAAATGTTTTGGCTGTTCTGTCAAGTTCCTTGAGTGCAATGCAAACCAGTGGCACACACCCACACAGTCTAAACCCAGTCTAAACCCAGTCTAAACCCAGTCTAAACCATAACAAAGGGACACATTATAGGCTCCTGTACTAATAAGAGATACGTTCACCGGTCCGACAGAGCTATTGCCTGTACAATATAATAAAGCTAAATGCCACTTGTTGCCATTGTAAGAGGAGAGGAGAGAGGGGAGGGGGAGAGAGAGAGAGAGGGGAGGGGAGAGAGAGAGAGAGGAGGAGAGAGAGGGAGGGGAGAGAGAGGAGGGAGAGAGAGAGAGAGGAGGGGAAAGAGAGAGAGAGGAGGGGAAAGAGAGAGAGAGGGGGAAAGAGAGTTAGGAGGGGAGAGAGAGAGAGGGAGGGGAGAGAGAGTTAGGAGGGGAGAGAGAGAGAGGAGGGGAGAGAGAGAGGAGGGAGAGAGAGAGAGAGGAGGAGAGAGAGTTAGGAGGGGAGAGAGAGAGGAGGGAGAGAGAGAGAGGAGAGGAGAGAGGGGAGAGAGAGAGAGGAGAGGGAGGGGAGGAGGAGAGAGAGAGAGGGGAGGGGAGAGAGAGGAGGAGAGAGAGAGGAGGGGGAGAGAGAGGAGGGAGAGAGAGAGAGGAGAGGAGAGAGGAGAGGGGAGAGAGAGAGAGAGGGGAGGGAGAGAGAGGGAGGGGAGAGAGAGGAGGGAGAGAGAGAGAGGGGGGAGAGAGAGAGAGGAGAAGAGAGAGGGGAGGGGAGAGAGAGAGGAGGGGAGAGAGAGAGAGAGGGGAGGGAGAGAGAGAGAGAGGGGAGGGAGAGAGAGAGAGGAGGGAGAGAGAGAGAGAGGAGGGGAGAGAGTTAGGAGGAGAGAGAGAGAGGAGGGGAGAGAGAGAGAGAGGAGGGGAAAGAGAGTTAGGAGGGGAGAGAGAGAGAGGAGGGGAGAGAGAGTTAGGAGGTGAGAGAGAGGAGGAGGGAGAGAGAGAGAGAGGAGGGGAAAGAGAGAGGAGGAGGGGAGAGAGAGTTAGGAGGGAGATAGAGGTGGGGAGAGAGAGAGGAGAGGAGAGAGTTAGGAGGGGAGAGAGAGGGAGAGGGAGGGGAGAGAGAGGAGGGAGAGAGAGAGAGGAGGGAGAGAGAGAGGAGGGGAGAGAGAGTTAGGAGGGGAGAGAGAGAGAGAGGAGGGGAGAGAGAGAGGAGGGGAGAGAGAGGCAGGGAGAGAGAGAGGAGGGGAGAGAGAGAGGAGGGGAGAGAGAGAGTTCTTCTCGGTTCTTCTCTCCTCCTCTGGTACTGCTCAGTCACACACTCTGGGTATTCTCCACATAGCATTTTAAGTTTTAATTAGGTATATTCGGTTGTAATTACCTAGCCCACCCCCACAGTAGCCTATATTTAGTTTATATTCTACTTTATAACATTAGGATACTCGCTGTTTGTAGTTTTTCATTAACATACATGCAGAATACTTTTTTTTTTTAAGTGTTTATTAATGACAGAGGAATGATGCGGATGGAGAGAAGAAGAGGAGGGAGTAGAGAGATGAGAGAAGAAGAGGAGGGAGAAGAGAGATGGAGAGAGGAAGAAGAGGAGGGAGTAGAGAGATGGAGAGAAGAAGAAGAGGAGGGAGTAGAGAGAAGAAGAAGAGGAGGGAGTAGAGAGATGGAGAGAAGAAGAGGAGGGAGTAGAGAGATGGAGAGAAGAAGAAGAGGAGGGAGTAGAGAGATGGAGAGAAGAAGAGGATACGTACATGTTGACTGGAGGAACGAGATGTTAATAATTGCAGCACTGGTTCCATCTGCAAACTACAACCACAACATAACCACAACACAACCAACACACAGCCACAACACAACCCACACACAGCAACAACACACAGCAACAACATAACCACAACACAACCACAACACACACACAGCAACAACATAACCACAACACACACACTGCCACAACATAACCACCACACAACTACAACCGCAACATAACCACACCCACTATGGTTAGAAGGTTAGGGTAAGACCAAAAGCAAACCAGAAACCTCTCTGACAAGAGGTTTCAACTCGCTATTTGCATTTTGAGGTTTTGTCATAATCAGTGATATGGGACGGCAGGGTAGTCTAGTGGTCCAACAGAATCAGGGATATGGGACGGCAGGGTAGCCGGTGTTTAGAGTGGAGGGATGGCAGGGTAGCCTAGTGTTTAGAGTGGAGGGACGGCAGGGTAGCCTAGTGGTCCAACAGAATCAGTGATATGGGACGGCAGGGTAGTCTAGTGGTCCAACAGATTCAGTGATATGGGACGGCAGGGTAGTCTAGTGTTTAGAGTGGAGGGACGGCAGGGTAGTCTAGTGGTCCAACAGAATCAGTGATATGGGACGGCAGGGTAGCCTAGTGGTCCAACAGAATCAGGGATATGGGACGGCAGGGTAGCCTAGTGTTTAGAGTGGAGGGACGGCAGGGTAGCCTAGTGGTCCAACAGAATCAGTGATATGGGACGGCAGGGTAGTCTAGTGGTCCAACAGAATCAGGGATATGGGACGGCAGGGTAGCCTAGTGGTCCAACAGAATCAGGGATATGGGACGGCAGGGTAGTCTAGTGGTCCAACAGAATCAGTGATATGGGACGGCAGGGTAGCCTAGTGGTCCAACAGAATCAGTGATATGGGACGGCAGGGTAGCCTAGTGTTTAGAGTGGAGGGATGGCAGGGTAGCCTAGTGGTCCAACAGAATCAGTGATATGGGACGGCAGGGTAGCCTAGTGGTCCAACAGAATCAGTGATATGGGACGGCAGGGTAGCCTAGTGTTTAGAGTGGAGGGACGGCAGGGTAGTCTAGTGGTCCAACAGAATCAGGGATATGGGATGGCAGGGTAGCCTAGTGGTCCAACAGAATCAGGGATATGGGACGGCAGGGTAGCCTAGTGGTCCAACAGAATCAGTGATATGGGACGGCAGGGTAGCCTAGTGTTTAGAGTGGAGGGATGGCAGGGTAGCCTAGTGGTCCAACAGAATCAGTGATATGGGACTGCAGGGTAGCCTAGTGGTCCAACAGAATCAGTGATATGGGACGGCAGGGTAGCCTAGTGGTCCAACAGAATCAGTGATATGGGATGGCAGGGTAGCCTAGTGTTTAGAGTGGAGGGATGGCAGGGTAGCCTAGTGGTCCAACAGAATCAGTGATATGGGACGGCAGGGTAGCCTAGTGGTCCAACAGAATCAGTGATATGGGACGGCAGGGTAGCCTAGTGTTTAGAGTGGAGGGACGGCAGGGTAGTCTAGTGGTCCAACAGAATCAGGGATATGGGATGGCAGGGTAGCCTAGTGGTCCAACAGAATCAGGGATATGGGACGGCAGGGTAGTCTAGTGGTCCAACAGAATCAGTGATATGGGACGGCAGGGTAGTCTAGTGGTTCAACAGAATCAGTGATATGGGATGGCAGGGTAGCCTAGTGGTCCAACAGAATCAGGGATATGGGACGGCAGGGTAGTCTAGTGGTCCAACAGAATCAGGGATATGGGACGGCAGGGTAGTCTAGTGGTCCAACAGAATCAGTGATATGGGACGGCAGGGTAGCCTAGTGTTTAGAGTGGAGGGACGGCAGGGTAGCCTAGTGGTCCAACAGAATCAGTGATATGGGATGGCAGGGTAGCCTAGTGGTCCAACAGAATCAGTGATATGGGACGGCAGGGTAGCCTAGTGGTCCAACAGAATCAGGGATATGGGACGGCAGGGTAGCCTAGTGTTTAGAGTGGAGGGATGGCAGGGTAGCCTAGTGGTCCAACAGAATCAGTGATATGGGACGGCAGGGTAGTCTAGTGGTCCAACAGAATCAGGGATATGGGACGGCAGGGTAGCCTAGTGGTCCAACAGAATCAGGGATATGGGACGGCAGGGTAGTCTAGTGGTCCAACAGAATCAGTGATATGGGACGGCAGGGTAGTCTAGTGGTCCAACAGAATCAGGGATATGGGACGGCAGGGTAGTCTAGTGGTCCAACAGAATCAGTGATATGGGGTAGCCTAGTGTTTAGAGTGGAGGGATGGCAGGGTAGCCTAGTGGTTAGAGAATGGATGGGACGGCAGGGTAGCCTAGTGGTCAACAGAATCAGTGATATGGGACGGCAGGGTAGCCTAGTGGTTAGAATCAGGGATATGGGACGGCAGGGTAGCCTACGGCAGGGTAGCCTAGTGTTTAGAGTGGAGGGACGGCAGGGTAGCCTAGTGGTTAACAGAATCAGTGATATGGGATGGCAGGGTAGCCTAGTGGTCCAACAGAATCAGTGATATGGGACGGCAGGGTAGTCTAGTGGTCCAACAGAATCAGTGATATGGGACGGCAGGGTAGCCTAGTGTTTAGAGTGGAGGGATGGCAGGGTAGCCTAGTGGTTTACAGAATCAGGAGGGATGGCAGGGTAGCCTAGTGGTTAACAGAATCAGGAGGGATGGCAGGGTAGCCTAGTGGTCCAACAGAATCAGGGATATGGGGTGGCAGGGTAGCCTAGTGTTTAGAGTGGAGGGACGGCAGGGTAGCCTAGTGGTCCAACAGAATCAGTGATATGGGTCGGCAGGGTAGCCTAGTGGTCCAACAGAATCAGGGATATGTGATGGCAGGGTAGTCTAGTGGTCCAACAGAATCAGGGATATGGGACGGCAGGGTAGCCTAGTGGTCCAACAGAATCAGTGATATGGGACGGCAGGGTAGTCTAGTGGTCCAACAGAATCAGGGATATGGGGCGGCAGGGTAGCCTAGTGTTTAGAATGGAGGGACGGCAGGGTAGCCTAGTGGTCCAACAGAATCAGGGATATGGGACGGCAGGGTAGTCTAGTGGTCCAACAGAATCAGGGATATGGGACGGCAGGGTAGCCCAGTGTTTAGAGTGGAGGGATGGCAGGGTAGCCTAGTGTTTAGAGTGGAGGGACGGCAGGGTAGCCTAGTGTTTAGAGTGGAGGGACGGCAGGGTAGCCCAGTGTTTAGAGTGGAGGGACGGCAGGGTAGTCTAGTGTTTAGAGTGGAGGGACGGCAGGGTAGCCTAGTGTTTAGAGTGGAGGGACGGCAGGGTAGCCTAGTGGTCCAACAGAATCAGGGATATGGGACGGCAGGGTAGTCTAGTGGTCCAACAGAATCAGGGATATGGGACGGCAGGGTAGCCCAGTGTTTAGAGTGGAGGGATGGAATGCCAGGGTAGCCTAGTGTTTAGAGTGGAGGGATGGCAGGGTAGCCTAGTGGTCCAACAGAATCAGGGATATGGGGTCGGCAGGGTAGCCTAGTGTTTAGAGTGGAGGGACGGCAGGGTAGCCTAGTGGTCCAACAGAATCAGTGATATGGGATGGCAGGGTAGCCTAGTGGTCCAACAGAATCAGGGATATGGGATGGCAGGGTAGTCTAGTGGTCCAACAGAATCAGGGATATGGGACGGCAGGGTAGTCTAGTGGTCCAACAGAATCAGTGATATGGGACGGCAGGGTAGTCTAGTGGTCCAACAGAATCAGGGATATGGGACGGCAGGGTAGCCTAGTGGTCCAACAGAATCAGGGATATGGGACGGCAGGGTAGCCTAGTGGTCCAACAGAATCAGGGATATGGGACGGCAGGGTAGCCTAGTGTTTAGAGTGGAGGGACGGCAGGGTAGTCTAGTGGTCCAACAGAATCAGTGATATGGGACGGCAGGGTAGCCTAGTGGTCCAACAGAATCAGTGATATGGGATGGCAGGGTAGCCCAGTGGTCCAACAGAATCAGTGATATGGGGCGGCAGGGTAGTCTAGTGGTCCAACAGAATCAGGGATATGGGACGGCAGGGTAGCCTAGTGTTTAGAGTGGAGGGACGGCAGGGTAGTGTGGTCCAACAGAATCAGTGATATGGGACGGCAGGGTAGCCTAGTGGTCCAACAGAATCAGTGATATGGGATGGCAGGGTAGCCCAGTGGTCCAACAGAATCAGTGATATGGGACGGCAGGGTAGCCTAGTGGTCCAACAGAATCAGTGATATGGGACGGCAGGGTAGCCTAGTGGTCCAACAGAATCAGGGATATGGGACGGCAGGGTAGCCTAGTGGTCCAACAGAATCAGGGATATGGGACGGCAGGGTAGCCTAGTGGTCCAACAGAATCAGGGATATGGGACGGCAGGGTAGCCTAGTGTTTAGAGTGGAGGGACGGCAGGGTAGTCTAGTGGTCCAACAGAATCAGTGATATGGGACGGCAGGGTAGCCTAGTGGTCCAACAGAATCAGTGATATGGGATGGCAGGGTAGCCCAGTGGTCCAACAGAATCAGTGATATGGGACGGCAGGGTAGCCTAGTGGTCCAACAGAATCAGGGATATGGGACGGCAGGGTAGCCTAGTGTTTAGAGTGGAGGGACGGCAGGGTAGTCTAGTGGTCCAACAGAATCAGTGATATGGGACGAGGGTAGACTAGTGGTCCAACAGAATCAGTGATATGGGATGGCAGGGTAGCCCAGTGGTCCAACAGAATCAGTGATATGGGACGGCAGGGTAGCCTAGTGGTCCAACAGAATCAGTGATATGGGACGGCAGGGTAGCCTAGTGGTCCAACAGAATCAGGGATATGGGATGGCAGGGTAGCCTAGTGGTCCAACAGAATCAGTGATATGGGACGGCAGGGTAGCCTAGTGGTCCAACAGAATCAGGGATATGGGATGGCAGGGTAGCCTAGTGTTTAGAGTGGAGGGACGGCAGGGTAGCCTAGTGGTCCAACAGAATCAGGGATATGGGACGGCAGGGTAGCCTAGTGGTCCAACAGAATCAGGGATATGGGACGGCAGTGTAGCCTAGTGGTCCAACAGAATCAGGGATATGGGACGGCAGTGTAGCCTAGTGGTCCAACAGAATCAGGGATATGGGACGGCAGGGTAGCCTAGTGGTCCAACAGAATCAGGGATATGGGACGGCAGTGTAGCCTAGTGGTCCAACAGAATCAGGGATATGGGACGGCAGGGTAGCCTAGTGGTTCAACAGAATCAGTGATATGGGATGGCAGCGTAGCCTAGTGGTCCAACAGAATCAGGGATATGGGACGGCAGGGTAGTCTAGTGGTCCAACAGAATCAGTGATATGGGACGGCAGGGTAGCCTAGTGGTCCAACAGAATCAGGGATATGGGACGGCAGGGTAGCCTAGTGGTCCAACAGAATCAGGGATATGGGACGGCAGGGTAGCCTAGTGGTCCAACAGAATCAGGGATATGGGACGGCAGGGTAGCCTAGTGGTCCAACAGAATCAGGGATATGGGACGGCAGGGTAGCCTAGTGTTTAGAGTGGAGGGACGGCAGGGTAGCCTAGTGGTCCAACAGAATCAGGGATATGGGACGGCAGGGTAGCCTAGTGGTCCAACAGAATCAGGGATATGGGACGGCAGGGTAGCCTAGTGTTTAGAGTGGAGGGACGGCAGGGTAGCCTAGTGGTCCAACAGAATCAGGGATATGGGACGGCAGGGTAGCCTAGTGGTCCAACAGAGTCAGGGATATGGGACGGCAGGGTAGCCTAGTGGTTAGAGTGGAGGGGCGGCAGGGTAGCCTAGTGGTCCAACAGAATCAGGGATATGGGATGGCAGGGTAGCCTAGTGGTTAGAGTGTTGGACTAGTAACCGAAAGGTTGCAAGTTCGAATCCCCGAGCTGACAAGGTACAAATCTGTCGTTCTGCCCCTGAACAGGCAGTTAACCCACTGTTCCCAGGCCGTCATTGAAAATAAGAATGTGTTCTTAACTGACTTGCCTGGTTAAATAAAGGTAAAATAAAAAATATGGACACATTATCTTGTATCTGTACTAGACAATATCTTACTGTACTAGACAATATCTTACTGTACTAGACAATATCTTACTGTAGTAGACACACTCTTACTGTACTAGACAATATCTTACTGTACTAGACAATATCTTACTGTACTAGACAATATCTTACTGTACTAGACAATATCTTACTGTAGTAGACACACTCTTACTGTACTAGACAATATCTTACTGTAGTAGACACACTCTTACTGTACTAGACAATATCTTACTGTACTAGACAATATCTTACTGTACTAGACAATATCTTACTGTACTAGACAATATCTTACTGTACTAGACAATATCTTACTGTAGTAGACAATATCTTACTGTACTAGACAATATCTTACTGTAGTAGACACACTCTTACTGTACTAGACAATATCTTACTGTACTAGACAATATCTTACTGTAGTAGACAATATCTTACTGTACTAGACAATATCTTACTGTAGTAGACAATATCTTACTGTACTAGACAATATCTTATGTAGTCTCTGTTTAGTATCTTACTGAGTCCTCTTACTGACTAGACAATATCTTACTGTATGACTAGACAATATCTTACTGTTTAGACAATAGTCCTCCAGATCAGAGGCACTCTTATGTACTAGACAATATCTTACTGTTTAGTAGACACACTCTTAGATCAGACAATATCTTACTGTAGGGATGACACACTCTTAGTGTACTAGATCAATATCTTACTGATGACAATATCTTACTGTTTAGACAATATCTTACTGTATAGACAATATCTTATGACCAGACAATTCTCTGTTTAGTAGACACAGATCAGACTGTACTAGGGATGACCAGGGATGTTCTCTGTTCAAATTGTACTCAGATCAGAGACAGTTATTGGGATGAACCAGGATGTTCATTGTGTTTCCTAGGGGACCCTGTAATCTAGAGCAAACACTACTACAACCACACTATCAATGAACATTGATTCTGGAAAAATGAATGCTCAGTTTGTCTCCAGATCAGAGGCAGTGGTGGAAAAAGTACTCAGGATGTTCTCTTGTTTAAAGATACCTTAATAGAAAATGACTCAAGTAAAAGTGAAAGTCACCCAGTAAAATACTACTTGAGTAAAAGTCTATAAGTATTTGGTTTTAAATTTACATAAGTATCAAAAGTAAAAGTATTAAAAAATGTAAAAATACATCCTTATATTAAGCAAACCAGATGGCACAATGTTGTAATTTATTTTTATTTACGGATAACCTGGGGCTTCAACACTCAGACATCAATTACAAAATAAATTTCTGTTTAGTGAGTCCTCCAGATCAGAGTCTGTAGGGATGACCAGGGATGTCTCTGTTTAGTGAGTCCTCCAGATCAGAGGCAGTAGGGATGACCAGGGATGTTCTCTGTTTAGTGAGTCCTCCAGATCAGAGGCAGTAGGGATGACCAGGGATGTTCTCTGTTTAGTGAGTCCTCCAGATCAGAGGCAGTAGGGATGACCAGGGATGTTCTCTGTTTAGTGAGTCCTCCAGATCAGAGGCAGTAGGGATGACCAGGGATGTTCTCTGTTTAGTGAGTCCTACAGATCAGAGACAGTAGGGATGACCAGGGATGTTCTCTGTTTAGTGAGTCCTCCAGATCAGAGGCAGTAGGGATGACCAGGGATGTTCTCTGTTTAGTGAGTCCTCCAGATCAGAGGCAGTAGGGATGACCAGGGATGTTCTCTGTTTAGTGAGTCCTCCAGATCAGAGGCAGTAGGGATGACCAGGGATGTTCTCTGTTTAGTGAGTCCTCCAGATCAGAGGCAGTAGGGATGACCAGGGATGTTCTCTGTTTAGTGAGTCCTCCAGATCAGAGGCAGTAGGGATGTTCTCTGTTTAGTGAGTCCTCCAGATCAGAGGCAGTGAGTGAATTGGATCATTTTCCTCTCCTGCTAAGCATTCAAAATGTAACCAGTACTTTTAGGTGTCAGGGAGTAAAAATGACATTATTTTCTTTAGGAATGTAGTGAAGAAAAAGTTAAAGCTGTCAAAAAATATATATAAATATTGAAGTAAAGTACAGATACCCCAAAAACGACTTATTTTTACTGAAGTACTTTACACCACTGAACTGGTTTTATAAATGTGCAATAAGAATAAAACACAACTATATGAGGTATTGGTATTATAAGAATAAAACACAACTATATGAGGTATTGGTATTATAAGAATAAAACACAACTATATGAGGTATTGGTATTATAAGAATAAAACACAACTATATGAGGTATTGGTATTATTACACCAAAGAACATTTTTACAAATGTAAAATCGGCCATTAGTTTGAATATTTGTTTTAGGCCATGTCACCCAGCCCTACTGCTAAGATAAGATCAAAGATAAGCTAAGATCTGACCCTGGTTCGATTCCAGGCTGTATCACAACCGGCCGTGATTGGGTGGCGCACAACTGGCCCAGCATCATCCGGGTTTTGGCCGGGGATAAGCTCTCATTGTAAATAAGAATTTGATCTTAACTGGCTTATTAAATGAAGGTTAAATAAATAAAACATTTTTACAAAATGAACAGTCAGCCTCCCAAAGAACTGTGATGTGACAGGATGAATTTCTTGTACAAAGATGTTTAATCATCGAGATATATCTCTCTCTCTCTGACCCCATTGGCTCATTTCTAAAACAAAACACACAATCGGCCAGAACAACAGAACCATGACGCCATTGTGACACGCCCCTTGCCGCCTGCTATCTAACGCCAACACTGTCAGAACAGACACTCGCAAACAATACAACGACAAAATGGAATCGTCTCTGTACCCCCAGTGGGTACGACAGACAATGACATCACCCTTTCTGACTATTTTTCAGATTGATGCTTTAAATGGGGGAAAGATGTGTGGGTGTGTTTAGCGTTTAGGGTATATAATAACAAGGGAGTTGGAGAGGGCATTGGGAGGGTGAGGGGGAGTGTATGGGAGAACCACTCGTGGCGCCTGTGGTCGGGAGGGGGTGAGGAGGAGTGGGCCTTTCCAAGATCCACCACATCAGAGAGAGAGAGCAAGAGAGAGAGAGAGAGAGCAAGAGAGAGAGAGAGAGAGAGACAGGCAGAGAGGGAGACAGAGAGAGAGACAGACACAGAGAGAGAGCAAGAGAGAGAGAGAGAGAGCAAGAGAGAGAGAGAGACAGACAGAGGGAGAGAGAGAGAGAGAGAGAGAGAATACAGACAGACAGACGGATAGACAGACAGACAGATAGGTATATACAGTGGGGCAAAAAAGTATTTAGTCAGCCACCAATTGTGCAAGTTCTCCCACTTAAAAAGATGAGAGGCCTGTAAGACAAAATGAGAAAAAAAATCTCTCTCTCTCTCTCTCTCTCCCTCCCTCCCTCCCTCCCTCCCTCCCTCCCAACCTGCCTCCCTCCCTGCCACCCTCCCTCTCTCTCTCTCTCCTCCCTCTCTTCCTCCCACCCACCCTCCCTCCCTCTCTTCCTCCCACCCTTCCTCCCACCCTGCCTCCCTCCCACCCTTCCTCCCACCCTCCCTTCCTCCCACGCTGCCTCCCTCTCTCCCTCCCTCCCTCTCTCTCTTCCTCCCACCCTCCCTCCCTCCCACCCACCCTGCCTCCCTCTCTCCCTTCCTCCCACCCACCCTCCCTCCCACCCTGCCTCCCTCTCTCCCTTCCTCCCACCCACCCTCCCTCCCTCCCTCCCTCTCTCCCTCCCACCCTCCCTCCCTCCCTTCCCCCCCCCCCTCCCTTCCTCCCACCCTGCCTCCCTCCCCCCCACCCTCCCTCCTCCCTCCCACCCACCCTTCCTCCCACCCTCCTGCCTCCCTCCCACCCTCCCTCCCTGCCTCCCTCTCTCCCTTCCCCCCCACCCTCCCTTCCTCCCACCCTGCCTCCCTCCCTCCCACCCACCCTCCCTCCCTCCCTTCCCCCACCCTCCCTTCCTCCCACCCTGCCTCCCTCCCTCCCACCCACCCTCCCTCTCTCCCTCCCACCCACCCTTCCTCCCACCCTCCCTGCCTCCCTCCCACCCTCCCTCCCTGCCTCCCTCTCTCCCTTCCCCCACCCTCCCTTCCTCCCACCCTGCCTCCCTCCCTCCCACCCACCCTCCCTCTCTCTCTCCTCCCTCCCACCCACCCTTCCTCCCACCCTCCCTCCCTCCCTGCCTCCCTCCCTCCCTCCCACCCACCCTCCCTCCCTCTCTCTCTCCCTCCCACCCTCCCTTCCTCCCACCCTTCCTCCTACCCTCCCTCCCTCCCTCTCTCCCTCTCTCCCTCCCTCCCTCCCTCTCTCCCTCCCTCTCTCTCTCTCTTTCCTCCCCCCCCTCCCTCCCTCCCTCTCTCTCCTTTCCTCCCACCCTCCCCCTCCCTCCCTCCCTCTCTCCCTCCCGTGATTTAAACACACAGAGACAGAAGGGTTAATACAAGTACATGGAAACAATTTTCCAATCTCCTTAATCCCTCTTAAATCTTTTTTTTCTCCAAATCTCTCTTCTCTCCCGCCCCGCCTCTGTCGTTCCCGATATTGTTTCTATTTACATTGGGGTATTTTTAGTCAGTCGTCATGCTGGAGAATTGACGTTTTCTGGCAGTGAAACAATTGACTGTTTTCACTTTCCATCCAGAGAGTTGTGTATGTGAGACAGAGAGAGAGAATGTGTATGTGACAGACAGAGAGAGAGAATGTGTATGTGACAGAGAGAGAGAATGTGTATGTGACAGAGAGAGAGAGAATGTGTATGTGACAGAGAGAGAGAGAATGTGTATGTGACAGAGAGAGAGAGAGAGAATGTGTATGTGACAGAGAGAGAGAGAGAGAATGTGTATGTGACAGAGAGAGAATGTGTATGTGACAGAGAGAGAGAGAATGTGTATGTGACAGAGAGAGAGAGAGAGAATGTGTATGTGACAGAGAGAGAGAGAGAGAATGTGTATGTGACAGAGAGAGAGAGAATGTGTATGTGACAGAGAGAGAGAGAGAGAGAGAATGTGTATGTGACAGAGAGAGAGAGAATGTGTATGTGACAGAGAGAGAGAGAATGTGTATGTGACAGAGAGAGAGAGAATGTGTATGTGACAGAGAGAGAGAATGTGTATGTGACAGAGAGAGAGAGAATGTGTATGTGACAGAGAGAGAGAGAGAGAGAGAATGTGTATGTGACAGAGAGAGAGAGAATGTGTATGTGACAGAGAGAGAGAGAATGTGTATGTGACAGAGAGAGAGAATGTGTATGGTTGATCTTCAGAGAACAAGACTTGATTTTCTATGACCCAATGCTGCCGTCACATTGTCACACCACCGGTACTTCATGGATCCAGTCCAACACGATCCAGTCCAGTCCAACACGATCCAGTCCTGCCCAACACAATCCAGTCCAGTCCAACACGATCCAGTCCAGTCCAACACGATCCAGTCCAGTCCAACACGATCCAGTCCAGTCCAACACGATCCAGTCCAGTCCAACACGATCCAGTCCAGTCCAACACGATCCAGTCCAGCCCTACACGATAAAACCCTAAAGGACCTGAGACATGGAGAGATAGGACCTGAGTCATGGAGAGATGGGACCAGAGTCATGGAGAGATAGGACCAGAGTCATGGAGAGATGGGACCAGAATCATGGAGAGATTGGACCAGAGTCATGGAGAGATAGGACCAGGGTCATGGACAGATGGGACCAGAGTCATGGAGAGATTGGACCAGAGTCATGGAGAGATTGGACCAGAGTCATGGAGAGATGGGACCAGGGTCATGGAGATATGGGACCAGGGTCATGGAGAGATAGGACCAGAGTCATGGAGAGATTGGACCAGGGTCATGGAGAGATTGGACCAGAGTCATGGAGAGATGGGACCAGGGTCATGGAGTGATGGGACCAGGGTCATGGAGATATGGGACCAGGGTCATGGAGTGATGGGACCAGGGTCATGGAGTGATGGGACCAGGGTCATGGAGTGATGGGACCAGGGTCATGGAGTGATGGGACCAGGGTCATGGAGATATGGGACCAGGGTCATGGAGAGATAGGACCAGAGTCATGGAGAGATGGGACCAGGGTCATGGAGAGATAGGACCAGGGTCATGGAGAGATTGGACCAGAGTCATGGAGAGATGGGACCAGGGTCATGGAGAGATAGGACCAGGGTCATGGAAAGATAGGACCAGAGTAATGGAGAAATGGGACCAGGGTCATGGAGAGATAGGACCAGAGTCATGGAGAGATGGGACCAGAGTCATGGAGAGATGGGACCAGAGTCATGGAGAGATGGGACCAGGGTCATGGAGAGATGGGACCAGGGTCATGGAGAGATAGGACCAGAGTCATGGAGAGATGGGACCTGAGACATGGAGAGATGGGACCAGGGTCATGGAGTGATGGGACCAGGGTCATGGAGAGATGGGACCAGAGCCATGGAGAGATAGGACCAGGGTCATGGAGAGATAGGACCAGAGTCATGGAGATATGGGACCAGAATCATGGAGAGATAGGACCAGAGTCATGGAGAGATGGGACCAAGATCATGGAGAGATAGGATCAGAATCATGGAGAGATGGGACCAGGGTCATGGAGAGATGGGACCAGAATCATGGAGAGATGGGACCAGGGTCATGGAGAGATGGGACCAGAATCACGGAGAGATGGGACCAGAGTCATGGAGAGATGGGACCAGAATCATGGAGAGATGGGACCAGGGTCATGGAGAGATTGGAACAGAGTCATGTAGAGATGGGACCAGAGTCATGGAGAGATAGGACCAGGGTCATGGAGAGATAGGACCAGAGTAATGGAGAAATGGGACCAGGGTCATGGAGAGATAGGACCAGAGTCATGGAGAGATGGGACCAGAGTCATGGAGAGATGGGACCAGAGTCATGGAGAGATGGGACCAGAGTCATGGAGAGATTGGACCAGAGTCATGGAGAGATGGGACCAGAGTCATGGAGAGATTGGACCAGAGTCATGGAGAGATGGGACCAGAGTCATGGAGAGATGGGACCAGAGTCATGGAGAGATAGGACCAGAGTCATGGAGAGGTGGGATCAAGGTCATGGAGAGATGGGACCAGAATCATGGAGAGATAGGACCAGAGTCATGGAGAGATGGGACCAAGATCATGGAGAGATGGGATCAAGGTCATGGAGAGATGGGATCAGAATCATGGAGAGATAGGACCAGAATCATGGAGAGATAGGACCAGAATCATGGAGAGATGGGACCAGAATCATGGAGAGATAGGACGAGGGTCATGGAGAGATAGGACCAGGGTCATGGAGAGATGGGACCAGGGTCATGGAGTGATGGGACCAGGGTCATGGAGATATGGGACCAGGGTCATGGAGAGATGGGACCAGAGTCATGGAGAGATGGGACCAGGTTCATGGAGAGATAGGACCAGAGTCATGGAGAGATAGGACCAGAGTCATGGAGAGATGGGACCAGGGTCATGGAGAGATAGGACCAGGGTCATGGAGAGATTGGAACAGAGTCATGGAGAGATGGGACCAGAGTCATGGAGAGATAGGACCAGGGTCATGGAGAGATAGGACCAGAGTCATGGAGAGATGGGACCAGGGTCATGGAGAGATGGGACCAGGGTCATGGAGAGATTGGAACAGAGTCATGGAGAGATGGGACCAGAGTCATGGAGAGATAGGACCAGGGTCATGGAGAGATTGGAACAGAGTCATGGAGAGATGGGACCAGAGTCATGGAGAGATAGGACCAGGGTCATGGAGATATGGGACCAGGGTCATGGAGAGATGGGACCAGAGTCATGGAGAGATGGGACCAGGGTCATGGAGAGATAGGACCAGGGTCATGGAGAGATTGGAACAGAGTCATGGAGAGATGGGACCAGAGTCATGGAGAGATAGGACCAGGGTCATGGAGAGATAGGACCAGAGTAATGGAGAAATGGGACCAGGGTCATGGAGAGATAGGACCAGAGTCATGGAGAGATGGGACCAGAGTCATGGAGAGATTGGACCAGAGTCATGGAGAGATGGGACCAGGGTCATGGAGAGATGGGACCAGGGTCATGGAGAGATGGGACCAGAGTCATGGAGAGATGGGACCAGAATCATGGAGAGATAGGACCAGAGTCATGGAGAGATGGGACCAAGATCATGGAGAGATGGGATCAAGGTCATGGAGAGATCGGATCAGAATCATGGAGAGATAGGACCAGAATCATGGAGAGATGGGACCAGAGTCATGGAGAGATGGGACCAGAATCATGGAGAGATAGGACCAGAGTCATGGAGAGATAGGACCAGAGTCATGGACAGATGGGACCAGAGTCATGGAGAGATTGGACCAGAGTCATGGAGAGATTGGACCAGAGTCATGGACAGATGGGACCAGAGTCATGGAAAGATGGGACCAGGGTCATGGAGTGATGGGACCAGAGTCATGGAGAGATTGGACCAGAGTCATGGAGAGATTGGACCAGAGTCATGGACAGATGGGACCAGAGTAATGGAGAGATGGGACCAGAGTCATGGAGAGATGGGACCTGAGACATGGAGAGATAGGACCAGGGTCATGGAGAGATGGGACCAGGGTCATGGAGAGATAGGACCAGGGTCATGGAGAGATAGGACCAGGGTCATGGAGAGATGGGACCAGGGTCATGGAGAGATAGGACCAGGTAATGGAGAGATGGGACCAGGGTCATGGAGAGATAGGACCAGAGTCATGGAGAGATAGGACCAGGGTCATGGAGTGATGGGACCAGGGTCATGGAGTGATGGGACCAGGGTCATGGAGAGATGGGACCAGGGTCATGGAGAGATAGGACCAGGGTCATGGAGAGATAGGACCAGAGTAATGGAGAAATGGGACCAGGGTCATGGAGAGATAGGACCAGAGTCATGGAGAGATGGGTCCAGAGTCATGGAGAGATGGGACCAGAGTCATGGAGAGATGGGACCAGAGTCATGGAGAGATTGGACCAGAGTCATGGAGAGATGGGACCAGAGTCATGGAGAGATTGGACCAGAGTCATGGAGAGATGGGACCAGAGTCATGGAGAGATGGGACCAGAGTCATGGAGAGATAGGACCAGAGTCATGGAGAGGTGGGATCAAGGTCATGGAGAGATGGGACCAGAATCATGGAGAGATAGGACCAGAGTCATGGAGAGATGGGACCAAGATCATGGAGAGATGGGATCAAGGTCATGGAGAGATGGGATCAGAATCATGGAGAGATAGGACCAGAATCATGGAGAGATAGGACCAGAATCATGGAGAGATGGGACCAGAATCATGGAGAGATAGGACGAGGGTCATGGAGAGATAGGACCAGGGTCATGGAGAGATGGGACCAGGGTCATGGAGTGATGGGACCAGGGTCATGGAGATATGGGACCAGGGTCATGGAGAGATGGGACCAGAGTCATGGAGAGATGGGACCAGGGTCATGGAGAGATAGGACCAGAGTCATGGAGAGATGGGACCAGGGTCATGGAGAGATAGGACCAGGGTCATGGAGAGATTGGAACAGAGTCATGGAGAGATGGGACCAGAGTCATGGAGAGATAGGACCAGGGTCATGGAGAGATAGGACCAGAGTAATGGAGAAATGGGACCAGGGTCATGGAGAGATAGGACCAGAGTCATGGAGAGATGGGACCAGGGTCATGGAGAGATGGGACCAGGGTCATGGAGAGATTGGAACAGAGTCATGGAGAGATGGGACCAGAGTCATGGAGAGATGGGACCAGGGTCATGGAGAGATAGGACCAGGGTCATGGAGAGATTGGAACAGAGTCATGGAGAGATGGGACCAGAGTCATGGAGAGATGGGACCAGAATCATGGAGAGATAGGACCAGAGTCATGGAGAGATAGGACCAGAGTCATGGACAGATGGGACCAGAGTCATGGAGAGATTGGACCAGAGTCATGGAGAGATTGGACCAGAGTCATGGACAGATGGGACCAGAGTCATGGACAGATGGGACCAGAGTCATGGAAAGATGGGACCAGGGTCATGGAGTGATGGGACCAGAGTCATGGAGAGATTGGACCAGAGTCATGGAGAGATTGGACCAGAGTCATGGACAGATGGGACCAGAGTAATGGAGAGATGGGACCAGAGTCATGGAGAGATGGGACCTGAGACATGGAGAGATAGGACCAGGGTCATGGAGAGATAGGACCAGGGTCATGGAGAGATGGGACCAGGGTCATGGAGAGATAGGACCAGGGTAATGGAGAGATGGGACCAGGGTCATGGAGAGATAGGACCAGAGTCATGGAGAGATAGGACCAGGGTCATGGAGTGATGGGACCAGGGTCATGGAGTGATGGGACCAGGGTCATGGAGAGATGGGACCAGAGTCATGGAGAGATGGGACCAGAGTCATGGAGAGATGGGACCAGAGTCATGGAGAGATTGGACCAGAGTCATGGAGAGATGGGACCAGAGTCATGGAGAGATTGGACCAGAGTCATGGAGAGATGGGACCAGAGTCATGGAGAGATGGGACCAGAGTCATGGAGAGATAGGACCAGAGTCATGGAGAGGTGGGATCAAGGTCATGGAGAGATGGGACCAGAATCATGGAGAGATAGGACCAGAGTCATGGAGAGATGGGACCAAGATCATGGAGAGATGGGATCAAGGTCATGGAGAGATGGGATCAGAATCATGGAGAGATAGGACCAGAATCATGGAGAGATAGGACCAGAATCATGGAGAGATGGGACCAGAATCATGGAGAGATAGGACCAGAGTAATGGAGAAATGGGACCAGGGTCATGGAGAGATAGGACCAGAGTCATGGAGAGATGGGACCAGGGTCATGGAGAGATGGGACCAGGGTCATGGAGAGATTGGAACAGAGTCATGGAGAGATGGGACCAGAGTCATGGAGAGATGGGACCAGGGTCATGGAGAGATAGGACCAGGGTCATGGAGAGATTGGAACAGAGTCATGGAGAGATGGGACCAGAGTCATGGAGAGATAGGACCAGGGTCATGGAGATATGGGACCAGGGTCATGGAGAGATGGGACCAGAGTCATGGAGAGATGGGACCAGGGTCATGGAGAGATGGGACCAGGGTCATGGAGAGATAGGACCAGGGTCATGGAGAGATTGGAACAGAGTCATGGAGAGATGGGACCAGAGTCATGGAGAGATAGGACCAGGGTCATGGAGAGATAGGACCAGAGTAATGGAGAAATGGGACCAGGGTCATGGAGAGATAGGACCAGAGTCATGGAGAGATGGGACCAGAGTCATGGAGAGATTGGACCAGAGTCATGGAGAGATGGGACCAGGGTCATGGAGAGATGGGACCAGGGTCATGGAGAGATGGGACCAGAGTCATGGAGAGATGGGACCAGAATCATGGAGAGATAGGACCAGAGTCATGGAGAGATGGGACCAAGATCATGGAGAGATGGGATCAAGGTCATGGAGAGATCGGATCAGAATCATGGAGAGATAGGACCAGAATCATGGAGAGATGGGACCAGAGTCATGGAGAGATGGGACCAGAATCATGGAGAGATAGGACCAGAGTCATGGACAGATGGGACCAGAGTCATGGAGAGATTGGACCAGAGTCATGGAGAGATTGGACCAGAGTCATGGACAGATGGGACCAGAGTCATGGACAGATGGGACCAGAGTCATGGAAAGATGGGACCAGGGTCATGGAGTGATGGGACCAGAGTCATGGAGAGATTGGACCAGAGTCATGGAGAGATTGGACCAGAGTCATGGACAGATGGGACCAGAGTAATGGAGAGATGGGACCAGAGTCATGGAGAGATGGGACCTGAGACATGGAGAGATAGGACCAGGGTCATGGAGAGATAGGACCAGGGTCATGGAGAGATGGGACCAGGGTCATGGAGAGATAGGACCAGGGTAATGGAGAGATGGGACCAGGGTCATGGAGAGATAGGACCAGAGTCATGGAGAGATAGGACCAGGGTCATGGAGTGATGGGACCAGGGTCATGGAGTGATGGGACCAGGGTCATGGAGAGATGGGACCAGGGTCATGGAGAGATGGGACCTGAGACATGGAGCGATAGGACCAGGGTCATGGAGAGATAGGACCAGAATCATGGAGAGATAGGACCAGAATCATGGAGAGATGGGACCAGAGTCATGGAGAGATGGGACCAGAGTCATGGAGAGATAGGACCAGGGTCATGGAGAGATGGGACCAGAGTAATGGAGAAATGGGACCAGGGTCATGGAGAGATAGGACCAGAGTCATGGAGAGATGGGACCAGAGTCATGGAGAGATGGGACCAGGGTCATGGAGAGATGGGACCAGGGTCATGGAGAGATGGGACCAGAGTCATGGAGAGATGGGACCAGAATCATGGAGAGATAGGACCAGAGTCATGGAGAGATGGGACCAAGATCATGGAGAGATGGGATCAAGGTCATGGAGAGATGGGATCAGAATCATGGAGAGATAGGACCAGAATCATGGAGAGATGGGACCAGAGTCATGGAGAGATGGGACCAGAGTAATGGAGAGATAGGACCAGAGTAATGGAGAAATGGGACCAGGGTCATGGAGAGATAGGACCAGAGTCATGGAGAGATGGGACCAGGGTCATGGAGAGATGGGACCAGGGTCATGGAGAGATTGGAACAGAGTCATGGAGAGATGGGACCAGAGTCATGGAGAGATGGGACCAGGGTCATGGAGAGATAGGACCAGGGTCATGGAGAGATTGGAACAGAGTCATGGAGAGATGGGACCAGAGTCATGGAGAGATAGGACCAGGGTCATGGAGATATGGGACCAGGGTCATGGAGAGATGGGACCAGAGTCATGGAGAGATGGGACCAGGGTCATGGAGAGATGGGACCAGGGTCATGGAGAGATAGGACCAGGGTCATGGAGAGATTGGAACAGAGTCATGGAGAGATGGGACCAGAGTCATGGAGAGATAGGACCAGGGTCATGGAGAGATAGGACCAGAGTAATGGAGAAATGGGACCAGGGTCATGGAGAGATAGGACCAGAGTCATGGAGAGATGGGACCAGAGTCATGGAGAGATTGGACCAGAGTCATGGAGAGATGGGACCAGGGTCATGGAGAGATGGGACCAGGGTCATGGAGAGATGGGACCAGAGTCATGGAGAGATGGGACCAGAATCATGGAGAGATAGGACCAGAGTCATGGAGAGATGGGACCAAGATCATGGAGAGATGGGATCAAGGTCATGGAGAGATCGGATCAGAATCATGGAGAGATAGGACCAGAATCATGGAGAGATGGGACCAGAGTCATGGAGAGATGGGACCAGAATCATGGAGAGATAGGACCAGAGTCATGGAGATGGGACCAGAGTCATGGAGAGATGGGACCAGAGTCATGGAGAGATTGGACCAGAGTCATGGACAGATGGGACCAGAGTCATGGACAGATGGGACCAGAGTCATGGAAAGATGGGACCAGGGTCATGGAGTGATGGGACCAGAGTCATGGAGAGATTGGACCAGAGTCATGGAGAGATTGGACCAGAGTCATGGACAGATGGGACCAGAGTAATGGAGAGATGGGACCAGAGTCATGGAGAGATGGGACCTGAGACATGGAGAGATAGGACCAGGGTCATGGAGAGATAGGACCAGGGTCATGGAGAGATGGGACCAGGGTCATGGAGAGATAGGACCAGGGTAATGGAGAGATGGGACCAGGGTCATGGAGAGATAGGACCAGAGTCATGGAGAGATAGGACCAGGGTCATGGAGTGATGGGACCAGGGTCATGGAGAGATAGGACCAGGGTAATGGAGAGATGGGACCAGGGTCATGGAGAGATGGGACCTGAGACATGGAGAGATAGGACCAGGGTCATGGAGAGATAGGACCAGAATCATGGAGAGATAGGACCAGAATCATGGAGAGATGGGACCAGAGTCATGGAGAGATGGGACCAGAGTCATGGAGAGATAGGACCAGGGTCATGGAGAGATGGGACCAGAGTAATGGAGAAATGGGACCAGGGTCATGGAGAGATAGGACCAGAGTCATGGAGAGATGGGACCAGAGTCATGGAGAGATGGGACCAGGGTCATGGAGAGATGGGACCAGGGTCATGGAGAGATGGGACCAGAGTCATGGAGAGATGGGACCAGAATCATGGAGAGATAGGACCAGAGTCATGGAGAGATGGGACCAAGATCATGGAGAGATGGGATCAAGGTCATGGAGAGATCGGATCAGAATCATGGAGAGATAGGACCAGAATCATGGAGAGATGGGACCAGAGTCATGGAGAGATGGGACCAGAATCATGGAGAGATAGGACCAGAGTCATGGAGAGATAGGACCAGAGTCATGGACAGATGGGACCAGAGTCATGGAGAGATTGGACCAGAGTCATGGAGAGATTGGACCAGAGTCATGGACAGATGGGACCAGAGTCATGGAAAGATGGGACCAGGGTCATGGAGTGATGGGACCAGAGTCATGGAGAGATTGGACCAGAGTCATGGAGAGATTGGACCAGAGTCATGGACAGATGGGACCAGAGTAATGGAGAGATGGGACCAGAGTCATGGAGAGATGGGACCTGAGACATGGAGAGATAGGACCAGGGTCATGGAGAGATGGGACCAGGGTCATGGAGAGATAGGACCAGGGTCATGGAGAGATAGGACCAGGGTCATGGAGAGATGGGACCAGGGTCATGGAGAGATAGGACCAGGGTAATGGAGAGATGGGACCAGGGTCATGGAGAGATAGGACCAGAGTCATGGAGAGATAGGACCAGGGTCATGGAGTGATGGGACCAGGGTCATGGAGTGATGGGACCAGGGTCATGGAGAGATGGGACCAGGGTCATGGAGAGATAGGACCAGGGTCATGGAGAGATAGGACCAGAGTAATGGAGAAATGGGACCAGGGTCATGGAGAGATAGGACCAGAGTCATGGAGAGATGGGACCAGAGTCATGGAGAGATGGGACCAGAGTCATGGAGAGATGGGACCAGAGTCATGGAGAGATTGGACCAGAGTCATGGAGAGATGGGACCAGAGTCATGGAGAGATTGGACCAGAGTCATGGAGAGATGGGACCAGAGTCATGGAGAGATGGGACCAGAGTCATGGAGAGATAGGACCAGAGTCATGGAGAGGTGGGATCAAGGTCATGGAGAGATGGGACCAGAATCATGGAGAGATAGGACCAGAGTCATGGAGAGATGGGACCAAGATCATGGAGAGATGGGATCAAGGTCATGGAGAGATGGGATCAGAATCATGGAGAGATAGGACCAGAATCATGGAGAGATAGGACCAGAATCATGGAGAGATGGGACCAGAATCATGGAGAGATAGGACGAGGGTCATGGAGAGATAGGACCAGGGTCATGGAGAGATGGGACCAGGGTCATGGAGTGATGGGACCAGGGTCATGGAGATATGGGACCAGGGTCATGGAGAGATGGGACCAGAGTCATGGAGAGATGGGACCAGGGTCATGGAGAGATAGGACCAGAGTCATGGAGAGATGGGACCAGGGTCATGGAGAGATAGGACCAGGGTCATGGAGAGATTGGAACAGAGTCATGGAGAGATGGGACCAGAGTCATGGAGAGATAGGACCAGGGTCATGGAGAGATAGGACCAGAGTAATGGAGAAATGGGACCAGGGTCATGGAGAGATAGGACCAGAGTCATGGAGAGATGGGACCAGGGTCATGGAGAGATGGGACCAGGGTCATGGAGAGATTGGAACAGAGTCATGGAGAGATGGGACCAGAGTCATGGAGAGATGGGACCAGGGTCATGGAGAGATAGGACCAGGGTCATGGAGAGATTGAACAGAGTCATGGAGAGATGGGACCAGAGTCATGGAGAGATGGGACCAGAATCATGGAGAGATAGGACCAGAGTCATGGAGAGATAGGACCAGAGTCATGGACAGATGGGACCAGAGTCATGGAGAGATTGGACCAGAGTCATGGAGAGATTGGACCAGAGTCATGGACAGATGGGACCAGAGTCATGGACAGATGGGACCAGAGTCATGGAAAGATGGGACCAGGGTCATGGAGTGATGGGACCAGAGTCATGGAGAGATTGGACCAGAGTCATGGAGAGATTGGACCAGAGTCATGGACAGATGGGACCAGAGTAATGGAGAGATGGGACCAGAGTCATGGAGAGATGGGACCTGAGACATGGAGAGATAGGACCAGGGTCATGGAGAGATAGGACCAGGGTCATGGAGAGATGGGACCAGGGTCATGGAGAGATGGGACCAGGGTCATGGAGAGATGGGACCAGGGTCATGGAGAGATAGGACCAGAGTCATGGAGAGATAGGACCAGGGTCATGGAGTGATGGGACCAGGGTCATGGAGTGATGGGACCAGGGTCATGGAGAGATGGGACCAGGGTCATGGAGAGATGGGACCAGAGTCATGGAGAGATGGGACCAGAGTCATGGAGAGATGGACCAGAGTCATGGAGAGATGGGACCAGAGTCATGGAGAGATTGGACCAGAGTCATGGGAGAGGTGGGATCAAGGTCATGGAGAGATGGGACCAGAATCATGGAGAGATAGGACCAGAGTCATGGAGAGATGGGACCAAGATCATGGAGAGATGGGATCAAGGTCATGGAGAGATGGGATCAGAATCATGGAGAGATAGGACCAGAGTCATGGAGAGATAGGACCAGAATCATGGAGAGATGGGACCAGAATCATGGAGAGATAGGACCAGAGTCATGGAGAAATGGGACCAGGGTCATGGAGAGATAGGACCAGAGTCATGGAGAGATGGGACCAGGGTCATGGAGAGATGGGACCAGGGTCATGGAGAGATTGGAACAGAGTCATGGAGAGATGGGACCAGAGTCATGGAGAGATGGGACCAGGGTCATGGAGAGATAGGACCAGGGTCATGGAGAGATTGGAACAGAGTCATGGAGAGATGGGACCAGAGTCATGGAGAGATGGGACCAGGGTCATGGAGAGATGGGACCAGGGTCATGGAGAGATGGGACCAGAGTCATGGAGAGATGGGACCAGGGTCATGGAGAGATGGGACCAGGGTCATGGAGAGATAGGACCAGGGTCATGGAGAGATTGGAACAGAGTCATGGAGAGATGGGACCAGAGTCATGGAGAGATAGGACCAGGGTCATGGAGAGATAGGACCAGAGTAATGGAGAAATGGGACCAGGGTCATGGAGAGATAGGACCAGAGTCATGGAGAGATGGGACCAGAGTCATGGAGAGATGGACCAGAGTCATGGAGAGATGGGACCAGGGTCATGGAGAGATGGGACCAGGGTCATGGAGAGATGGGACCAGAGTCATGGAGAGATGGGACCAGAATCATGGAGAGATAGGACCAGAGTCATGGAGAGATGGGACCAAGATCATGGAGAGATGGGATCAGGTCATGGAGAGATCGGACCAGAATCATGGAGAGATGGGACCAGAATCATGGAGAGATGGGACCAGAGTCATGGAGAGATGGGACCAGAATCATGGAGAGATAGGACCAGAGTCATGGACAGATGGGACCAGAGTCATGGAGAGATTGGACCAGAGTCATGGAGAGATTGGACCAGAGTCATGGACAGATGGGACCAGAGTCATGGACAGATGGGACCAGAGTCATGGAAAGATGGGACCAGGGTCATGGAGTGATGGGACCAGAGTCATGGAGAGATTGGACCAGAGTCATGGAGAGATTGGACCAGAGTCATGGACAGATGGGACCAGAGTAATGGAGAGATGGGACCAGAGTCATGGAGAGATGGGACCTGAGACATGGAGAGATAGGACCAGGGTCATGGAGAGATAGGACCAGGGTCATGGAGAGATGGGACCAGGGTCATGGAGAGATAGGACAGGGTAATGGAGAGATGGGACCAGGGTCATGGAGAGATAGGACCAGAGTCATGGAGAGATAGGACCAGGGTCATGGAGTGATGGGACCAGGGTCATGGAGTGATGGGACCAGGGTCATGGAGAGATGGGACCAGGGTCTTGGAGCGATGGGACCTGAGACATGGAGCGATAGGACCAGGGTCATGGAGAGATAGGACCAGAATCATGGAGAGATAGGACCAGAATCATGGAGAGATGGGACCAGAGTCATGGAGAGATGGGACCAGAGTCATGGAGAGATAGGACCAGGGTCATGGAGAGATGGGACCAGAGTAATGGAGAAATGGGACCAGGGTCATGGAGAGATAGGACCAGAGTCATGGAGAGATGGGACCAGAGTCATGGAGAGATGGGACCAGGGTCATGGAGAGATGGGACCAGGGTCATGGAGAGATGGGACCAGAGTCATGGAGAGATGGGACCAGAATCATGGAGAGATAGGACCAGAGTCATGGAGAGATGGGACCAAGATCATGGAGAGATGGGATCAAGGTCATGGAGAGATCGGATCAGAATCATGGAGAGATAGGACCAGAATCATGGAGAGATGGGACCAGAGTCATGGAGAGATGGGACCAGAATCATGGAGAGATAGGACCAGAGTCATGGAGAGATAGGACCAGAGTCATGGACAGATGGGACCAGAGTCATGGAGAGATTGGACCAGAGTCATGGAGAGATTGGACCAGAGTCATGGACAGATGGGACCAGAGTCATGGAAAGATGGGACCAGGGTCATGGAGTGATGGGACCAGGGTCATGGAGAGATGGGACCAGAGTCATGGAGAGATGGGACCAGAGTCATGGAGAGATGGGACCAGAGTCATGGAGAGATTGGACCAGAGTCATGGAGAGATGGGACCAGAGTCATGGAGAGATTGGACCAGAGTCATGGAGAGGTGGGATCAAGGTCATGGAGAGATGGGACCAGAATCATGGAGAGATAGGACCAGAGTCATGGAGAGATGGGACCAAGATCATGGAGAGATGGGATCAAGGTCATGGAGAGATGGGATCAGAATCATGGAGAGATAGGACCAGAATCATGGAGAGATAGGACCAGAATCATGGAGAGATGGGACCAGAATCATGGAGAGATAGGACCAGAGTAATGGAGAAATGGGACCAGGGTCATGGAGAGATAGGACCAGAGTCATGGAGAGATGGGACCAGGGTCATGGAGAGATGGGACCAGGGTCATGGAGAGATTGGAACAGAGTCATGGAGAGATGGGACCAGAGTCATGGAGAGATGGGACCAGGGTCATGGAGAGATAGGACCAGGGTCATGGAGAGATTGGAACAGAGTCATGGAGAGATGGGACCAGAGTCATGGAGAGATAGGACCAGGGTCATGGAGATATGGGACCAGGGTCATGGAGAGATGGGACCAGAGTCATGGAGAGATGGGACCAGGGTCATGGAGAGATGGGACCAGGGTCATGGAGAGATAGGACCAGGGTCATGGAGAGATTGGAACAGAGTCATGGAGAGATGGGACCAGAGTCATGGAGAGATAGGACCAGGGTCATGGAGAGATAGGACCAGAGTAATGGAGAAATGGGACCAGGGTCATGGAGAGATAGGACCAGAGTCATGGAGAGATGGGACCAGAGTCATGGAGAGATTGGACCAGAGTCATGGAGAGATGGGACCAGGGTCATGGAGAGATGGGACCAGGGTCATGGAGAGATGGGACCAGAGTCATGGAGAGATGGGACCAGAATCATGGAGAGATAGGACCAGAGTCATGGAGAGATGGGACCAAGATCATGGAGAGATGGGATCAAGGTCATGGAGAGATCGGATCAGAATCATGGAGAGATAGGACCAGAATCATGGAGAGATGGGACCAGAGTCATGGGACCAGAATCATGGAGAGATAGGACCAGAGTCATGGACAGATGGGACCAGAGTCATGGAGACCAGAGTCATGGAGAGATTGGACCAGAGTCATGGACAGATGGGACCAGAGTCATGGACAGATGGGACCAGAGTCATGGAAAGATGGGACCAGGGTCATGGAGTGATGGGACCAGAGTCATGGAGAGATTGGACCAGAGTCATGGAGAGATTGGACCAGAGTCATGGACAGATGGGACCAGAGTAATGGAGAGATGGGACCAGAGTCATGGAGAGATGGGACCTGAGACATGGAGAGATAGGACCAGGGTCATGGAGAGATAGGACCAGGGTCATGGAGAGATGGGACCAGGGTCATGGAGAGATAGGACCAGGGTAATGGAGAGATGGGACCAGGGTCATGGAGAGATAGGACCAGAGTCATGGAGAGATAGGACCAGGGTCATGGAGTGATGGGACCAGGGTCATGGAGTGATGGGACCAGGGTCATGGAGAGATGGGACCAGGGTCATGGAGCGATGGGACCTGAGACATGGAGCGATAGGACCAGGGTCATGGAGAGATAGGACCAGAATCATGGAGAGATAGGACCAGAATCATGGAGAGATGGGACCAGAGTCATGGAGAGATGGGACCAGAGTCATGGAGAGATAGGACCAGGGTCATGGAGAGATGGGACCAGAGTAATGGAGAAATGGGACCAGGGTCATGGAGAGATAGGACCAGAGTCATGGAGAGATGGGACCAGAGTCATGGAGAGATGGGACCAGGGTCATGGAGAGATGGGACCAGGGTCATGGAGAGATGGGACCAGAGTCATGGAGAGATGGGACCAGAATCATGGAGAGATAGGACCAGAGTCATGGAGAGATGGGACCAAGATCATGGAGAGATGGGATCAAGGTCATGGAGAGATCGGATCAGAATCATGGAGAGATAGGACCAGAATCATGGAGAGATGGGACCAGAGTCATGGAGAGATGGGACCAGAATCATGGAGAGATAGGACCAGAGTCATGGAGAGATAGGACCAGAGTCATGGACAGATGGGACCAGAGTCATGGAGAGATTGGACCAGAGTCATGGAGAGATTGGACCAGAGTCATGGACAGATGGGACCAGAGTCATGGAAAGATGGGACCAGGGTCATGGAGTGATGGGACCAGAGTCATGGAGAGATTGGACCAGAGTCATGGAGAGATTGGACCAGAGTCATGGACAGATGGGACCAGAGTAATGGAGAGATGGGACCAGAGTCATGGAGAGATGGGACCTGAGACATGGAGAGATAGGACCAGGGTCATGGAGAGATGGGACCAGGGTCATGGAGAGATAGGACCAGGGTCATGGAGAGATAGGACCAGGGTCATGGAGAGATGGGACCAGGGTCATGGAGAGATAGGACCAGGGTAATGGAGAGATGGGACCAGGGTCATGGAGAGATAGGACCAGAGTCATGGAGAGATAGGACCAGGGTCATGGAGTGATGGGACCAGGGTCATGGAGTGATGGGACCAGGGTCATGGAGAGATGGGACCAGGGTCATGGAGAGATGGGACCTGAGACATGGAGAGATAGGACCAGGGTCATGGAGAGATAGGACCAGAATCATGGAGAGATAGGACCAGAATCATGGAGAGATGGGACCAGAGTCATGGAGAGATGGGACCAGAATCATGGAGAGATAGGACCAGGGTCATGGAGAGATAGGACCAGGGTCATGGAGTGATGGGACCAGGGTCATGGAGTGATAGGACCAGGGTCATGGAGAGATGGGACCAGGGTCATGGAGAGATGGGACCAGGGTCATGGAGTGATGGGACCAGAGTCATGGAGAGATGGGACCAGGGTCATGGAGAGATAGGACCAGGGTCATGGAGAGATAGGACCAGGGTCATGGAGAGATGGGACCAGAGTCATGGAGAGATGGGACCAGGGTCATGGAGAGATAGGACGAGGGTCATGGAGAGATTGGAACAGAGTCATGGAGAGATGGGACCAGAGTCATGGAGAGATAGGACCAGGGTCATGGAGAGATAGGACCAGAGTAATGGAGAAATGGGACCAGGGTCATGGAGAGATAGGACCAGAGTCATGGAGAGATGGGACCAGAGTCATGGAGAGATGGGACCAGAGTCATGGAGAGATAGGACCAGGGTCATGGAGAGATAGGACCAGGGTCATGGAGAGATAGGACCAGAGTAATGGAGAAATGGGACCAGGGTCATGGAGAGATAGGACCAGAGTCTTGGAGAGATGGGACCAGAGTCATGGAGAGATGGGACCAGAGTCATGGAGAGATGGGACCAGGGTCATGGAGAGATGGGACCAGGGTCATGGAGAGATAGGACCAGAGTCATGGAGAGATGGGACCTGAGACATGGAGAGATAGGACCAGGGTCATGGAGAGATGGGACCAGGGTCATGGAGAGATAGGACCAGGGTCATGGAGAGATTGGACCAGAGTCATGGAGAGATGGGACTTGGGTCATGGAGAGATGGTACCAGAGTCATGGAGAGGTGGGATCAAGGTCATGGAGTGATGGGTCCAGAGTAATGGAGAAATGGGACCAGGGTCATGGAGAGATTGGACCAGAGTCATGGAGAGATGGGACTTGGGTCATGGAGAGATAGGACCAGAGTAATGGAGAAATGGGACCAGGGTCATGGAGAGATTGGACCAGAGTCATGGAGAGATGGGACTTGGGTCATGGAGAGATAGGACCAGAGTCATGGAGAGATAGGACCAGGGTCATGGAGTGATGGGTCCAGGGTCATGGAGTGATGGGACCAGGGTCATGGAGAGATGGGACCAGGGTCATGGAGAGATGGGACCAGGGTCATGGAGTGATGGGACCAGGGTCATGGAGAGATAGGACCAGGTTCATGGAGAGATGGGACCAGGGTCATGGAGAGATAGGACCAGGGTCATGGAGAGATAGGACCAGGGTCATGGAGAGATAGGACCAGGGTCATGGAGAGATAGGACCAGAGTAATGGAGAAATGGGACCAGGGTCATGGAGAGATGGGACCAGAGTCATGGAGAGATGGGACCAGAGTCATGGAGAAATGGGACCAGGGTCATGGAGAGATTGGACCAGAGTCATGGAGAGATGGGACTTGGGTCATGGAGAGATGGTACCAGAGTCATGGAGAGGTGGGATCAAGGTCATGGAGTGATGGGTCCAGAGTAATGGAGAAATGGGACCAGGGTCATGGAGAGATTGGACCAGAGTCATGGAGAGATGGGACTTGGGTCATGGAGAGATAGGACCAGAGTAATGGAGAAATGGGACCAGGGTCATGGAGAGATTGGACCAGAGTCATGGAGAGATGGGACTTGGGTCATGGAGAGATAGGACCAGAGTCATGGAGAGATAGGACCAGGGTCATGGAGTGATGGGTCCAGGGTCATGGAGTGATGGGACCAGGGTCATGGAGAGATGGGACCAGGGTCATGGAGAGATGGGACCAGGGTCATGGAGTGATGGGACCAGGGTCATGGAGAGATAGGACCAGGTTCATGGAGAGATGGGACCAGGGTCATGGAGAGATAGGACCAGGGTCATGGAGAGATAGGACCAGGGTCATGGAGAGATAGGACCAGGGTCATGGAGAGATAGGACCAGAGTAATGGAGAAATGGGACCAGGGTCATGGAGAGATGGGACCAGAGTCATGGAGAGATGGGACCAGAGTCATGGAGAAATGGGACCAGGGTCATGGACCAGAGTCATAGAGAGATGGGACCAGAGTCATAGAGAGATGGGACCAGAGTCATAGAGAGATGGGACCAGGGTCATGGAGAGATGGGACCAGGGTCATGGAGTGATGGGACCAGGGTCATGGAGAGATAGGACCAGGTTCATGGAGAGATGGGACCAGGGTCATGGAGAGATAGGACCAGGGTCATGGAGAGATAGGACCAGGGTCATGGAGAGATAGGACCAGGGTCATGGAGAGATAGGACCAGAGTAATGGAGAAATGGGACCAGGGTCATGGAGAGATGGGACCAGAGTCATGGAGAGATGGGACCAGAGTCATGGAGAAATGGGACCAGGGTCATGGAGAGATAGGACCAGAGTCATAGAGAGATGGGACCAGAGTCATAGATAGATGGGACCAGAGTCATAGAGAGATGGGACCAGAGTCATGGAGAGATAGGACCAGGGTCATGGAGAGATAGGACCAGGGTCATGGAGAGATAGGACCAGGGTCATGGAGAGATAGGACCAGGGTCATGGAGAGATAGGACCAGGGTCATGGAGAGATAGGACCAGGGTCATGGAGAGATAGGACCAGAGTCATGGAGAGATGGGACCTGAGACATGGAGAGATAGGACCAGGGTCATGGAGAGATGGGACCAGAGTCATGGAGAGGTGGGATCAAGGTCATGGAGAGATGGGATCAAGGTCATGGAGAGATGGGACCAGAATCATGGAGAGATAGGACCAGAGTCATGGAGAGATGTGACCAAGATCATGGAGAGATGGGACCAAGATCATGGAGAGATGGGACCAAGATCATGGAGAGATGGGATCAAGGTCATGGAGA
Source organism: Oncorhynchus nerka (assembly GCF_034236695.1). Classification (NCBI taxonomy): domain Eukaryota; kingdom Metazoa; phylum Chordata; class Actinopteri; order Salmoniformes; family Salmonidae; genus Oncorhynchus; species Oncorhynchus nerka. Next base: position 67,635,344 of record NC_088403.1, read on the forward strand.
GATGGGACCAGAATCATGGAGAGATAGGACCAGAGTCATGGAGAGATGGGACCAAGATCATGGAGAGATGGGATCAAGGTCATGGAGAGATGGGACCAGAATCATGGAGAGATAGGACCAGAGTCATGGAGAGATAGGACCAGGGTCATGGAGAGATGGGACCAGGGTCATGGAGAGATGGGACCAGGGTCATGGAGAGACGGGACCAGAGTCATGGAGAGATGGGACCAGGGTCATGGAGAGATGGGACCAGGGTCATGGAGAGATTGGAACAGAGTCATGGAGAGATGGGACCAGAGTCATGGAGAGATAGGACCAGGGTCATGGAGAGATAAGACCAGAGTAATGGAGAAATGGGACCAGGGTCATGGAGAGATAGGACCAGAGTCATGGAGAGATGGGACCAGAGTCATGGAGAGATGGGACCAGAGTCATGGAGAGATGGGACCAGAGTCATGGAGAGATAGGACCAGGGTCATGGAGAGATAGGACCAGGGTCATGGAGAGATAGGACCAGGGTCACGGAGAGATAGGACCAGGGTCATGGAGAGATAGGACCAGAGTAATGGAGAAATGGGACCAGAGTCATGGAGAGATGGGACCAGAGTCATGGAGAGATGGGACCAGAGTCATGGAGAGATGGGACCAGGGTCATGGAGAGATAGGACCAGGGTCATGGAGAGATAGGACCAGAGTCATGGAGAGATAGGACCAGAGTCATGGAGAGATGGGACCTGAGACATGGAGAGATAGGACCAGGGTCATGGAGAGATGGGACCAGGGTCATGGAGAGATAGGACCAGGGTCATGGAGAGATTGGACCAGAGTCATGGAGAGATGGGACTTGGGTCATGGAGAGATGGTACCAGAGTCATGGAGAGATGGGATCAAGGTCATGGAGAGATGGGATCAGAATCATGGAGAGATAGGACCAGAATTATGGAGAGATGGGACCAGAATCATGGAGAGATGGGACCAGAGTCATGGAGAGATGGGACCAGAATCATGGAGAGATAGGACCAGGGTCATGGAGAGATAGGACCAGGGTCATGGAGAGATGGGACCAGGGTCATGGAGAGATAGGACCAGGGTAATGGAGAGATGGGACCAGGGTCATGGAGAGATAGGGACCAGGGTCATGGAGTGATGGGACCAGGGTCATGGAGTGATGGGACCAGGGTCATGGAGAGATGGGACCAGGGTCATGGAGAGATGGGACCAGAATCATGGAGAGATAGGACCAGGTTCATTGAGAGATGGGACCATGGTCATGGAGTGATGGGACCAGGGTCATGGAGTGATGGGACCAGGGTCATGGAGAGATCGGACCAGGGTCATGGAGAGATAGGACCAGAGTTTATGGAGAGATGGGACCAGGGTCATGGAGAGATGGGACCAGGGTCATGGAGTGATGGGACCAGGGTCATGGAGAGATAGGACCAGGTTCATGGAGAGATGGGACCAGGGTCATGGAGTGATGGGACCAGGGTCATGGAGTGATGGGACCAGGGTCATGGAGAGATCGGACCAGGGTCATGGAGAGATGGGACCAGGGTCATGGAGAGATGGGACCAGGGTCATGGAGAGATGGGACCAGGGTCATGGAGTGATGGGACCAGGGTCATGGAGAGATGGGACCAGGGTCATGGAGAGATAGGACCAGAGTCATGGAGAGATGGGACCAGGGTCATGGAGAGATAGCACCAGGGTCATGGAGAGATTGGACCAGAGTCATGGAGAGATGGGACCAGGGTCATGGAGAGATAGGACCAGAGTCATAGAGAGATGGGACCAGAGTCATAGATAGATGGGACCAGAGTCATAGAGAGATGGGACCAGAGTCATGGAGAGATAGGACCAGGGTCATGGAGAGATAGGACCAGGGTCATGGAGAGATAGGACCAGGGTCATGGAGAGATAGGACCAGGGTCATGGAGAGATAGGACCAGGGTCATGGAGAGATAGGACCAGGGTCATGGAGAGATAGGACCAGAGTCATGGAGAGATGGGACCTGAGACATGGAGAGATAGGACCAGGGTCATGGAGAGATAGGACCAGAGTCATGGAGAGGTGGGATCAAGGTCATGGAGAGATGGGATCAAGGTCATGGAGAGATGGGACCAGAATCATGGAGAGATAGGACCAGAGTCATGGAGAGATGTGACCAAGATCATGGAGAGATGGGACCAAGATCATGGAGAGATGGGACCAAGATCATGGAGAGATGAGATCAAGGTCATGGAGAGATGGGACCAGAATCATGGTGAGATAGGACCAGAGTCATGGAGAGATGGGACCAAGATCATGGAGAGATGGGATCAAGGTCATGGAGAGATGGGACCAGAATCATGGAGAGATAGGACCAGAGTCATGGAGAGATAGGACCAGGGTCATGGAGAGATGGGACCAGGGTCATGGAGAGATGGGACCAGGGTCATGGAGAGACGGGACCAGAGTCATGGAGAGATGGGACCAGGGTCATGGAGAGATGGGACCAGGGTCATGGAGAGATTGGAACAGAGTCATGGAGAGATGGGACCAGAGTCATGGAGAGATAGGACCAGGGTCATGGAGAGATAAGACCAGAGTAATGGAGAAATGGGACCAGGGTCATGGAGAGATAGGACCAGAGTCATGGAGAGATGGGACCAGAGTCATGGAGAGATGGGACCAGAGTCATGGAGAGATGGGACCAGAGTCATGGAGAGATAGGACCAGGGTCATGGAGAGATAGGACCAGGGTCATGGAGAGATAGGACCAGGGTCATGGAGAGATAGGACCAGGGTCATGGAGAGATAGGACCAGAGTAATGGAGAAATGGGACCAGAGTCATGGAGAGATGGGACCAGAGTCATGGAGAGATGGGACCAGAGTCATGGAGAGATGGGACCAGGGTCATGGAGAGATAGGACCAGGGTCATGGAGAGATAGGACCAGAGTCATGGAGAGATAGGACCAGAGTCATGGAGAGATGGGACCTGAGACATGGAGAGATAGGACCAGGGTCATGGAGAGATGGGACCAGGGTCATGGAGAGATAGGACCAGGGTCATGGAGAGATTGGACCAGAGTCATGGAGAGATGGGACTTGGGTCATGGAGAGATGGTACCAGAGTCATGGAGAGGTGGGATCAAGGTCATGGAGAGATGGGATCAGAATCATGGAGAGATAGGACCAGAATTATGGAGAGATGGGACCAGAATCATGGAGAGATGGGACCAGAGTCATGGAGAGATGGGACCAGAATCATGGAGAGATAGGACCAGGGTCATGGAGAGATAGGACCAGGGTCATGGAGAGATGGGACCAGGGTCATGGAGAGATAGGACCAGGGTAATGGAGAGATGGGACCAGGGTCATGGAGAGATAGGACCAGGGTCATGGAGTGATGGGACCAGGGTCATGGAGTGATGGGACCAGGGTCATGGAGAGATGGGACCAGGGTCATGGAGAGATGGGACCAGAATCATGGAGAGATAGGACCAGGTTCATTGAGAGATGGGACCATGGTCATGGAGTGATGGGACCAGGGTCATGGAGTGATGGGACCAGGGTCATGGAGAGATCGGACCAGGGTCATGGAGAGATAGGACCAGAGTTTATGGAGAGATGGGACCAGGGTCATGGAGAGATGGGACCAGGGTCATGGAGTGATGGGACCAGGGTCATGGAGAGATAGGACCAGGTTCATGGAGAGATGGGACCAGGGTCATGGAGTGATGGGACCAGGGTCATGGAGTGATGGGACCAGGGTCATGGAGAGATCGGACCAGGGTCATGGAGAGATGGGACCAGGGTCATGGAGAGATGGGACCAGGGTCATGGAGAGATGGGACCAGGGTCATGGAGTGATGGGACCAGGGTCATGGAGAGATGGGACCAGGGTCATGGAGAGATAGGACCAGAGTCATGGAGAGATGGGACCAGGGTCATGGAGAGATAGCACCAGGGTCATGGAGAGATTGGACCAGAGTCATGGAGAGATGGGACCAGAGTCATGGAGAGATAAGACCAGGGTCATGGAGAAATGGGACCAGGGTCATGGAGAGATAGGACCAGAGTCATGGAGAGATGGGACCAGAGTCATGGAGAGATGGGACCAGAGTCATAGAGAGATGGGACCAGAGTCATGGAGAGATAGGACCAGGGTCATGGAGAGATAGGACCAGGGTCATGGAGAGATAGGACCAGGGTCATGGAGAGATAGGACCAGGGTCATGGAGAGATAGGACCAGAGTCATGGAGAGATGGGACCAAGATCATGGAGAGATGGGACCAAGATCATGGAGAGATGGGACCAAGATCATGGAGAGATGGGATCAAGGTCATGGAGAGATGGGACCAGAATCATGGAGAGATAGGACCAGAGTCATGGAGAGATAGGACCAGGGTCATGGAGAGATGGGACCAGGGTCATGGAGAGATAGGACCAGAGTCATGGACAGATGGGACCAGAGTCATGGAGAGATTGGACCAGAGTCATGGAGAGATGGGACCAGGGTCATGGAGAGATAGGACCAGGGTAATGGAGAGATGGGACCAGGGTCATGGAGAGATAGGACCAGGGTCATGGAGTGATGGGACCAGGGTCATGGAGTGATGGGACCAGGGTCATGGAGAGATGGGACCAGGGTCATGGAGAGATGGGACCAGAATCATGGAGAGATAGGACCAGGTTCATTGAGAGATGGGACCATGGTCATGGAGTGATGGGACCAGGGTCATGGAGTGATGGGACCAGGGTCATGGAGAGATCGGACCAGGGTCATGGAGAGATAGGACCAGAGTTTATGGAGAGATGGGACCAGGGTCATGGAGAGATGGGACCAGGGTCATGGAGTGATGGGACCAGGGTCATGGAGAGATAGGACCAGGTTCATGGAGAGATGGGACCAGGGTCATGGAGTGATGGGACCAGGGTCATGGAGTGATGGGACCAGGGTCATGGAGAGATCGGACCAGGGTCATGGAGAGATGGGACCAGGGTCATGGAGAGATGGGACCAGGGTCATGGAGAGATGGGACCAGGGTCATGGAGTGATGGGACCAGGGTCATGGAGAGATGGGACCAGGGTCATGGAGAGATAGGACCAGAGTCATGGAGAGATGGGACCAGGGTCATGGAGAGATAGCACCAGGGTCATGGAGAGATTGGACCAGAGTCATGGAGAGATGGGACCAGAGTCATGGAGAGATAAGACCAGGGTCATGGAGAAATGGGACCAGGGTCATGGAGAGATAGGACCAGAGTCATGGAGAGATGGGACCAGAGTCATAGAGAGATGGGACCAGAGTCATGGAGAGATAGGACCAGGGTCATGGAGAGATAGGACCAGGGTCATGGAGAGATAGGACCAGGGTCATGGAGAGATAGGACCAGGGTCATGGAGAGATAGGACCAGAGTCATGGAGAGATGGGACCAAGATCATGGAGAGATGGGACCAAGATCATGGAGAGATGGGACCAAGATCATGGAGAGATGGGATCAAGGTCATGGAGAGATGGGACCAGAATCATGGAGAGATAGGACCAGAGTCATGGAGAGATAGGACCAGGGTCATGGAGAGATGGGACCAGGGTCATGGAGAGATAGGACCAGAGTCATGGACAGATGGGACCAGAGTCATGGAGAGATTGGACCAGAGTCATGGAGAGATTGGACCAGAGTCATGGAGAGATGGGACCAGAGTCATGGAGAGATGGGACCAGAGTCATGGAGAGATAGGACCAGAGTCATGGAGAGATGGGACCAGAGTCATGGAGAGATGGGACCAGAGTCATGGAGAGATGGGACCAGAGTCATGGAGAGATGGGACCAGAGTCATGGAGAGATGGGACCAGAGTCATGGAGGGTAATGGAGAGATAGGACCAGGGAGAGGAGGGGGGAGGGGGTTGGAAACTAAAAGATGAAGAGATGGTCAATTAATAGGAAAGTCAGGGATTGAGATGGAGGGGTGGAGATGGGAGTTTGGAAAGAACAAATGATGACAAAGAAAGATGGATGAAAGACGGAGATAATGGACGAAGACACAGCTTATTCCAGTCAGACACCAGCTTATTCCAGTCAGACACCAGGTTGTTCCAGTCAGACACCAGGTTGTTCCAGTCAGACACCAGGTTGTTCCTGTCAGACACCAGGTTGTTCCTGTCAGACACCAGGTTGTTCCTGTCAGACACCAGGTTGTTCCAGTCAGACACCAGGTTGTTCCTGTCAGACACCAGGTTGTTCCTGTCAGACAGCAGGTTGTTCCAGTCAGACACCAGGTTGTTCCTGTCAGACAACAGGTTGTTCCTGTCAGACAACAGGTTGTTCCTGTCAGACACCAGGTTGTTCCTGTCAGACACCAGGTTGTTCCAGTCAGACACCAGGTTGTTCCAGTCAGACACCAGGTTGTTCCAGTCAGACACCAGGTTTTTCCTGTCAGACACCAGATTGTTCCAGTCAGACACCAGGTTGTTCCTGTCAGACACCAGGTTGTTCCAGTCAGACACAGCTTATTCCAGTCAGACACCAGGTTGTTCCTGTCAGACACCAGGTTGTTCCTATCAGACACCAGGTTGTTCCTGTCAGACACCAGGTTGTTCCTGTCAGACACCAGGTTGTTCCTGTCAGACACCAGGTTGTTCCTGTCAGACACCAGGTTGTTCCAGTCAGACACCAGGTTGTTCCTATCAGACACCAGGTTGTTCCAGTCAGACACCAGGTTGTTCCAGTCAGACACCAGGTTGTTCCAGTCAGACACCAGGTTGTTCCAGTCAGAACATTAACTTACCCTGTTCTCTCATTTTGATTGGATGTCCACCCCACCCCTCTCTCAAATTTGATTGGATATCCTTCCTGTTTGGCCCTGTCCCTGTAGTAGTAGTAGCAGTAGTAGTAGTAGCAGTAGTAGTAGTGTAGTAGTAGTAGCAGTAGCAGTAGTAGTAGCAGTAGTAGCAGTAGCAGTAGTAGCAGTAGTAGTAGCAGTAGTAGTAGTGTAGTAGTAGTAGCAGTAGTAGTAATAGTAGTAGTAGTAGCAGCAGTAGTAGTAGTAGCAGTAGTAGTAGTAGTAGCAGTAGTAGTAGTAGCAGTAGCAGTAGTAGTAGCAGTAGTAGTAGCAGTAGTAGTAGTGTAGTAGTAGTAGCAGTAGTAGTAGTAGTAGCAGTAGTAGTAGTAATAGTAGTAGTAGCAGTAGTAGTAGTAGTAGTAGTAGTAGTAGCAGTACTAGTAGTAGTAGTTCCATTCTCCCTCCATTCTCTCACGTCACCCCGCTCCTTCGCTCTCTCCACTGGCTTCCAGTTGAAGCTCGCATCCGCTACAAGACCATGGTGCTTGCCTACGGAGCTGTGAGGCGAACGGCACCTCAGTACCTCCATGCTCTGATCAGGCCCTATACCCAAACAAGGGCAATGCGTTCATCCACCTCTGGCCTGCTCGCCTCCCTACCACTGAGGAAGTACAGTTCCCGCTCAGCCCAGTCAAAACTGTTCGCTGCTCTGGCCCCCCAATGGTGGAACAAACTCCCTCACGACGCCAGGACAGCGGAGTCAATCACCACCTTCCGGAGACACCTGAAACCCCACCTCTTTAAGGAATACCTAGGATAGGATAAAGTAATCCCTCTCCCCCCCCCCACTTAAAAGATTTAGATGCACTACTGTTCCACTGGATGTCATAAGGTGAATGCACCAATTTGTAAGTCGCTCTGGATAAGAGCGTCTGCTAAATGACTTAAATGTAAATGTAAATGTAGTAGTAGTAGTAGTAGTAGTAGTAGTAGTAGTTGTAGTAGTGGCCCTGTCCGGGGGTGTCCTCGGATGGGGCCACAGTGTCTCCTGAACCCTCCTGTCTCAGCCTCTAGTATTTATGCTGCAGTAGTTTATGTGTCGGGGGCTAGGGTCAGTTTGTTATATCTGGAGTACTTCTCCTGTCCTATTCGGTGTCCTGTGTGAATTTAAGTGTGCTCTCTCTAATTCTCTCCTTCTCTCTTTACTTTCTCTCTCTCGGAGGACCTGAGCCCTAGGACCATGCCTTAGGACTACCTGACATGATGACTCCTTGCTGTCCCCAGTCCACCTGGCCGTGCTGCTGCTCCAGTTTCAACTGTTCTGCCTTATTATTATTCGACCATGCTGGTCATTTATGAACATTTGAACATCTTGGCCATGTTCTGTTATAATCTCCACCCGGCACAGCCAGAAGAGGACTGGCCACCCCACATAGCCTGGTTCCTCTCTAGGTTTCTTCCTAGGTTCTGGCCTTTCTAGGGAGTTTTTCCCGAGCCACCGTGCTTCTACACCTGCATTGCTTTGTGTTTGGGGTTTTAGGCTGGGTTTCTGTACAGCACTTTGAGATATCAGCTGATGTACACTCAGACAGCCAACACGGGAACACGGGAACACATCATCATCACATGTCTAAGAGAGAAATGTCTACGACTGGCAATGTTAACAGACACAGCCCTTCCATGAGGAGCATCCCGATTCCCCATCGTTGACCTTTCAGAGGCAAACTGAGTCAGAATATGTAGCTGAGAGAGAAAGGAGAAGGGCCAGAGAAGATTTTTAAGTTGACTGTGAGGTCAAACCCGAAAAGCTGGTATCTACAGTAGCTCGTACGGCTGCACATGAGGAGTTGGAAATTCTCCAGGATCGTTCCTCTTGGTCAGACAGAGATCTTACAATATGGACATGGTGAATGTAGAAGTAGTCCCCAGAGTGAGGCCTCTCCGTTGTGGCTGGTTGATTATTAAGATTAATCATAGAGGACCTAGTTAGAGACAGAACTGAAGGAATGGATTAAAGTTATCCATATTGCTGAATAACCCCGGATTTAAAAATGTTTTAAAAACTGTTGATTTTAAACTTAATAAAAATATAAATGCAATTTACAGCACAACAATTTCAACGGATTTTCTGAGATAGTTTATTTAAGTGAATTAATTAATCTATGGATTTCACATGACTGGGCAGTGACTACCTGCCCCCCCCCCCTCCACTCTAACCACTAGACTACCTGCCCCCCCTCCACTCTAACCACTAGACTACCTGCCCCCCTCTACACTCTAACCACTAGACTACCTGCCCCCCCTCTACACTCTGACCACAGACTACCTGCCCCCCTCCACTCTAACCACTAGACTACCTGCCCCCCTCTACACTCTGACCACTAGACTACCTGCCCCCCTCTACACTCTGACCACAAGACTACCTGCCCCCCTCCACTCTAACCACTAGACTACCTGCCCCCCTCCACTCTAACCACAAGACTACCTGCCCCCCTCCACTCTAACCACTAGACTACCTGCCCCCCTCTACACTCTGACCACTAGACTACCTGCCCCCCTCCACTCTGACCACAAGACTACCTGCCCCCTCCACTCTGACCACTAGACTACCTGCCCCCCTCCACTCTAACCACTAGACTACCTGCCCCCCTCTACACTCTGACCACTAGACTACCTGCCCCCCTCCACTCTAACCACTAGACTACCTGCCCCCCTCCACTCTAACCACTAGACTACCTGCCCCCCCTCTACTCTGACCACAAGACTACCTGCCCCCCCTCCACTCTAACCACTAGACTACCTGCCCCCCCCTCTACACTCTGACCACTAGACTACCTGCCCCCCCCCTCCACTCTAACCACTAGACAACCTGCCCCCTCCACTCTAACCACTAGACTACCTGCCCCCTCCACTCTAACCACTAGACTACCTGCCCCCCTCCACTCTAACCACTAGACTACCTGCCCCCCCCACTCTAACCACTAGACTACCTGCCCCCCCCTCCACTCTAACCACTAGACTACCTGCCCCCCTCCACTCTAACCACTAGACTACCTGCCCCCTCCACTCTAACCACTAGGCTACCTGCCCCCCACTCCACTCTAACCACTAGGCTACCTGCCCCCCTCCCCTCCACCCACTAGACTACCTGCCCCCTCCACTCTAACCACTAGACTACCTGCCCCCCCTCCACTCTAACCACTAGGCTACCTGCCCCCTCCACTCTAACCACTAGACTACCTGCCCCCCTCCACTCTAACCACTAGACTACCTGCCCCCCCTCCACTCTAACCACTAGACTACCTGCCTCCCCCTCCACTCTAACCACTAGACTACCTGCCCCCTCCACTCTGACCACTAGACTACCTGCCCCCTCCACTCTGACCACTAGACTACCTGCCCCCCTCCACTCTAACCACTAGACTACCTGCCCCCCCTCCACTCTAACCACTAGACTACCTGCCCCCCTCCACTCTAACCACTAGACTACCTGCCCCCTCCACTCTGACCACTAGACTACCTGCCCCCCTCCACTCTGACCACTAGACTACCTGCCCCCCCTCCACTCTGACCACAAGACTACCTGCCCCCTCCACTCTAACCACTAGACTACCTGCCTCCCCCTCCACTCTAACCACTAGACTACCTGCCCCCCTCCACTCTAACCACTAGACTACCTGCCCCCTCCACTCTAACCACTAGACTACCTGCCCCCCCTCCACTCTAACCACTAGACTACCTGCCCCCCTCCACTCTGACCACTAGACTACCTGCCCCCCCTCCACTCTAACCACTAGACTACCTGCCCCCTCCACTCTAACCACTAGACTACCTGCCCCCCTCCACTCTAACCACTAGACTACCTGCCTCCCCCTCCACTCTAACCACTAGACTACCTGCCCCCTCCACTCTAACCACTAGACTACCTGCCCCCCTCCACTCTGACCACAAGACTACCTGCCCCCTCCACTCTAACCACTAGACTACCTGCCCCCCCCTCCACTCTAACCACTAGACTACCTGCCTCCCCCCCTCCACTCTAACCACTAGACTACCTGCCCCCCTCCACTCTAACCACTAGACTACCTGCCCCCTCCACTCTAACCACTAGACTACCTGCCTCTCCTCCACTCTAACCACTAGACTACCTGCCTCCCCCTCCACTCTGACCACTAGACTACCTGCCCCCCTCCACTCTAACCACTAGACTACCTGCCCCCTCCACTCTAACCACTAGACTACCTGCCCCCCCTCCACTCTAACCACTAGACTACCTGCCTCCCCCTCCACTCTAACCACTAGACTACCTGCACCCCCCTCCACTCTGACCACTAGACTACCTGCCCCCCCCTACACTCTAACCACTAGACTACCTGCCCCCCCTCCACTCTAACCACTAGACTACCTGCCCCCCTCCACTCTAACCACTAGACTACCTGCCTCCCCCTCCACTCTAACCACTAGACTACCTGCCACCCCCTCCACTCTGACCACTAGACTTCCTGCCCCCTCCACTCTGACCACTAGACTACCTGCCCCCCTCCACTCTGACCACTAGACTACCTGCCCCCCTCCACTCTGAACCACTAGACTACCTTCCCCCCTCCACTCTAACCACTAGACTACCTGCCCCCCTCCACTCTAACCACTAGACTACCTGCCCCCTCCACTCTAACCACTAGACTACCTGCCCCTCCACTCTAACCACTAGACTACCTGCCCCCCACTCTAACCACTAGACTACCTGCCCCCCCCCGCCTCCACTCTAACCACTAGACTACCTGCCCCCCTCCACTCTAACCACTAGACTACCTGCCCCCCTCTCCACTCTGACCACTAGACTACCTGCCCCCCCTCCACTCTAACCACTAGACTACCTGCCCCCCCTCCACTCTAACCACTAGACTACCTGCCCCCTCCACTCTGACCACTAGACTACCTGCCCCCTCCACTCTAACCACTAGACTACCTGCCCCCCCCCACTCTGACCACTAGACTACCTGCCCCCCCCACTCTAACCACTAGACTACCTGCCCCCCTCCACTCTAACCACTAGACTACCTGCCCCCCCCTCCACTCTAACCACTAGACTACCTGCCCCCCTCCACTCTAACCACTAGACTACCTGCCCCCCTCCACTCTAACCACTAGACTACCTGCCCCCCTCCACTCTGACCACTAGACTACCTGCCCCCTCCACTCTAACCACTAGACTACCTGCCCCCCTCCACTCTAACCACTAGACTACCTGCCCCCCTCCACTCTGACCACTAGACTACCTGCCCCCCCTCCACTCTAACCACTAGACTACCTGCCCCCCCCTCCACTCTACACTCTGAACCACTAGACTACCTGCCCCCCTCCACTCTAACCACTAGACTACCTGCCCCCCCCTCCACTCTAACCACTAGACTACCTGCCCCCCCCTCCACTCTAACCACTAGACTACCTGCCCCCCCACTCTAACCACTAGACTACCTGCCCCCCTCCACTCTAACCACTAGACTACCTGCCCCCCTCCACTCTAACCACTAGACTACCTGCCCCCTCCACTCTGACCACTAGACTACCTGCCCCCCACCCCTCCACTCTAACCACTAGACTACCTGCCCCCCTCCACTCTAACCACTAGACTACCTGCCCCCTCCACTCTAACCACTAGACTACCTGCCCCCTCCACTCTAACCACTAGACTACCTGCCCCCCTCCACTCTAACCACTAGACTACCTGCCCCCCCTCCACTCTGACCACAAGACTACCTGCCCCCTCCACTCTAACCACTAGACTACCTGCCCCCCTCCACTCTAACCACTAGACTACCTGCCCCCCCTCCACTCTAACCACTAGACTACCTGCCCCCCCCCTCCACTCTAACCACTAGACTACCTGCCCCCCTCCACTCTAACCACTAGACTACCTGCCCCCTCCACTCTAACCACTAGACTACCTGCCCCCCCTCCACTCTAACCACTAGACTACCTGCCCCCTCCACTCTAACCACTAGACTACCTGCCCCCCTCCACTCTGACCACTAGACTACCTGCCCCCCCCTCCACTCTAACCACTAGACTACCTGCCCCCCTCCACTCTAACCACTAGACTACCTGCCCCCCCTCCACTCTAACCACTAGACTACCTGCCCCCTCCACTCTGACCACTAGACTACCTGCCCTCCACTCTAACCACTAGACTACCTGCCCCCCTCCACTCTAACCACTAGACTACCTAACCCCTCCACTCTAACCACTAGACTACCTGCCCCCCCCTCCACTCTAACCACTAGACTACCTGCCCCCCCTCCACTCTAACCACTAGACTACCTGCCCCCCACTCTAACCACTAGACTACCTGCCCCCTCCACTCCTAACCACTAGACTACCTGCCCCCTCCACTCTAACCACTAGACTACCTGCCCCCCTCCACTCTGACCACTAGACTACCTGCCCCCTCCACTCTAACCACTAGACTACCTGCCCCCCCCTCCACTCTAACCACTAGACTACCTGCCCCCCCTCCACTCTAACCACTAGACTACCTGCCCCCCTCCACTCTGACCACTAGACTACCTGCCCCCTCCACTCTAACCACTAGACTACCTGCCCCCCCTCCACTCTAACCACTAGACTACCTGCCCCCTCCACTCTAACCACTAGACTACCTGCCCCCCACTCTAACCACTAGACTACCTGCCCCCCCACTCTAACCACTAGACTACCTGCCCCCCTCCACTCTAACCACTAGACTACCTGCCCCCCTCCACTCTAACCACTAGACTACCTGCCCCCCCTCCCACTCTAACCACTAGACTACCTGCCCCCCCTCCACTCTAACCACTAGACTACCTGCCCCCTCCACTCTAACCACTAGACTACCTGCCCCCCCCCTCCACTCTGACCACTAGACTACCTGCCCCCCCTCCACTCTGACCACTAGACTACCTGCCCCCTCCACTCTAACCACTAGACTACCTGCCCCCCTCCACTCTAACCACTAGACTACCTGCCCCCTCCACTCTAACCACTAGACTACCTGCCCCCCTCCACTCTAACCACTAGACTACCTGCCCCCCTCCACTCTAACCACTAGACTACCTGCCCCCCTCCACTCTAACCACTAGACTACCTGCCCCCCCCACTCTAACCACTAGACTACCTGCCCCCCCCCACTCTAACCACTAGACTACCTGCCCCCTCCACTCTAACCACTAGACTACCTGCCCCCCCCTCCACTCTGACCACTAGACTACCTGCCCCCCTCCACTCTGACCACTAGACTACCTGCCCCCCTCCACTCTGAACCACTAAGACTACCTGCCTGCCCCTCCACTCTAACCACTAGACTACCTGCCCCCCTCCACTCTAACCACTAGACTACCTGCCCCCCCTCCACTCTAACCACTAGACTACCTGCCCCCCTCCACTCTAACCACTAGACTACCTGCCCCCCCCTCCACTCTAACCACTAGACTACCTGCCCCCCCTCCACTCTAACCACTAGACTACCTGCCCCCCTCCACTCTAACCACTAGACTACCTGCCCCCCCCTCCACTCTAACCACTAGACTACCTGCCCCCTCCACTCTAACCACTAGACTACCTGCCCCCCTCCACTCTAACCACTAGACTACCTGCCCCCCCCTCCACTCTAACCACTAGACTACCTGCCCCCCTCCACTCTGACCACTAGACTACCTGCCCCCTCCACTCTAACCACTAGACTACCTGCCCCCCTCCACTCTAACCACTAGACTACCTGCCCCCCCTCCACTCTAACCACTAGACTACCTGCCCCCCTCCACTCTAACCACTAGACTACCTGCCCCCCCTCCACTCTAACCACTAGACTACCTGCCTCCCCCCTCCACTCTGACCACTAGACTACCTGCCCCCTCCACTCTAACCACTAGACTACCTGCCCCCCCTCCACTCTAACCACTAGACTACCTGCCTCCCCCTCCACTCTTACCACTAGACTACCTGCCCCCCTCCACTCTAACCACAAGACTACCTGCCCCCCCCTCCACTCTAACCACTAGACTACCTGCCCCCTCCACTCTAACCACTAGACTACCTGCCCCCCCTCCACTCTAACCACTAGACTACCTGCCCCCCCCTCCACTCTAACCACTAGACTACCTGCCCCCCCACTCTAACCACTAGACTACCTGCCCCCTCCACTCTAACCACTAGACTACCTGCCCCCCTCCACTCTAACCACTAGACTACCTGCCCCCCCCTCCACTCTAACCACTAGACTACCTGCCCCCCACTCTAACCACTAGACTACCTGCCCCCCTCCACTCTAACCACTAGACTACCTGCCCCCCTCCACTCTAACCACTAGACTACCTGCCCCCCCCCCCTCCACTCTGACCACTAGACTACCTGCCCCCCTCCCACTCTAACCACTAGACTACCTGCCCCCCCCACTCTAACCACTAGACTACCTGCCCCCCTCCACTCTAACCACTAGACTACCTGCCCCCCCCCACTCTAACCACTAGACTACCTGCCCCCCCCTCCACTCTAACCACTAGACTACCTGCCCCCCTCCACTCTAACCACTAGACTACCTGCCCCCCTCCACTCTAACCACTAGACTACCTGCCCCCTCCACTCTAACCACTAGACTACCTGCCCCCCCTCCACTCTAACCACTAGACTACCTGCCCCCTCCACTCTAACCACTAGACTACCTGCCCCCCCCACTCTAACCACTAGACTACCTGCCCCCCCTCCACTCTAACCACTAGACTACCTGCCCCCCTCCACTCTAACCACTAGACTACCTGCCCCCCTCCACTCTAACCACTAGACTACCTGCCCCCCCTCCACTCTAACCACTAGACTACCTGCCCCCCTCCACTCTAACCACTAGACTACCTGCCCCCTCCACTCTAACCACTAGACTACCTGCCCCCCCTCCACTCTAACCACTAGACTACCTGCCCCCCTCCACTCTAACCACTAGACTACCTGCCCCCCTCCACTCTAACCACTAGGCTACCTGCCCCCCTCCACTCTAACCACTAGACTACCTGCCCCCCTCCACTCTAACCACTAGACTACCTGCCCCCTCCACTCTAACCACTAGACTACCTGCCCCCCCCTCCACTCTAACCACTAGACTACCTGCCCCCCTCCACTCTAACCACTAGACTACCTGCCCCCCTCCACTCTAACCACTAGACTACCTGCCCCCTCCACTCTAACCACTAGACTACCTGCCCCCTCCACTCTAAACACTAGACTACCTGCCCCCCCACTCTAACCACTAGACTACCTGCCCCCTCCACTCTAACCACTAGACTACCTGCCCCCCCTCCACTCTAACCACTAGACTACCTGCCCCCCTCCACTCTAACCACTAGACTACCTGCCCCCCTCCACTCTAACCACTAGACTACCTGCCCCCCTCCACTCTAACCACTAGACTACCTGCCCCCCTCCACTCTGACCACTAGACTACCTGCCCCCCTCTCCACTCTAACCACTAGACTACCTGCCCCCCTCCACTCTAACCACTAGACTACCTGCCCCCCTCCACTCTAACCACTAGACTACCTGCCCCCTCCACTCTAACCACTAGACTACCTGCCCCCCTCCACTCTAACCACTAGACTACCTGCCCCCCCTCCACTCTAACCACTAGACTACCTGCCCCCCCCCTCCACTCTAACCACTAGACTACCTGCCCCCTCCACTCTAACCACTAGACTACCTGCCCCCTCCACTCTAACCACTAGACTACCTGCCCCCCCTCCACTCTAACCACTAGACTACCTGCCCCCCCCACCTCTCCACTCTAACCACTAGACTACCTGCCCCCTCCACTCTAACCACTAGACTACCTGCCCCCCTCCACTCTAACCACTAGACTACCTGCCCCCCTCCACTCTAACCACTAGACTACCTGCCCCCCCTCCCACTCTAACCACTAGACTACCTGCCCCCCTCCACTCTAACCACTAGACTACCTGCCCCCCCTCCACTCTAACCACTAGACTACCTGCCCCCCTCCACTCTAACCACTAGACTACCTGCCCCCCCCTCCACTCTAACCACTAGACTACCTGCCCCCCTCCACTCTAACCACTGGACTACCTGCCCCCTCCACTCTGACCACTAGACTACCTGCCCCCCTCCACTCTAACCACTAGACTACCTGCCCCCCCTCCACTCTAACCACTAGACTACCTGCCCCCCTCCACTCTAACCACTAGACTACCTGCCCCCTCCACTCTAACCACTAGACTACCTGCCCCCCTCCACTCTAACCACTAGACTACCTGCCCCCCCTCCACTCTAACCACTAGACTACCTGCCCCCCTCCACTCTAACCACTAGACTACCTGCCCCCTCCACTCTAACCACTAGACTACCTGCCCCCCCCACTCTAACCACTAGACTACCTGCCCCCCCCACTCTAACCACTAGACTACCTGCCCCCCCTCCACTCTAACCACTAGACTACCTGCCCCCTCCACTCTAACCACTAGACTACCTGCCCCCCTCCACTCTAACCACTAGACTACCT
The DNA here is from genome assembly GCF_034236695.1 of Oncorhynchus nerka. Lineage (NCBI taxonomy): Eukaryota > Metazoa > Chordata > Actinopteri > Salmoniformes > Salmonidae > Oncorhynchus > Oncorhynchus nerka. The sequence goes on from NC_088403.1 coordinate 67,652,653, forward strand.
GCCCCCCTCCACTCTAACCACTAGACTACCTGCCCCCCCTCCACTCTAACCACTAGACTACCTGCCCCCCCCCCACTCTAACCACTAGACTACCTGCCCCCCCACTCTAACCACTAGACTACCTGCCCCCTCCACTCTAACCACTAGACTACCTGCCCCCTCCACTCTAACCACTAGACTACCTGCCCCCCTCCACTCTAACCACTAGACTACCTGCCCCCTCCACTCTAACCACTAGACTACCTGCCCCCCCTCCACTCTAACCACTAGACTACCTGCCCCCCTCCACTCTAACCACTAGACTACCTGCCCCCCTCCACTCTAACCACTAGACTACCTGCCCCCTCCACTCTAACCACTAGACTACCTGCCCCCTCCACTCTAACCACTAGACTACCTGCCCCCCTCCACTCTAACCACTAGACTACCTGCCCCCCCCCACTCTAACCACTAGACTACCTGCCCCCTCCACTCTAACCACTAGACTACCCCCCTCCACTCTAACCACTAGACTACCTGCCCCCCACTCTAACCACTAGACTACCTGCCCCCCCCTCCACTCTAACCACTAGGCTACCTGCCCCCCACCCTCTAACCACTAGACTACCTGCCCCCTCCACTCTAACCACTAGACTACCTGCCCCCCTCCACTCTAACCACTAGACTACCTGCCCCCCCCCACTCTAACCACTAGGCTACCTGCCCCCCCTCCCACTCTAACCACTAGACTACCTGCCCCCCTCCACTCTAACCACTAGACTACCTGCCCCCTCCACTCTAACCACTAGACTACCTGCCCCCCTCCACTCTAACCACTAGACTACCTGCCCCCCCCTCCACTCTAACCACTAGACTACCTGCCCCCCTCCACTCTAACCACTAGACTACCTGCCCCCTCCACTCTAACCACTAGACTACCTGCCCCCCCTCCACTCTAACCACTAGACTACCTGCCCCCTCCACTCTAACCACTAGACTACCTGCCCCCTCCACTCTAACCACTAGACTACCTGCCCCCCTCCACTCTAACCACTAGACTACCTGCCCCCCTCCACTCTAACCACTAGACTACCTGCCCCCCCCACTCCACTCTAACCACTAGACTACCTGCCCCCTCCACTCTAACCACTAGACTACCTGCCCCCCCTCCACTCTGACCACTAGACTACCTGCCCCCCTCCACTCTAACCACTAGACTACCTGCCCCCCTCCACTCTAACCACTAGACTACCTGCCCCCCTCCACTCTAACCACTAGACTACCTGCCCCCCCCTCCACTCTAACCACTAGACTACCTGCCCCCTCTCACTCTAACCACTAGACTACCTGCCCCCCCCCCACTCTAACCACTAGACTACCCCCCCCCTCTCCCTCTAACCACTAGACTACCTGCCCCCCTCCACTCTAACCACTAGACTACCTGCCCCCCTCCACTCTAACCACTAGACTACCTGCCCCCTCCCCTCTAACCACTAGACTACCTGCCCCCCTCCCTCTAACCACCAGACTACCTGCCCCCCCTCCACTCTAACCACTAGACTACCTGCCCCCTCCACTCTAACCACTAGACTACCTGCCCCCCTCCCTCTAACCACTAGACTACCTGCCCCCTCCACTCTAACCACTAGGCTACCTGCCCCCTCCCGCCTAAACTCTAACCACTAGGCTACATGCCCCCCTCCACTCTAACCACTAGACTACCTGCCCCCCCTCCACTCTAACCACTAGGCTACCTGCCCCCCTCCACTCTAACCACTAGACTACATGCCCCCTCCCCGCCTAAACTCTAACCACTAGGCTACCTGCCCCCCCTCCACTCTAACCACTAGGCTACCTGCCCCCTACACTCTAACCACTAGGCTACCTGCCCCCCTCCACTCTAACCACTAGACTACCTGCCCCCCCTCCACTCTAACCACTAGACTACCTGCCCCCCCCTCCACTCTGACCACTAGACTACCTGCCCCCCTCCACTCTGACCACTAGACTACCTGCCCCCTCCACTCTAACCACTAGACTACCTGCCCCCCTCCACTCTAACCACTAGACTACCTGCCCCCCTCCCCTCCCCCTCTCACTCTAACCACTAGACTACCTGCCCCCCTCCACTCTAACCACTAGACTACCTGCCCCCTCCACTCTAACCACTAGACTACCTGCCCCCCTCCACTCTAACCACTAGACTACCTGCCCCCCTCCACTCTAACCACTAGACTACCTGCCCCCCTCCACTCTAACCACTAGACTACCTGCCCCCCGCCTAAACTCTAACCACTAGACTACCTGCCCCCCTCCACTCTAACCACTAGACTACCTGCCCCCCTCCACTCTAACCACTAGACTACCTGCCCCCCTCCACTCTAACCACTAGACTACCTGCCCCCCCCCACTCTAACCACTAGACTACCTGCCCCCCTCCACTCTAACCACTAGACTACCTGCCCCCCCTCCCACTCTAACCACTAGGCTACCTGCCCCCCTCCACTCTAACCACTAGACTACCTGCCCCCCCCCACTCTAACCACTAGACTACCTGCCCCCCTCCACTCTAACCACTAGACTACCTGCCCCCCCACTCTAACCACTAGACTACCTGCCCCCTCCACTCTAACCACTAGACTACCTGCCCCCTCTGACACTCTAACCACTAGACTACCTGCCCCCCTCCACTCTAACCACTAGACTACCTGCCCCCCTCCACTCTAACCACTAGACTACCTGCCCCCCTCCACTCTAACCACTAGACTACCTGCCCCCTCTCCCACTCTAACCACTAGACTACCTGCCCCCCCTCCACTCTAACCACTAGACTACCTGCCCCCCCCTCTCCACTCTAACCACTAGACTACCTGCCCCCCTCCACTCTAACCACTAGACTACCTGCCCCCTCCACTCTAACCACTAGACTACCTGCCCCCTCCACTCTAACCACTAGACTACATGCCCCCCCCCCACTCTAACCACTAGACTACCTGCCCCCCTCCCACTCTAACCACTAGGCTACCTGCCCCCCTCCACTCTAACCACTAGACTACCTGCCCCCCCCCCACTCTAACCACTAGACTACCTGCCCCCCCCTCTCCACTCTAACCACTAGACTACCTGCCCCCCCTCCACTCTAACCACTAGACTACCTGCCCCCCTCCACTCTAACCACTAGACTACCTGCCCCCCCTCCACTCTAACCACTAGACTACCTGCCCCCCTCCACTCTAACCACTAGACTACCTGCCCCCTCCACTCTAACCACTAGACTACCTGCCCCCCTCCACTCTAACCACTAGGCTACCTGCCCCCCTCCACTCTAACCACTAGACTACCTGCCCCCTCCACTCTAACCACTAGACTACCTGCCCCCCCCCCTCCACTCTAACCACTAGACTACCTGCCCCCCCTCCACTCTAACCACTAGACTACCTGCCCCCCCTCCACTCTAACCACTAGACTACCTGCCCCCCTCCACTCTAACCACTAGACTACCTGCCCCCTCCCACTCTAACCACTAGACTACCTGCCCCCCCCTCCACTCTAACCACTAGACTACCTGCCCCCCTCCACTCTAACCACTAGACTACCTGCCCCCCCCCACTCTAACCACTAGACTACCTGCCCCCTCCACTCTAACCACTGGACTACCTGCCCCCCCTAAACTCTAACCACTAGGCTACCTGCCCCCCTCCACTCTAACCACTAGACTACCTGCCCCCTCCACTCTAACCACTAGACTACCTGCCCCCCTCCACTCTAACCACTAGACTACCTGCCCCCCTCCACTCTAACCACTAGGCTACCTGCCCCCTCCACTCTAACCACTAGACTACCTGCCCCCTCCACTCTAACCACTAGACTACCTGCCCCCCACTCTAACCACTAGACTACCTGCCCCCCTCCACTCTAACCACTAGACTACCTGCCCCCTCCACTCTGACCACTAGACTACCTGCCCCCCCCCACTCTGACCACTAGACTACCTGCCCCCCCTCCACTCTAACCACTAGACTACCTGCCCCCTCCACTCTAACCACTAGACTACCTGCCCCCTCTCCACTCTAACCACTAGACTACCTGCCCCCTCTCCACTCTAACCACTAGACTACCTGCCCCCCTCCACTCTAACCACTAGACTACCTGCCCCCCCTCCACTCTAACCACTAGACTACCTGCCCCCCTCCACTCTAACCACTAGACTACCTGCCCCCCTCCACTCTAACCACTAGGCTACCTGCCCCCCTCCACTCTAACCACTAGACTACCTGCCCCCCTCCACTCTAACCACTAGACTACCTGCCCCCTACACTCTAACCACTAGGCTACCTGCCCCCCTCCACTCTAACCACTAGACTACCTGCCCCCACTCTAACCACTAGACTACCTGCCCCCCTCCACTCTAAACACTAGACTACCTGCCCCCCTCCACTCTAACCACTAGGCTACCTGCCCCCCTCCACTCTAACCACTAGACTACCTGCCCCCCCCACTCTAACCACTAGACTACCTGCCCCCTCCACTCTAAACACTAGACTACCTGCCCCCCCACTCTAACCACTAGACTACCTGCCCCCTCCACTCTAACCACTAGACTACCTGCCCCCTCCACTCTAACCACTAGACTACCTGCCCCCTCCACTCTGACCACTAGACTACCTGCCCCCTCCACTCTAACCACTAGACTACCTGCCCCCCCCTCCACTCTAACCACTAGACTACCTGCCCCCCTCCACTCTAACCACTAGACTACCTGCCCCCCTCTCCACTCTAACCACTAGACTACCTGCCCCCCTCCACTCTAACCACTAGACTACCTGCCCCCTCCCACTCTAACCACTAGACTACCTGCCCCCTCCACTCCCTAACCACTAGACTACCTGCCCCCCCTCCACTCTAACCACTAGACTACCTGCCCCCCTCCACTCTAACCACTAGGCTACATGCCCCTCCCCGCCTAAACTCTAACCACTAGGCTACATGCCCCCCTACACTCTAACCACTGGACTACATGCCCCCCTACACTCTAACCACTGGGCTACCTGCCCCCCTCCACTCTAACCACTAGACTTACATGCCCCCCCCCCCACTCTAACCTCTAACCACTAGGCTACCTGCCCCCCCCCACTCTAACCACTGGGCTACCTGCCCCCACTACACTCTAACCACTAGGCTACCTGCCCCCCCACTCTAAACACTAGACTACCTGCCCCCCACTCTAACCACTAGACTACCTGCCCCCTCCACTCTAACCACTAGACTACCTGCCCCCTCCACTGACCACTAGACTACCTGCCCCCCTCCACTCTGACCACTAGACTACCTGCCCCCCTCCACTCTAACCACTAGACTACCTGCTCCCCCTCCACTCTAACCACTAGACTACCTGCCCCCCCCCTCTCCACTCTAACCACTAGACTACCTGCCCCCTCCCACTCTAACCACTAGACTACCTGCCCCCCTCCATTCTAACCACTAGACTACCTGCCCCCTCCACTCTAACCACTAGACTACCTGCCCCCCTCCACTCTAACCACTAGACTACCTGCCCCCCCCTCCACTCTAACCACTAGACTACCTGCCCCCTCCACTCTAACCACTAGACTACCTGCCCCCCTCCACTCTAACCACTAGACTACCTGCCCCCCTCCACTCTAACCACTATGCTACCTGGCCCCCTCCACTCTAACCACTAGACTACCTGCCCCCTCCACTCTAACCACTAGACTACCTGCCCCTCCCCACCACTCTAACCACTAGACTACATGCCCCCCCCTCCACTCTAACTACTAGACTACCTGCCCCCTCCACTCTAACCACTAGACTACCTGCCCCCCACCACTCTCTAACCACTAGACTACCTGCCCCCCACTCTAACCACTAGACTACCTGCCCCCCCTCCACTCTAACCACTAGACTACATGCCCCCACTCCACTCTAACCACTAGACTACCTGCCCCCCTCCACTCTAACCACTAGACTACTTGCCCCCCTACACTCTAACCACTAGACTACCTGCCCCCCCTACACTCTAACCACTAGACTACCTGCCCCCCCTCCACTCTAACCACTAGGCTACATGCCCCTCCCCGCCTAAACTCTAACCACTAGGCTACATGCCCCCCTACACTCTAACCACTAGGCTACATGCCCCCCTACACTCTAACCACTAGGCTACCTGCCCCCCCCCCACTCTAACCACTAGTTTACATGCCCCTCCCCCACCTAAACTCTAACCACTAGGCTACCTGCCCCCCCCACACTCTAACCACTAGGCTACCTGCCCCCCTACACTCTAACCACTAGGCCACCTGCCCCCCTACACTCTAACCACACTAGGCTACCTGCCCCCTACACTCTAACCACTAGGCTACCTGCCCCCCTACACTCTAACCACTAGGCTACCTGCCCCCCTACACTCTAACCACTAGGCTACCTGCCCCCCTACACTCTAACCACTAGGCTACCTGCCCCCCCACACACACACACTCTAACCACTAGGCTTGTGTGTGTCTCCAGAGGGCTCTAAAGCGTTTTCAGAGAGAAATTGCAAATTGCAAACTTTTCCAAGGACACCTTTTCAAATGATCTGAGGCCGATTGTTTTCCAACACACACACACACTAAGACACACACACACTAAGACACACACACACTAAGACACACACACTAAGACACACACACTAAGACACACACACACACTAAGACACACACACTAAGACACACACTAAGACACACACACACTAAGACACACACACTAAGACACACACACACTAAGACACACACACACTCTAAGACACACACACACTAAGACACACACACACTAAGACACACACACACTAAGACACACACACTAAGAGACACACTAAGACACACACTAAGACACACACACACTGCCCCTAAGACACACACACTAAGACACACACTAAGACACACACACACTAAGACACACACACTAAGACACACACTAAGACACACACAAAGACACACAAAGACACTACCTAAGACACACACACACCCGCACACACACTAAGACACACACACACAAGACACACACACACACTAAGACGCACACACACTAAGACACACACACTACACACACACTAAGACACACACACTAAGACACACACACTAAGACACACACACTAAGACACACACACTACGACACACACACTACGACACACACACTAAGACACACACACTAAGACACACACACTAAGACACACACACACACACTAAGACACACACACACTAAGACACACACACACACTAAGACACACAAACTAAGACACACACTAAGACACACACACTAAGACACACACTAAGACACACACACTAAGACACACACACTACGACACACACACTACGACACACACACTACGACACACACACTAAGACACACACACTAAGACACACACACACTCAAGACACACACACTAAGACACACACACACTAAGACACACACACACTAAGACACACACACTAAGACACACACTAAGACACATATTTGATTTCATGGAACCGTATTGGACAGAGTAATTTATGTTGATTTACATACCGGTTGTCTAAATTGTAAGACAGAAGTTGAGAAATACATCTAGCAGTTGGAAACCCAACACAAATGTGCCAATAGAACAAGTTTTGTCTCTCTCAGAATGGTTCCCTGGCCCAGTGTGCCTGTGTGACTCTGACAGAAACAGAAAGTGATGCCCAGTGTGCCTGTGTGCATACCCATTGATGTTTGTCTGAGAATAAGGAAGGAGAGAAGGAGGGAGAGAGGGAGGGAAGGAGGGGGAGAAGGAGGGAGAGGGAGGGAAGGAAGGAGAGAAGGAAGGAGAGAGGGAGGTAGAGAAGGAGAGAAGGAGGGAGAGAGGAAGGGAAGGAAGGAGAGAAGGAAGAAGATAAGGAGTGAAGGAGGTAGTGAAGGAGAGAAGGAGGGAGAGAGGAAGGAAGGAGAGAAGAAGTGAAGGAGGTAGTGAAGGAGGTAGTGAAGGAGGTAGAGAAGGAGAGAAGAGAAGGAGAGAAGGAGGGAGAGAAGGAAGGAAGGAGAGAAGGAAGAAGATAAGGAGTGAAGGAGGTAGTGAAGGAGGTAGAGAAGGAGGTAGAGAAGGAGGTAGAGGGTAGAGAAGGAGAGAAGAGAAGCAGAGAAGGAGGGAAGGAAGGAAGGAAGGAGAGAAGGAAGAAGATAAGGAATGAAGGAGGTAGAGAAGGAGGTAGAGAAGGAGAGAAGAGAAGCAGAGAAGGAGGGAGAGAGGGAGGGAAGGAAGGAAGGAAGGAAGGAGAGAAGGAGAGAAGGAGGGAGAGAGGGAGTTAGAGAAGGAGAGAAGGAGGGAGAGAAGAAGGGAGAGAGGGAGGAAGAGAAGGAGAGAAGGAGGTAGAGAGGAAGGGAAGGAAGGAGAGAAGGAAGAAGATAAGGAGTGAAGGAGGTAGTGAAGGAGGTAGAGAAGGAGATAAGGAGGGAGAGAGGGAGTTAGAGAAGGAGATAAGGAGGTAGTGAAGGAGGTAGAGAAGGAGAGAGGGAGGGAAGGAAGGAGGGAGGGAGGGAAGGAAGGAGAGAAGAAGAAGATAAGGAGTAAAGGAGGTAGTGAAGGAGGTAGAGAAGGAGAGAGGGAGGGAAGGAAGGAGAGAAGGAAGAAGATAAGGAGTGAAGGAGGTAGTGAAGAGGTGAGAGATGAAGACAGACAGGGAGAGAGAGAGAGAGAGAGAGAGAGAGAGAGAGAGAGAGAGAGAGAGAGAGAGAGAGAGCGAGGGAGAGGGAGAGGGAGAGAGAGGGAGAGAGAGAGAGAATACAGACAGACAGACAGACAGACAGACAGACAGACAGACAGACAGACAGACACAGACGGACAGACAGACAGAGACAGAGAGAGAGAGAGACATGTGCGTGTGATCAGACTAACCTCCTGTCCAGGGATGTGATGTACAGGGCTGTTGGAATGAGAATGAGAAAAAGAGGGGCGAGAAAAGATAAGGATAAGGAAAGAAAGAGTGTGAGACTCCTTATAGACAGCTCTGCTCATCAACAAGACTCCTTATAGACAGCTTTGCTCATCAACAAGACTCCTTATAGACAGCTCTGCTCATCATAAAGACTCCTGATAGACAGCTCTGCTCATTAAAAAGACTCCTTATAGACAGCTCTGCTCATCAAAAAGACTCCTTATAGACAACTCTGCTCATCAAAAAGGCTCCTTATAGACAGCTCTGCTCATCAACAAGACTCCTTATAGACAGCTCTGCTCATCAAAAAGGCTCCTTATAGACAGCTCTGCTCATCAAAAAGACTCCTTATAGACAGCTCTGCTCATCAAAAAGACTCCTTATAGACAGCTCTGCTCATCAAAAGACTCCTTATAGACATCTCTGCTCATCAACAAGACTCCTTATAGACAGCTCTGCTCATCAACAAGACTCCTTATAGACAGCTCTGCTCATCATAAAGACTCCTTATAGACAGATCTGCTCATCATAAAGACTCCTTATAGACAGCTCTGCTCATCAAAAAGACTCCTTATAGACAGGTCTGCTCATCATAAAGACTCCTTATAGACAGCTCTGCTCATCAAAAAGACTCCTTATAGACAGCTCTGCTCATCAACAAGACTCCTTATAGACAGCTCTGCTCATCATAAAGACTCCTTATAGACAGCTCTGCTCATCAAAACTCCTTATAGGCTCTGCTCACAGACTCCTTATGCTCATCAACAAGACTCCTTATAGACAGCTCTGCTCATCAAACTCATATAGACAGACTCATCAACAAGACTCCTTATAGACAGCTCTGCTCATCAACAAGACTCCTTATAGACAGCTCTGCTCATCAACAAGACTCCTTATAGACAGCTCTGCTCATCAACAAGACTCCTTATAGACAGCTCTGCTCATCAACAAGACTCCTTATAGACAGCTCTGCTCATCAACAAGACTCACTAGACAGCTCTGCTCATCAACAAGACTCCTTATAGACAGCTCTGCTCATCAAAAGACTCCTTATAGACAGCTCTGCTCATCAAAAGACTCCTTATAGACAGCTCTGCTCATCAAGACAAGACTCCTTATAGACAGCTCTGCTCATCAACAAGACTCCTTATAGACAGCTCTGCTCATCAACAAGACTCCTTATAGACAGCTCTGCTCATCAAGAAGACTCCATCAAAAGACTCCTATAGACAGCTCTGCTCATCAACAAGACTCCTTATAGACAGCTCTGCTCATCAACAAGACTCCTTATAGACTCTGCTCATATAGACAGCTCTGCTCATCAACAAGACTCCTTATAGACAGCTCTGCTCATCAAAAGACTCATTATAGACAGCTCTGCTCATCAAAAGACTCCTTATAGACAGCTCTGCTCATCAAAAGACTCCTTATAGACAGCTCTGCTCATCAACAAGACTCCTCAGCTCTGCTCATCAAAAGACTCCTTATAGACAGCTCTGCTCATCAAAAAGACTCCTTATAGACAGCTCTGCTCATCAAAAGACTCCTTATAGACAGCTCTGCTCATCAAAAGACTCCTTATAGACAGCTCTGCTCATCAACAAGACTCCTATAGACAGCTCTGCTCATCAAAAGACTCCTTATAGACAGCTCTGCTCATCAACAAGACTCCTTATAGACAGCTCTGCTCATCAACAAGACTCCTTATAGACAGCTCTGCTCATCAAAAGACTCCTTATAGACAGCTCTGCTCATCAACAAGACTCCTTATAGACAGCTCTGCTCATCAACAAGACTCCTTATAGACAGCTCATCATAAAGACTCATCAACAAGACTCCTTATAGACAGCTCTGCTCATCAACAAGACTCCTTATAGACAGCTCTGCTCATCAACAAGACTCCTTATAGACAGCTCTGCTCATCAACAAGACTCCTTATAGACAGCTCTGCTCATCAACAGACTCCTTATAGACGCTCTGCTCATCAAAAAGACTCCTTATAGACAGCTCTGCTCATCAAAAGACTCCTTATAGACAGCTCTGCTCATCAACAAGACTCCTTATAGACAGCTCTGCTCATCAGACTCATATAGACAGCTCTGCTCATCAACAAGACTCCTATAGACAGCTCTGCTCATCAACAAGACTCATATAGACAGCTCTGCTCATCAACAAGACTCCTTATAGACAGCTCTGCTCATCAACAAGACTCATCAAAAGACTTATAGACAGCTCTGCTCATCAACAAGACTCCTTATAGACAGCTCTGCTCATCAAAAGACTCCTTATAGACAGCTCTGCTCATCAACAAGACTCCTTATAGACAGCTCTGCTCATCAACAAGACTCCTTATAGACAGCTCTGCTCATCAAAAGACTCCTTATAGACAGCTCTGCTCATCAACAAGACTCCTATAGACAAGACTCCTATAGACAGCTCTGCTCATCAACAAGACTCCTTATAGACAGCTCTGCTCATCAAAAGACTCCTTATAGACAGCTCTGCTCATCAAAAAAGACTCCTTATAGACAGCTCTGCTCATCAACAAGACTCCTTATAGACAGCTCTGCTCATCAACAAGACTCCTTCTGCTCATCAAAAGACTCCTTATAGACAGCTCTGCTCATCAAAAGACTCCTTATAGACAGCTCTGCTCATCAACAAGACTCCTTATAGACAGCTCTGCTCATCAACATAGACAGCTCTGCTCATCAACAAGACTCCTATAGACAGCTCTGCTCATCAAAAGACTCCTTATAGACAGCTCTGCTCATCAAAAGACTCCTTATAGACAGCTCTGCTCATCAAAAGACTCCTTATAGAGCTCTGCTCATCAAAAAGACTATAGACAGCTCTGCTCATCAAAAGACTCTATAGACAGCTCTGCTCATCAACAAGACTCCTTATAGACAGCTCTGCTCATCAACAAGACTCCTTATAGACAGCTCTGCTCATCAACAAGACTCCTTATAGACAGCTCTGCTCATCAAAAGACTCCTTATAGACAGCTCTGCTCATCAACTCTGCAGCTCTGCTCAACAAGACTCCTTATAGACAGCTCTGCTCATCAACAAGACTCCTTATAGACAGCTCTGCTCATCAACAAGACAGCTCTGCTCATCATAGACAGCTCTGCTCATCAACAAGACTCCTTATAGACAGCTCTGCTCATCAACAAGACTCCTTATAGACAGCTCTGCTCATCAAAAGACTCCTTATAGACAGCTCTGCTCATCAACAAGACTCCTTATAGACAGCTCTGCTCATCAACAAGACTCCTTATAGACAGCTCTGCTCATCAACAAGACTCCTTATAGACAGCTCTGCTCATCAACAAGACTCCTTATAGACAGCTCTGCTCATCAACAAGACTCCTTATAGACAGCTCTGCTCATCAACAAGACTCACATATAGACAGCTCTGCTCATCAACAAGACTCCTTATAGACAGCTCTGCTCATCAACAAGACTCCTTATAGACAGCTCTGCTCATCAACAAGACTCACTATAGACAGCTCTGCTCATCAAGACTCCTTAATCAAAAGACTCCTTATAGACAGCTCTGCTCATCAACAAGACTCCTTATAGACAGCTCTGCTCATCAACAAGACTCCTTATAGACAGCTCTGCTCATCAAAAGACTCCTTATAGACAGCTCTGCTCATCAAAAGACTCCTTATAGACAGCTCTGCTCATCAAAAGACTCCTTATAGACAGCTCTGCTCATCAAAAGACTCATATAGACTCTCATCAACAAGACTCCTATAGACAGCTCTGCTCATCAACAAGACTCATATAGACAGCTCTGCTCATCAACAAGACTCCTTATAGACAGCTCTGCTCATCATCAAAGACTCCTTATAGACAGCTCTGCTCATCAAAAGACTCCTTATAGACAGCTCTGCTCATCAACAAGACTCACATAGACAGCTCTGCTCATCAACAAGACTCCTTATAGACAGCTCTGCTCATCAAAAGACTCATTATAGACAGCTCTGCTCATCAACAAGACTCCTTATAGACAGCTCTGCTCATCAAAAGACTCACATAGACAGCTCTGCTCATCAACAAGACTCATATAGACAGCTCTGCTCATCAACAAGACTCCTTATAGACAGCTCTGCTCATCAACAAGACTCATTATAAAGACAGCTCTGACTCATCAAAAGACTCCTTATAGACAGCTCTGCTCATCAAAAGACTCCTTATAGACAGCTCTGCTCATCAACAAGACTCCTTATAGACAGCTCTGCTCATCAACAAGACTCCTTATAGACAGCTCTGCTCATCAACAAGACTCCTTATAGACAGCTCTGCTCATCAACAAGACTCATATAGACAGCTCTGCTCATCAACAAGACTCATATAGACAGCTCTGACTCAGCTCTCATCAAAAGACTCCTTATAGACAGCTCTGCTCATCAACAAGACTCCTTATAGACAGCTCTGCTCATCAACAAGACTCCTTATAGACAGCTCTGCTCATCAACAAGACTCCTATAGACAGCTCTGCTCATCAACAAGACTCCTTATAGACAGCTCTGCTCATCAACAAGACTCCTTATAGACAGCTCTGCTCATCAACAAGACTCCTTATAGACAGCTCTGCTCATCAACAAGACTCCTTATAGACAGCTCTGCTCATCAACAAGACTCCTTATAGACAGCTCTGCTCATCAACAAGACTCCTTATAGACAGCTCTGCTCATCAACAAGACTCCTTAGACAGCTCTGCTCATCAAAAAGGCTCTTATAGACAGCTCTGCTCATCAACAAAGACTCCTTATAGACAGCTCTGCTCATCAAAAGACTCCTTATAGACAGCTCTGCTCATCAAAAGACTCAAAAGACAGCTCTGCTCATCAAGACTCTATAGACAGCTCTGCTCATCAAAAGACTCATTATAGACAGCTCTGCTCATCAAAAGACTCCTTATAGACAGCTCTGCTCATCAACAAGACTCCTTATAGACAGCTCTGCTCATCAACAAGACTCCTTATAGACAGCTCTGCTCATCAACAAGACTCCTTATAGACAGCTCTGCTCATCATCAACTCTGCTCAGACTCCTTATAGACAGCTCTGCTCATCAACAAAGACTCCTTATAGACAGCTCTGCTCATCAAAAGACTCCTATAGACAGCTCTGCTCATCAAAAGGACAAGACTCTGCTCATCAAAAAAGACTCATAGACAGCTCTGCTCATCAAAAGACTCCTTATAGACAGCTCTGCTCATCAAAAGACTCCTTATAGACAGCTCTGCTCATCAAAAAGACAGCTCTGCTCATCAACAAGACTCCTAGACAGCTCTGCTCATCAAAAGACTCCTTATAGACAGCTCTGCTCATCAACAAGACTCCTTATAGACAGCTCTGCTCATCAACAAGACTCCTTATAGACAGCTCTGCTCATCATAAAGACTCCTTATAGACAGCTCTGCTCATCAAAAAGACTCCTTATAGACAGCTCTGCTCATCAACAAGACTCCTTATAGACAGCTCTGCTCATCAACAAGACTCCTTATAGACAGCTCTGCTCATCAAAAGACTCCTTATAGACAGCTCTGCTCATCAAAAAGACTCATTATAGACAGCTCTGCTCATCAAAAGACTCCTTATAGACAGCTCTGCTCATCAACAAGACTCCTTATAGACAGCTCTGCTCATCAAAAAGACTCCTTATAGACAGCTCTGCTCATCAAAAGACTCCTTATAGACAGCTCTGCTCATCAAAAGACTCCTTATAGACAGCTCTGCTCATCAAAAGACTCATATAGACAGCTCTGCTCTGCTCATAGACAGCTCTGCTCATCAGCTCTGCTCATCAAAGACTCCTTATAGACAGCTCTGCTCATCAACAAGACTCCTATAGACAGCTCTGCTCATCAAAAAGACTCCTATAGACAGCTCTGCTCATCAACAAGACTCCTTATAGACAGCTCTGCTCATCAAAAGACTCCTTATAGACAGCTCTGCTCATCATAGAAAGACTCCTTATAGACAGCTCTGCTCATCAATCAACAAGACTCATATAGACAGCTCTGCTCATCAACAAGACTCCTTATCAGCTCTGACTCCTTATAGACAGCTCTGCTCATCAAAAGACTCCTTATAGACAGCTCTGCTCATCAACAAGACTCCTTATAGACAGCTCTGCTCATCAAAAGACTCCTTATAGACAGCTCTGCTCATCAAAAAATCTGAAAATTAGCACTATGGGTCTCACATGCACATGAAGACACAGAAAACACCATGGTGATAGTATCCAGTCTCCAGCTGTCTTTTCTTTCCAAAAAAATAAAAAATATGGTCCTCCCGAGTGGCTCAGTGCAATACAGTACCTTCGCTAGTGAGCTCTGAGGTAGTGTGGCAGGCCTGGCGCAATGCACGCTGAGACAGTCGCCAGTTGTATGGTGTTTCCTCCGACACATTGGTGCGGCTGGCTTCTTGTGTCAAGAAGCAGTAGGCTCGACTGGAGTTGTGTTTCGGGGGACGACGGCTCTCCACCTTCGCCACGACCGTAACTAGCAATTGGATAAGCACAAAGTGGGGAGAAGAAAGGGGGTAAGAATTCTACAAATAAACAAATAATCATAAAACAGACACACAAATACATTTCCTAGATCTCCTTCTCACAAAAAGACATCATGACACACCTTCTCTCACCTTCTACATCATGACACACCTTCTCTCACATTCATGAGACTCCTTCTCTCACCTTCCTACATCATGACACAAGGGACCTTCCATCATGACAGGGAACCTTCCATCAACTTCTCTCACCTTCCTACATCATGACACTCTTCTCTCACCTTCCTACATCATGACACACCTTCTCTCACCTTCCTGACATCATGACACACCTTCTCTCACCTTCCTACATCATGACACAGGTCTCTCACCTTCCTACATCATGAGGCTCCTTCTCTCACCTTCCTACATCATGACACACTTCTCTCACATTCCTACATCATGACACTTCTTCTTCTCATCACCTTCCTACATCATGACACACCTTCTTTCACCTTCCTACATAATGACACAGATTGCATGACACACCTTCTTTCACCTTCCTAATAAGACACCTTCTCACCTTCCTACATCATGACACACCTTCTCTCACCTTCCTACATCATGACACACCTTCCTTCCTACATCATGACACACCTTCTTTCACCTTCCTACATAATGACACACCTTCACCTTCATCACAGCCTTCCTACATAATGACACACCTTCTCTCACCTTCCTACATAATGACACACCTTCTCTCACCTTCCTACATCATGACAGACACACCCTTCTCTCACCTTCCTACATAATGACACACCTTCTTCACCTTCCTACATCAACACACCTTCTCTCACCTTCCTACATCATGACACACAGACCTTCTCTCACCTTCCTACATCATGACACACTTCTCTTCACCTTCCTACATCATGACACACCTTCTTCTCACCTTCCTACATCATGACACACCTTCTGCTCACCTTCCTACATCATGACACACCTTCTCCCTTCCTACATCATGACAGCTCTTCCTACATCATGACACACCTTCTTTCACCTTCCTACATCATGACACCTTCTCTCACCTTCCTACATCATGACACACCTTTCTCTCACCTTCCTACATCATGACACACCTTCTTTCACCTTTCCTACATCATGACACACACTTCTTTCACCTTCCACATCATGACAGACCTTCCTTCATGACACACCTTCTTTCACCTTCCTACATCATGACACACCTTCTTTCACCTTCCAACATCATCAACACACCTTCTTTCACCTTCCTACATCATGACACACCTTCTTTCACCTTCCTACATCATGACACACCTTCTTTCACCTTCCTACATCATGACACATGACACACCTTCTTTCACCTTCCTACATCATGACACACCTTCTGCCTTCCTATCAACACACCTTCTCTCACCTTCCTACATCATGACACACCTTCTCAAACCTTCCTACATCATGACACTCCTTCTCTCACCTTCCTACATCATGACACCTTCTCTCACCTTCCTACATCATGACACACCTTCTCTCACCTTCCTACATCATGACACACCTTCTCTCACCTTCCTACATCATGACACACCTCTGCTCACCTTCCTACATCATGACACACCTTCTTTCACCTTCCTACATAATGACACACCTTTCTTCCTACATCATGACACACCTTCCTTATAATGACACACCTCTCACCTTCCTACATAATGACACACCTTCTCTCACCTTCCTACATCATGACACACTTCTCTCACCTTCCTACATAATGACACACCTTCTCTCACCTTCCTGCATAATGACAACCTTTTTTCACCTTCCTACATCATGACACTCCTTCTCTCACCTTCCTACATAATGACACACCTTCTTTCACCTTCCTACATCATGACAGACCTTCTGCCTTCCAAGATCATGACCCACCTTCTTCCACCTTCCTACATCATGACACACCTTCTCTCACCTTCCTACATCATGACACACCTTCTCTCACCTTCCTACATCATGACACACCTTCTCTCACCTTCCTACATAATGACACACCTTCTCTCACCTTCCTACATCATGACACTCCTTCTCTCACCTTCCTACATCATGACACACCTTCTTTCACCTTCCTACATCATGACACACCTTCTTTCACCTTCCTACATCATGACACACCTTCTCTCACCTTCCTACATAATGACACACCTTCTTTCACCTTCCTACATAATGACACACCTTCTTTCACCTTCCTACATCATGACACACCTTCTTTCACCTTCCTACATAATGACACACCTTCTTTCACCTTCCTACATCATGACACCTTCTTTCACCTTCCTACATCATGACACACCTTCTCTCACCTTCCTACATCATGACACACCTTCTCTCACCTTCCTACATCATGACACACCTTCTCTCACCTTCCTACATCATGACACACCTTCCTACATCATGACACACCTTCTTTCACCTTCCTACATCATGACACACCTTCCTACATCATGACACACCTTCTTTCACCTTCCTACATAATGACCCACCTTCTCTCACCTTCCTACATCATGACACACCTTCTCTCACCTTCCTACATCATGACACACCTTCCTACATCATGACACACCTTCTTTCACCTTCCTACATAATGACACACCTTCTTTCACCTTCCTACATAATGACACACCTTCTCTCACCTTCCTACATAATGACACACCTTCTCTCACCTTCCTACATAATGACACACCTTCTCTCACCTTCCTACATAATGACACACCTTCTCTCACCTTCCTACATCATGACACACCTTCTCTCACCTTCCTACATAATGACACACCTTCTTTCACCTTCCTACATCATGACACACCTTCTCTCACCTTCCTACATCATGACACACCTTCTTTCACCTTCCTACATCATGACACACCTTCTCTCACCTTCCTACATCATGACACACCTTCTTCTCACCTTCCTACATCATGACACACCTTCTCACCTTCCTACATCATGACACACCTTCTTCACCTTCCTACATCATGACACACCACCTGCTCACCTTCCTACATCATGACACACCTTCTTCACCTTCCTACATCATGACAACCTTCTTTCACCTTCCTACCTGACACACCTTCTCTCACCTTCCTACATAATGACACACCTTCTTTCACCTTCCTACATAATGACACACCTTCTTTCACCTTCCTACATCATGACACACCTTCTTTCACCTTCCTACATCATGACACACCTTCTTTCACCTTCCTACATCATGACACACCTTCTTTCACCTTCCTACATAATGACACACCTTCTTTCACCTTCCTACATCATGACACACCTTCTTTCACCTTCTTCCACATCATGACCCACCTTCTTCCACCTTCCTACATCATGACCCACCTTCTTCCACTTTCCTACATCATGACCCACCTTCATCCACCGTCCCACATCATGACCCACCTTCTTTCACCTTCTTCCACCTTCCTACATCATGACACCTTATTTCACCTTCTTCCACATCATGACACACCTTCTTCCATCTTCCTACATCATGATGCACCTTCTTCCACCTTCCACATCATGACACACCTTCTTCCACCTTCTTCCACATCATGACACACCTTCTTCCACCTTTCTACAGCATGACCCACCTTCCTACATCATGACCCACCTTCTTCCACCTTCTACCACCTTCCTAGATCATGACCCACCTTCTTCCACCTTCCTACATCATGACCCACCTTCATCCACATCCTTCCACCTTCCTACGACATGACCCACCTTCTTCCACCTTCCTACAGCATGACACACCTTCTTCCACCTTCCTACATCATGACACCTTCTTTCATCTTCTTCCACATCATGACACACCTTCTTCCACCTTTCTACAGCATGACCCACCTTCCTACATCATGACCCACCTTCTTCCACCTTCTACCACCTTCCTAGATCATGACCCACCTTCTTCCACCTTCCTACATCATGACCCACCTTCATCCACATCCTTCCACCTTCCTACGACATGACCCACCTTCTTCCACCTTCCTACATCATGACACACCTTCTTCCACATCATGACACACCTTCTTCCACCTTCTTCCACATTACACACCTTCTTCCACCTTCCTACATCATGACACACCTTCTTCCACATCATGACACACCTTCTTCCACCTTCTTCCACATTACACACTTTCTTCCACCTTCCTACATCATGAGCCACCTTCTTCCACCTTCCTACATCATGACACACCTTCTTTCACATCATGACAGACCTTCTTCCACCTTCCTACATCATGACACACCTTCTTCCACCTTCCTACGTCATGACCCACCTTCATACACATCATGATCCGCCTTCTTCCACCTTCTTCCACATCATGACCCATCTTCTTCCACCTTCCTACATCATGACCCACCTTCATCCACATCCTTCCACCTTCCTACAACATGACCCACCTTCTTCCACCTTCTTCCACATCATGACACACCTTCTTCCACCTTCCTACATCATGATACACCTTCTTCCACATCATGACACACCTTCTTCCACCTTCTTCCACATCATGACACACCTTCCACCTTCTTCCACATCATGACACACCTTCTTCCACCTTCCTACATCATGACCTACCTTCTTCCACCTTCCTACATCATGACCTACCTTCTTCCACCTTCCTACATCATGACCCACCTTCTTCCACCTTCCTACATCATGACCCACCTTCTTCCACCTTCTACCACCTTCCTAGATCATGACCCACCTTCTTCCACCTTCCTACATCATGACCCACCTTAATCCACATCCTTCTACCTTCCTACAGCATGACACACCTTCTTCCACCTTCCTACGTCATGGCCCACCTTCTTTCACCTTCTTCCACCTTCCTACATCATGACACCTTCTTTCACCTTCCACATCATGAAACACCTTCTTCCACCTTCCTCATCATGAAACACCTTCGTCCACCTTCCTACATCATGACACACCTTCCTCCACCTTCCACATCATGACACACCTTCTTCCACCTTCCTACATCATGATACACCTTCTTCCACATCATGACACACCTTCTTCCACCTTCTTCCACATCATGACACACCTTCCACCTTCTTCCACATCATGACACACCTTCTTCCACCTTCCTACATCATGACCTACCTTCTTCCACCTTCTTCCACATCATGACACACCTTCTTCCACCTTCCTACATCATGACCTACCTTCTTCCACCTTCCTACATCATGACCTACCTTCTTCCACCTTCCTACATCATGACCCACCTTCTTCCACCTTCTACCACCTTCCTAGATCATGACCCACCTTCTTCCACCTTCCTACATCATGACCCACCTTAATCCACATCCTTCCACCTTCCTACAGCATGACACACCTTCTTCCACCTTCCTACGTCATGACCCACCTTCTTTCACCTTCTTCCACCTTCCTACATCATGACACCTTCTTTCACCTTCCACATCATGAAACACCTTCTTCCACCTTCCTCATCATGAAACACCTTCTTCCACCTTCCTACATCATGACACACCTTCCTCCACCTTCTTCCACATCATGACACACCTTCTTCCACATCATGACAAACCTTCTTCCACCTTCTTTCACATCATGACACACCTTCTTCCACCTTCCTACATCATGACCCACCTTCTTCCACCTTCCTACATCATGACCCACCTTCTTCCACCACCTTCCTAGATCATGACTCACCTTCCTACATCATGACACATTTTTATCCACCTTCTTCCACCTTCCGACATCATGACACACCTTCTTCCACCTTCCTACATCATGACCCACCTTCATCCACATCCTTCCTACGACATGACCCACCTTCTTCCACCTTCCTACAGCATGACACACCTTCTTCCACCTTCCTACGTCATGACCCACCTTCACCCACATCATGACCCATCTTCTTCCACCTTCTTCCACATCATGACACACCTTCTTCCACCTTCCTACATCATGACACACCTTCTTCCACATTCCTACATCATGACACACCTTCTTCCACCTTCTTCCTCATCATGACACACCTTCCACCTTCCTACATCATGACACACCTTCTTCCACATCATGACACACCTTCTTCCACATCATGACACACCTTCTTCCACCTTCCTACATCATGACCCACCTTCTTCCACCTTCCTACATCATGACCCACCTTCTTCCACCTTCCTACATAGACGACCCACCTCTTCCCACATCATGACACACCTTCTTCCACCTTCTTCCACATCATGACACACCTTCTCCACTTTCCTAGATCATGACCCACCTTCTTCCACCTTCCTACATCATGGCACACCTTTATCCACCTTCTTCCACCTTCCTACATCATGACACACCTTCTTCCACCTTCCTATGTCATGACCCACCTTCATCCACATCCTTCCACCTTCCTACGACATGACCCACCTTCTTCCACCTTCCTACAGCATGACACACCTTCTTCCACCTTCCTACATCATGACCCACCTTCTTCCACCTTCCTACATCATGACCCACCTTCTTCCACCTTCTACCACCTTCCTAGATCATGACTCACCTTCTTCCACCTTCCTACATCATGACACATTTTTATCCACCTTCTTCCACCTTCCGACATCATGACACACCTTCTTCCACCTTCCTATATCATGACCCACCTTCATCCACATCCTTCCTACGACATGACCCACCTTCTTCCACCTTCCTACAGCATGACACACCTTCTTCCACCTTCCTACGTCATGACCCACCTTCATCCACATCATGACCCATCTTCTTCCACCTTCTTCCACATCATGACACACCTTCTTCCACCTTCCTACATCATGACCCACTTTCATCCACATCCTTCCACCTTCCTACGACATGACCCACCTTCTTCCACCTTCCTACAGCATGACACACCTTCTTCCACCTTCCTACGTCATGACCCACCTTCTTCCAACTTCCTACATCATGACACCTTCTTTCACCTTCTTCCACATCATGACACACCTTCTTCCAACTTCCTACATCATGACACACCTTCTTCCACATTCCTACATCATGACACACCTTCTTCCACCTTCTTCCTCATCATGACACACCTTCCACCTTCCTACATCATGACACACCTTCTTCCACATCATGACACACCTTCTTCCACATCATGACACACCTTCTTCCACCTTCCTACATCATGACCCACCTTCTTCCACCTTCCTACATCATGACCCACCTTCTTCCACCTTCCTACATCATGACCCTCCTTCTTCCACCTTCCTACATAATGACCCACCTTCTTCCACATCATGACACACCTTCTTCCACCTTCCTACATCATGACACACCTTCTTCCACATTCCTACATCATGACACACCTTCTTCCACCTTCTTCCTCATCATGACACACCTTCCACCTTCCTACATCATGACACACCTTCTTCCACATCATGACACACCTTCTTCCACATCATGACACACCTTCTTCCACCTTCCTACATCATGACCCACCTTCTTCCACCTTCCTACATCATGACCCACCTTCTTCCACCTTCCTACATAATGACCCACCTTCTTCCACATCATGACACACCTTCTTCCACCTTCTTCCACATCATGACACACCTTCTCCACTTTCCTAGATCATGACCCACCTTCTTCCACCTTCCTACATCATGGCACACCTTTATCCACCTTCTTCCACCTTCCTACATCATGACACACCTTCTTCCACCTTCCTATGTCATGACCCACCTTCATCCACATCCTTCCACCTTCCTACGACATGACCCACCTTCTTCCACCTTCCTACAGCATGACACACCTTCCACCTTCCTACGTCATGACCCACATTCTTTCACCTTCTTCCACCTTCCTACATCAAGACACACCTTCTTCCACCTTCTTCCACATCATGACACACCTTCCTCCACCTTCCTCCGTCATGACCCAACTTCTTCCACCTTCTTCCACATCATGACCCACCTTATTCCACATTCTGAAACACCTTCTTTCACCTTCCTACATCATGACACCTTCTTTCACCTTCTTCCACATCATGACACACCTTCTTCCACCTTGCTACATCATGACACACCTTCTTCCACCTTCCTGACCCACCTTCTTCCACCTTCTTCCACATCATGACCCACCTTCTTCTACACCATGACACCCCTTCTTCCACCTCCCTACATCATGACCCACCTTCTTCCACCTTCCGACATCATGACCCACCTTCTTCCACCTTCTTCCACATCATGACACACCTTCTCCACCTTCCTAGATCATGACCCACCTTCTTCCACCTTCCTACATCATGGCACACCTTTATCCACCTTCTTCCACCTTCCTACATCATGACACACCTTCTTCCACCTTCCTATGTCATGACCCACCTTCATCCACATCCTTCCACCTTCCTACGACATGACCCACCTTCTTCCACCTTCCTACAGCATGACACACCTTCTTCCACCTTCCTACGTCATGACCCACATTCTTTCACCTTCTTCCACCTTCCTACATCAAGACACACCTTCTTCCACCTTCTTCCACATCATGACACACCTTCCTCCACCTTCCTCCGTCATGACCCAACTTCTTCCACCTTCTTCCACATCATGACCCACCTTATTCCACATTCTGAAACACCTTCTTTCACCTTCCTACATCATGACACCTTCTTTCACCTTCTTCCACATCATGACACACCTTCTTCCACCTTGCTACATCATGACACACCTTCTTCCACCTTCCTGACCCACCTTCTTCCACCTTCTTCCACATCATGACCCACCTTCTTCTACACCATGACACCCCTTCTTCCACCTCCCTACATCATGACCCACCTTCTTCCACCTTCCGACATCATGACCCACCTTCTTCCACCTTCTTCCACATCATGACACACCTTCTTCCACATCATGACACACCTTCTTCTCTCGTCACATGAGTTCAGAGCAGCCAGTGGTTCTCCTGCGCTCCTGATTGGACGAGGGGTCGGGGTGGTGGAGGGCTGACACACACAGCAATCCCATGAACTCATCTGCCCCCTACTGGATGGGAGGGGAATGACAAGACAGTTACATACAGGAAGATATGATTGATTGCTCATTTATTTACTATAATTATTATTGATAATAATAATCATTGATCATATTGATCCACTCTGTATCCTGATCGTATATATCTCCACCATGTGACAGGTCTCTCCAAACACCTCGTAGAAGATGAGGTGTCGAGTCCGAGGTGGGGTTTAACATGTAACGCACAGTCACGGTCTTCTGGCCCTGGTGGAGAAATAGCACCAGACCACAGCAAAATCACAGTCTACTTGAACAGAGCGATACTCAATCATGAGGCATCAAAGCCAAAGGAACTGAATTATATTAAGAAATGCTATAGATGGAAAGAAAGTAGTGTGGGAATCTACCAAAAAAAAACTATATTTGGCAACAACAAATGAAATCCCTTCTAGACTAAATGTTTCACTGTGATAGCGAAAGTGTAAACTTGGCAGGAGTAAACCTAAAACAATATATTTCACCTCTCAGCTTCCTTGTCAAATCTAAACATTTCAAGCAGACAACCTGAGAAAATGAACAACAATGACAAATGTTTTGGCACACATTTCTTTCCACAGGGTTGTGGGGTGAGACAGGGATGCACCTTGAGCCCTACCCTCTTCAACATATATATGATATACACGATATGTATAATAACAATATAATATAATAATGTAAAAATATACAATAATCAAATCACAATTGGCGAGGGCACTAGAACAGTCTGCAACACCCGGCCCTCACCCTACTAGAATCTGAAGTCAAATGTTTACTGTTTGCTGATGATCTGGTGTTTCTGTCACCAACCAAGGAAGACCTACAGCAGCACCTAGATCTTCTGCACAGATTCTGCCAGACCTGTGCCCTGACAGACCTGTGCCTGACAGAACTGGGCCTTGACAGACCTGGGCCCTGACAGACCTGGGCCCTGACAGTAAATCTCAGTAAGACCAAAATAATGGTGTTCCAAAAAGGTCCAGTCGCCAGGACCACAAATACAAATTCCACCTAGACACTTGTCCTAGAGCACACAAAAGAACTATACACACCTCAACCTGAATATCAGCACCACAGGTAACTTCCACAAAGCTGTGAACGATCTGAGAGACAAGGCAAGAAGGGCATTCTATGCCATCTAAAGGAAGATCAAATTCAACATACCAATTAGGATCTGGCTAAAAATACTTGAATCAGTCATTGAGCCCATTGCCCTTTATGGTTGTGAGGTCTGGGGTCAACTCACCAAACAAGAATTCACAAAATGGGACAAACACCAAATTGAGACTCTGCATACAGAATTCTGCAAAACTATCCTCCGTGTACAACGTAGAACACCAGATAATGCATGCAGAGCCGAATTAGGCCGATACCCACTAATTATCAAAATCCAGAAAAGAGACATTCTACAACCACCTAAAAGGAAGCGATTCCCAAACTTTCCATAACAAAGCTATCACCTACAGAGCGATGAATCTGGAGAAGAGTCCCCTAAGCAAGCTGGTCCTGGGCTCTCTTCACAATCACAAACACACCCCACAGAGCCCCAGGACAACAGCACGATTAGACCCAATCAAATCATGAGAAAACAAAAAGATCATTACTTGACACATAGAAAAGAATTAACAAAAAAAGAGCAAACTAGAATGCTGTTTGGCCCTAAACCGAGAGTACACAGTGGCGGAAAACCTGACCACTGTGACTGACCCAAACTTAAGGAATGCTTTAACTATGTACAGACTCAGTGAGCATAGCCTTGCTATTGAGAAAGGCCGCCGTAGGCAGACATGGCTCTCAAGAGAAGACAGGCTATGTGCTCACTGCCCACAAAATGAGGTGGAAACTGAGCTGCACTTCGTAACCTCCTGTCCAATGTATGACCATGTTAGAGACACATATTTCCCTCAGATTACACAGATCCACAAAGAATTCGAAAACAAACCCAATTCTGATAAACTCCCATATCTACTGGGTGAAATTCCACAGTGTGCCATCACAGCAACAAGATGTGTGACCTGTTGCCACGAGAAAAGGGCAACCAGTGGAGAACAAACACCATTGTAAATACAACCCATATTCATATATGTTTATTGTCTACCTCACTTGCTTTGGCAATGTTAACACATGTTTCCCATGTCAATAAAGCCTTGTAAATGGAATTGACAGACAGACAGACAGACAGACAGACAGACAGACAGACAGACAGACAGACAGACAGACAGACAGACAGACAGACAGACAGACAGACAGACAGACAGACAGACAGACAGACAGACAGACAGACAGACAGACAGACAGACAGACAGACAGACAGACAGACAGACAGACAGACAGACAGACAGACAGACAGACAGACAGACAGACAGACAGACAGACAGACAGACAGACAGACAGACAGACAGACAGACAGACAGACAGACAGACAGACAGACAGACAGACAGACAGACAGACAGACAGACAGACAGACCACAGACAGACAGACAGACAGACAGACAGACAGACAGACAGACAGACAGACAGACAGACAGACAGACAGACAGACGGAGACAGACAGACCAGCAACCTAGACCAGAGAGACCAGACAGACAGACAGACAGACAGACAGACCAACCTATGGAGACAGACAGACAGACAGAGACAGACAGACAGAGACGAGAGACAGACAGACAGACAGACAGACAGACAGACAGACAGACAGACAGGACAGACAGACAGACAGACAGACAGACAGACAGACAGACAGACAGACAGACAGACAGACAGACAGACAGACAGACAGACAGACAGACAGACAGACAGACAGACAGACAGACAGACAGACAGACAGACAGACAGACAGACAGACAGACAGAGACAGACAGGACAGACAGGACAGACAGGACAGACACAGACAGAGACAGAGACAGAGAGACTACTGTTAATACTGTAATACACTGGTAAACGTGCTCTATAAAGACAGACATGAATAACCAGGAAAACAGAGAAGGGTTGAGAACTTGAGGTCTTAAAGGCATTAGGGCAGAGGCTAAACAGTCTGTTTCCAATGTTTAGAAAGATCTAGATGTTTTAGCTGGTTTGATATGATAGTATGTTTTGACTGTTGAATTGTAACTAGCGTGACCAAGCCAGCTAGAGGCAATATGACTGAGAGCAGAGATACCCAACTTTCCAACCCTATTACACACACACCAACCTTATGGCAGACAGACACACCAACCTTATGGCAGACAGACAGACCACCAACCTTATGGCAGACAGACAGACCAACCTTATGGCAGACAGACAGACCAACCTTATGGCAGACAGACAGACCAACCTTACATTAGATGTGAGGCCACTGGAAATGAGAGCAGTGGGTAACATCTGCTGTCTTTGTGTGTGCGTGTGCGTGTGTGCGTGTGCGTGTGTGCGTGTGCGTGTGCGTGTGCGTGTGTGTGTGTGTGAGTGTGTGTGTGAGTGTGTGTGTGTGAGTGTGTGTGTTGAAGTGATGAGGTTAATCAGTGCTGGGAAAATGCTGTACGGCTTCTGTTTTTTTCCAAATAAAACAATCCCTCCGAGGGTCTTTTCACGTGGCTGTCGCTCTGGCTTTCTGCATTCCAACGCTGTTGATGTCACTCCGTCGTCTCGCTTCGGGGCTCCCCCCGAGAATAAAGAGGTAAAGTTGGTTTCTTACAAGAGAAGGCCGTAACAGCCCCCCCCCCCCCCCCGTATCCCTTAATAGCTTCTAGAACAGCAGCATAAACAAGCCTTAGGGAACGTGCCAGAGACAGTGTGTCAGGGCCCCATCAGGAATCAGTGGGTAAATAAACACTGCCAAATTTGTGAATTAAGGAAGGGACTGGCGATGGGAGACCCCGGGAAACCAGGGGGGAGAGGGGAAAACTGTTCGGGGTAGTCGCCTTCAAAGCACACAGGGTTCAGTGGGGCAAAGAGGAGAGGCAGAGAGAGAGAGGGGGAGAGAGAGAGAGAGAGGGAGAGAGACGGAGAGAGAGAGACGGAGAGAGAGAGGGAGAGAGAGAGGAGAGAGAGAGGGAGAGAGACGGAGAGAGAGAGGGGAGAGAGACGGAGAGAGAGGGGAGAGAGACTGAGAGAGAGGGGAGAGAGACGGAGAGAGAGAGAGGGAGAGAGAGACGGAGAGAGAGGGAGAGAGATGGAGAGAGACAGAGAGACAGAGGGGAGAGAGACGGAGAGAGAGAGAGGGAAGAGAGACGGAGAGAGAGAGAGACAGAGGGGAGAGAGACGGAGAGAGAGAGAGAGGAAGAGAGACGGAGAGAGAGAGAGGGGAGAGAGACGGAGAGAGAGAGGGGAGAGAGACGGGAGAGAGAGAGGGGAGAGAGACGGAGAGAGAGGAGAGAGACGGAGAGAGAGGGGAGAGAGACGGAGAGAGAGAGAGAGAGAGAGAGGAGAGAGAGAGGGAGAGAGACAGAGGGGAGAGAGATGGAGAGAGAGAGGGGAGACGAGAGAGAGAGGGGAGAGAGATGGAGAGAGAGGGAGAGAGACAGAGGGGAGAGAGACGGAGAGAACGAAAATAAGTTAAATCCTTTGAATGTGTTTAATCTATCTGCAGGCCTGAAAGAGCACAGTAAGACTGCTGTATACTGTACCCATCCATCAACTCATCTGGGCCATTACGAAGGCTGTGGTTTGGGGGTCTGCTATTTCAGTTGGTCTTTAGGCATTAGGGTCTTAATCAGAAAGCCACAGATGAAAAACAGCAGATCCCTTTACAAAACTTGATCCTGAAATAAATCCACCTATCCGCTCTCTCCGTCTGTGTCTCTCAGTCGGTCTCTCTCTTTCTGTCTGTCTCTCTCTCTCGTTCTGTCGCTCTCTCCATCTGTCTCTCTCTCTCTCTCTATCTATCTGTCTCCCTCTCTCCATCTATCTCTCTCTGCATCTATCTGTCTCTCTCTCTCTCCGTCTCTCTCTCTCTCTCCGTCTCTCTCTCTCTCTCCATCTGTCTCTCTCCATCTGTCTCTCTCCATCTGTCTCTCTCCATCTGTCTCTCTCCATCTGTCTCTCTCTCGCTCTCCATCTGTCTGTCTCTCTCTCCATCTGTCTGTCTCTCTCTCTCCCCATCTGTCTCTCTCTCTCCCCATCTGTGTCTCTCTCTCCCCATCTGTGTCTCTCTCTCTCTCCCCATCTGTGTCTCTCTCTCTCTCCCCATCTGTGTCTCTCTCTCTCTCCCCATCTGTGTCTCTCTCTCCCCCCATCTGTGTCTCTCTCTCTCCCCATCTGTGTCTCTCTCCCCCCATCTGTGTCTCTCTCTCTCCCCCCATCTGTGTCTCTCTCTCCCCATCTGTGTCTCTCTCTCCCCATCTGTGTCTCTCTCTCCCCATCTGTGTCTCTCTCTCTCTCCCCATCTGTGTCTCTCTCTCTCCCCCATCTGTGTCTCTCTCTCTCCCCCATCTGTGTGTCTCTCTCTCTCTCTCTCTCTCTCTCTCTCTCTCTCCCCATCTGTGTCTCTCTTCATTTCTGTGTGAGTGATCCACGTCTCAACATTGTGAGAAAAAGAGAGGGAGAGGAGGAGAAGGAGAAATAGAGGGATAGGAGAAGAGAGAGAAGGACAAAGAGAAAGAGGAGGAGAAAGACGATCTCAGAGCAGCGTTGGATTCACTCACTGGTAGGATTCATACGAAGGCGCACACACACACACACACACACACACACACACACACACACACACACACACACACACACGAGTAGCTAAAGTTTCATGAACTCCACTTAAAGAACAACAACATTTCTCTGATGGACTATAGAGGAGGAGGAGGAGGAGGGAGGGAGGAGGACGCCCCCACCCCCCCCCACCCCACATACACACCCCTCTCTATTCCTCCCCCACACACACCTTCTCTATTCCTCCCCTCTCTATTCCCCACACACCCTCTCTCTATTCCCTCCCCACACACCCCTCTCTATTCCCCCCCACACACACACCCTCTCTCTATTCCTCCCCCACACACACCTCCCCACACTCCTCTCTATTCCTCCCCCACACACAATTCCCTCCCCCCACACACCCCTCTCTATTCCTCCCCCACACACCCCTCTCTCTATTCCTCCCCCCCACACACCCAGTCTATTCCTCACCCCACACACCTCCTTCTATTCCTCCCCCACACACACCCCTCTCTATTCCTCACCCCACACACACCCTTCTCTATTCCTCACCCCACACAACAGTAACTGACCTCTCTGGCTATACAGGTCCCTCACCCCCACACACCCCTCCTATTCCTCCCCCAACTGACCTGAGAGGCAGGTGTCTGGCTTACCCTATTCTCCCCCCACACACCCCTCTCTCTATTCCTCCCCCTCAGAGTTGATAGTTCTGACCTGAGAGGCAGGTGTCTGGCTTGGTACAGGTAACAGTAACTGACCTGAGAGGCAGGTGTCTGGCTTGGTACAGGTAACAGTAACTGACCTGAGAGGCAGGTCTCTGGTTGGTACAGGTAACTGACCTGAGAGGCAGGTGTCTGGCATGGTACAGGTATAACTCCTGAGAGGCAGGTGTCTGGCCAGGTAACAGTAACTGACCTGAGAGGCACTGGCTTGGCTAACAGTAACTGACCTGAGAGGCAGGTCTCCCCTTGGTACAGGTAACAGTAACTGACCTGAGAGGCAGGTGTCTGGCTTGGTACAGGTAACAGTAACTGACCTGAGAGGCAGGTGTCTGGCATGGTACAGGTAACAGTAACTGACCTGAGAGGCAGGTGTCTGGCTTGGTACAGGCAGGTCTGGCTTGGTACAGGTAACAGTAACTGACCTGGAGAGGCAGGTCTCTGGCCTACAGGTAACAGTAACTGACCTGAGAGGCAGGTGTCTGGCTTGGTACAGGTAACAGTAACTGACCTGAGGCAGGTCTCTGGCTTGGTACAGGTAACAGTAACTGACCTGAGAGGCAGGTGTCTGGCTTGGTACAGGTAACAGTAACTGACCTGAGAGGCAGGTGTCTGGCTGGCTTGGTACAGGTAACAGTAACTGACCTGAGAGGCAGGTGTCTGGCTTGGTACAGGTAACAGTAACTGACCTGACAGGTCTCTGGCTTGGTACAGGTAGGCACCTGAGAGGCAGGTCTCTGGCTTGGTACAGGTAACAGTAACTGACCTGAGAGGCAGGTGGTCTGGCTGGTACAGGTAACAGTAACTGACCTGAGAGGCAGGTGTCTGGCTTGGTACAGGTAACAGTAACTGACCTGAGAGGCAGGTCTCTGGCTTGGTACAGGTAACAGTAACTGACCTGGAGAGGCAGGTGTCTGGCTTGGTACAGGTAACAGTAACTGACCTGAGAGGCAGGTGTCTGGCTTGGTACAGGTAACAGTAACTGACCTGAGAGGCAGGTGTCTGGCTTGGTAACAGGAG
This sequence comes from Oncorhynchus nerka, assembly GCF_034236695.1. Classification (NCBI taxonomy): domain Eukaryota; kingdom Metazoa; phylum Chordata; class Actinopteri; order Salmoniformes; family Salmonidae; genus Oncorhynchus; species Oncorhynchus nerka. Next base: position 67,684,513 of record NC_088403.1, read on the forward strand.
GCAGGTGTCTGGCTTGGTACAGGTAACAGTAACTGACCTGAGAGGCAGGTCTCTGGCTTGGTACAGGTAACAGTAACTGACCTGAGAGGCAGGTGTCTGGCTTGGTACAGGTAACAGTAACTGACCTGGAGAGGCAGGTGTCTGGCTTGGTACAGGTAACAGTAACTGACCTGAGAGGCAGGTCTCTGGCTTGGTACAGGTAACAGTAACTGACCTGAGAGGCAGGTGTCTGACCTGCAGGTTGGTACAGGTAACAGTAACTGACCTGAGAGGCAGGTCTCTGGCTTAACAGTAACTGACCCTGAGAGGCAGGTGTCTGGCTTGGTACAGGTAACAGTAACTGACCTGAGAGGCAGGTGTCTGACCTGAGAGGCAGGTTGGTACAGGTAACAGTAACTGACCTGGAGAGGCAGGTCTCTGGCTTGGTACAGGTAACAGTAACTGACCTGAGAGGCAGGTCTCTGGCTTGGTACAGGTAACAGTAACTGACCTGAGAGGCAGGTCTCTGGCTTGGTACAGGTAACAGTAACTGACCTGAGAGGCAGGTGTCTGGCTTGGTACAGGTAACAGTAACTGACCTGAGAGGCAGGTCTCTGGCTTGGTACAGGTAACAGTAACTGACCTGAGAGGCAGGTCTCTGGCTTGGTACAGGTAACAGTAACTGACCTGAGAGGCAGGTCTCTGGCTTGGTACAGGTAAGGTCAGGTAACTGACCTGAGAGGCAGGTCTGGCTCTGGTAACAGTAACTGACCTGAGAGGCAGGTGTCTGGCTTGGTACAGGTAAAGGGCAGGTCTGGCATGGTACTGACCCTGAGAGGCAGGGTTCTGACCTGAGAGGCAGGTCTCTGGCTTGGTACAGGTAACAGTAACTGACCTGAGAGGCAGGTGTCTGGCTTGGTACAGGTAACAGTAACTGACCTGAGAGGCAGGTGTCTGGCTTGGTACAGGTAACAGTAACTGACCTGAGGGCAGGTGTCTGGCTTGGTACAGGTAACAGTAACTGACCTGAGAGGCAGGTCTCTGGCTTGGTAACAGGTAACAGTAACTGACCTGGAGAGGCAGGTCTCTGGCTTGGTACAGGTAACAGTAACTGACCTGAGAGGCAGGTCTCTGGCTTGGCACAGGTAACAGTAACTGACCTGAGAGGCAGGTGTCTGGCTTGGTACAGGTAACAGTAACTGACCTGAGAGGCAGGTGTCTGGCTTGGCAGGTAACTCTGGCTTGGTACAGGTAACAGTAACTGACCTGAGAGGCAGGTCTCTGGCTTGGTACAGGTAACAGTAACTGACCTGAGGCAGGTGTCTTGGTTGGTACAGGTAACAGTAACTGACCTGAGAGGCAGGTGTCTGGCTTCTGGTACAGGTAACAGTAACTGACCTGAGAGGCAGGTGTCTGGCTTGGTACAGGTAACAGTAACTGACCTGAGAGGCAGGTGTCTGGCTTGGTACAGGTAACAGTAACTGACCTGAGAGGCAGGTGTCTGGCTTGGTACAGGTAACAGTAACTGACCTGAGAGGCAGGTCTCTGGCTTGGTACAGGTAACAGTAACTGACCTGAGTGTAACTCTGGTAGTAACTGACCTGAGAGGCAGGTCTCTGCTTGGTACAGGTAAGTAACTGACCTGAGAGGCAGGTGTCTGGCTTGGTACAGGTAACAGTAACTGACCTGAGAGGCAGGTGTCTGGCTTGGTACAGGTAACAGTAACTGACCTGGAGAGGCAGGTCTCTGGCTTGGTACAGGTAACAGTAACTGACCTGAGAGGCAGGTGTCTGGCTTGGTACAGGTAACAGTAACTGACCTGGAGGCAGGTCTCTGGCTTGGTACAGGTAACAGTAACTGACCTGAGAGGCAGGTCTCTGGCTTGGTACAGGTAACAGTAACTGACCTGGAGAGGCAGGTCTCTGGCTTGGTACAGGTAACAGTAACTGACCTGAGAGGCAGGTCTCTGGCTTGGTACAGGTAACAGTAACTGACCTGAGAGGCAGGTCTCTGGCTTGGTACAGGTAACAGTAACTGACCTGCAGGTGTCTGGCTTGGTACAGGTAACAGTAACTGACCTGAGAGGCAGGTGTCTGGCTTGGTACAGGTAACAGGTCTCTGGCTTGGTACAGGTAACAGTAACTGACCTGAGAGGCAGGTGTCTGGCTTGGTACAGGTAACAGTAACTGACCTGAGAGGCAGGTCTCTGGCTTGGTACAGGTAACAGTAACTGACCTGAGAGGCAGGTGTCTGGCTTGGTACAGGTAACTAACTGACCTGAGAGGCAGGTCTCTGGCTTGGTACAGGTAAGTAACTGACCTAAGGCAGGTCTCTGGCTTGGTACAGGTAACAGTAACTGACCTGAGAGGCAGGTCTCTGGCTTGGTACAGGTAACAGTAACTGACCTGAGAGGCAGGTCTCTGGCTTGGTACAGGTAACAGTAACTGACCTGAGAGGCAGGTCTCTGGCTTGGTACAGGTAACAGTAACTGACCTGAGAG